>NC_141149.1:61779749-62132249 GCF_053477565.2 Lygodium microphyllum | reverse complement strand
TTCGTGGTGCTCATTGATTTGCCAATTATATATTGCAATGATCATGCTCTAGAATTGCCATATAGAATCTCCTTCTGCAAGTTCATTTAGAGGATCACTGATCTGAATTATCGGGCACATGGATTCACTGGCTGCCATCAGATCAATATTGTTGATGATATTTAGGATAAATGTGTATGTGTGTGTGTGTGTGTATGTGCGTGTGTGTGTATGTGCGCTTTTATGTTAGTGTTGATTTTAGTATCTATTTTGATTTTATATTTCTATATATTATTTAGAGATTTGCTTTGGGTATCCCAAACCAACCACAAGGTTCCCAAGCCTATGTAGCATAAGGAGAAGGAATTTAATATTTAAGAGATAAAGATAGATTTTTCTTGAAGGGTAAGTGGGAGTTATATTTATTCTCTCTCTCTCTCTCTCTCTCTCTGTGATAATTTTTTAATTAGATATATAAAATGATACAATATTTTAATGGTGAAACATGTTCTTGCAATGTATACATACTCTAAAATCACACACAAATGTACATAGACTCTAAAAACATATGAACAATACACATACACATATACACATGTACATACATGTATGCACACATGTACATACATGTATGCATATATACACACATATATATGTATGCATTCTCATACATACATAAACATATATGAGTGAGAGAAAAATATAAAGAGAGAGATAATATATTTATTAATATATTATCATTTTAACTCGTCATTATTATACATAATTATCCATAATTATAATATATGTATTATCATTATTATTACTTTATTGTAATTGATTAGATATTAATCATTAAGTTTAATGCATAAATTAATGATTATTAAAAGACATATAATTATATTTAAGTTAACGTATTATACATGTAAAATTATATAAATATGTTATTGATTATTAAGTATGAGAGAGAGAGAGAGAGAGAGAGAGAGAGAGAGAGAGAGAAAGTATGAGAGAGAGAGAGAGAGAGAGAGAGAGAGAAGTAGCTCTCAATTTAGTTTATGGGTTTTCAAATTTATGTAACATTCTAAACTCAATGTGTGGGGTAATATGCATGCCATGATAGCCTCAATGTGAATAGAAATTATCATTAAATATATTTGACTTTGAGAAATGGTCACAAGGGTTTTGTGGAGATATAATTTAGGTTTGATTCTATTAATGTTGGTCTTTCACTCCATATATATCAGCGAGGGCCACATCTCCATATATTGCATTTTCATGCATCCAATATTGTATTGGTCTAAGTTACCGAAGCTTTCAAAGTTCAAATCATGTTTTTTATATCAACCTCCAATGAATCCTCTTGCCACATGAAACATGCTTTCAAACCCCAATGCAAAGTACCAAGACAATCTGGGTATAGAGTGCCTAGTTTTATTTTAATTATTTTCATCGATACCTTGATTTTTCTTTGTTCTCATACTGTATGTTTAATTGGCTGAATTATTAGGCATATGGATTCACTAGCTATTGTCATGTGATATCCCAACTTTAATTTCAAATCTTCCTGACTTCTCATAGAATGGGCTTGAAGAACTCTAAATAATTAAATAGAGAGGATCTCGAGCAAAATAACTTGAGGATTGTAACTTGACATTTTACCAAATTAACAAGGACTGTAGCCAGCCGTCATGAAAGTTACCACGTGAAGAACGAGAGTTGTCAGCCACCCATAAGTCAAATTTGACCAAACACATTTCAAACTTGGCAATTAGAATAAGTCACAAAATCTTTAAGCTTTAGATCTTAAAACTTTATGGAAAAAAGAAGAAGAATAAGAGGGATATGTCATGAACAAGCTGCCACCCTCCTTTTTTTATGGAAAAAAATGGCACACTATTTTTTCCAATTTTGGCATCTCTAATTCTGAACCAAAAATCTTGAATTCACCTTCAGTAATTCAACAATTAAATCCAACAATCTCCCCCTCTTTATTTCGATGACAGGCTTGGATCAAAGCAAGATCATCCGCAAGATCCAAGCAAATAAGCCATCATGGCATCTCTGGCAGCCTCTCTGGACATCAAATATCAAATTGCTAGCATCAGATTGCATCTTGAAAGCTTTAGATTGCTGATTTTGCCAAGATCCCTTCCACAAAGAGCTCTTCTTATTGGCCACAACCCTTCTTCTTTAATTTAGCTCTAGATAGGAGGCATGGGGAGCCATTGAGGGTAGTCGGAGGGGAGAGGCTCTTCTCAGGAGTATAGAGCAAGAGGAAGTGGAGCAAAAGAAGTAAGAGCATGAGAATTTCTCATCATGAAGACAAGGAGGATACTTCAGAGCTCTTGAATTCAAATCCTCCATCCCTTATATTCTGTTTCTCTATGGAATCAAGACTCTTCTTGATTTCCCTAAATTCTTGGTGATCACCTTCCCCCCTCGATCAATCAAAATTTCGTCAATCTGATTACCCCAAGCTCCTTTGCCAAAATCCCCTTTCACAATCTCACGATTAAAGACCATGGCCCCAAAGAAGAAATGTTAACCTCAAATCGAAATGGTGGAAAAATGAAAGAAAAAGCAGAAAAAGAATGGAAAAAGAGCAAAGGTGTAGAGGCGGTGTCGTACTGCTGCGTATCCAAGGTGTGGAATCCACCAAAAAGTTGTGTGTGTGACATTTGTTACTTTGTACATACTTAGTCGTTGTGTTTGCATTTTTGTTCTATGTGGGTAGTATAGTGGAGAGGGGTTTGGAGCAAGAGGAACTTATCTGTAATGGTCTGGTTGACATGTATGCAAAATCTGGCATGCTTGGAAAAGCCCACGAAGTACTTGACAATATTTCAGCTCGAGATGTCATATCATGGAGTGCGTTGATTACATGTTATGTTCAACATGGATATGATGAGTAAGCAGTGATGTGTTTTGTACAGATGCAGCTTGAAGGCATGTCTTCAAATGCTGTTACATTTGTTTGTAGCTTGAAAGCATAGGATCCATGAATGCAGGCAAACAATTACATATGGAGGTTGTGAAGAGAGGTTTGAAAGTGAATATTTTTGTGGGAAGCATAGTGGTGGATATGTTTGGGAAGTTTGCCTTAGTTTCAGAAGCACTAGAAGATCGATTACCATCTACCTTGGATCTTGCAATGCAGGTTCCTGAAGTTGAAAAGCTAAGGGCTGCAACAGAGGTCATTAAGGAAGAGCATCCAGTCCTCCTCATAGAAGCTCCACTAAATCCCAAGGGCAATAGAGAGAAGATGACACAAATAATGTTTGATACATTCAATGTGCCTGCTATGTATGTTGCAATTCAGGCTGTGCTCCTCCCTCCTCGACAAATCTTCCTCTGTTGTCTGCAGATTTTGGGAGATTACTTAAGTGCCACATGCACATCTTTTATTTATTACTGAAAGAAATGGGATTTCTTTCCATGTTCTGATGCAAAGTTTTTTACTCTTCTGGGTCTTCTATCTTCATGATCAATCATCTTCTAGTGTCAGACCCAACTAATAAAACAAGATCACTTTGACAAAAGTGAAGAACATGGCTTTTTTCTTTGTTTCACAGAACTACTGGATTTTTTTTTTGGTGATATAAGGAATCACCGTTGCTCAAATCAACATCTTTTTCGTGCCATAAGGACTTGCAGTTTCTTAGATTAGTAACTTTTTGTCAGATAAGCAGATTGCAGTTGCTCAGATCAACAACTTAACTAACAAGGCCTCAGACAGTCACCACAGGGCTTCTCCCAATTCCCTCTTTCAGGATGTGTTTTCACAAAGGCAGCTGCATATAAGATTCTTATCTAATGCAAATGCTTGGTGGACTAAAGATATATATTCAATTAGATAGCTACAGTCAGCCGTAGGAAGTGGCGTTAGCCACACATAGCACTTGCTTTGTAGAGTCAATGAAGATGGATGTGGTACTTTACAGTTTTTTTTTTAAAAGTCCATGCCAGACATTATAATGTTGCCTTCTCAAGGCTCATATGCAGTCGTCATAGTTTTCAGATCATACACAAATATCTCCTACACATAGCTAGTCGTAATCTTTTGGTCAATCAAGTGTATATCTGATCATACATCCAACTTTTCTAAGAGGCAGAACACAAAAAGCTTGATAGTGTCTTGGGCAGTAGTACAATGCTCCAGAAAATGTTATTGGAGAAAGGGGCAGTGACATAATTATTGTTGGTTAAGGAATTCTGAAGGCAAGTGATCCTTTAGCTGCTACTCATACTTATTGTCTGCAAATGGGCAGGCAATCTTGCGTAAGCCCGCGTGGGAGTCGAAAGTCTGCTGCTATAGTGGGGGCCGCTTTTCTGGTAAAAAAGGGGGTGTGTTGAAGGCCGCTTGGGAAAAAAAAAACAGCAACGGAAAAACAGGAGCTCGAAGGAAGGGAAAAGGGCGCAGGTTTGCGGGAATCAGAGAATCATTACCAGTTTTGGGAATTTGGTGATCGCTCTCCTCCACACTCCGCACAATTGTGCTCTTCCCTTTCTCACACATTTTTTTGACAGAGGACTATTCAAGTGATACAGACTATTCCGCTTGTGTCAAGTGATGCAGAAGACCGTCGACGTATGAGGTGGCGACAGAGTCCATAATCAACTATGATAAAACCACAGGTAGTACGACAGTAGTTAAAGGAGTCCAACTCTATGCTACTAAAGAATAGCTTGCAAGAAAGCTGAAGGTTTCAGACGAATCAGAGGGTCCCAACTGGGGGACGGCTGTGTGATCCCAAGTCGCTAATTACCTAAGAGAAACCAAGGACGCCACCGTCAAAAGGAAAAAAAAAGCCCATGGAATACCCACCATGGCGTTGGTAGATTGGAACAGAATGATGAAATTTGTAGCCCAGGTGGTATGCCTGAAAAAGGATGATAAGCATCTATCAGAACAGGCATTCATGGAACCAACCACCACAAGGTGTTGGCGTGAGGCAGATGTAGATGATGATGGACCAGTAAATTATGAGGAATTTATGAGAATAATGCTTTCCAAATGAGCCACCCTTGTTTGCTTAGGATTTGTGTACCGTATGTGTAACATGCCTCAGGGTGGAAGGGATATGTTGCAGACGCATGGACCAATATCCTGTGCATTCCATCTCTACAGGGTTCATGTTTGTATTACTTATTCCTAATGAACTTCTAGTTGGTTTCATACAGTAATGGTTCTTTTGGGATGGATCAGTGAAATTCAGTATGACTGGGTAATCATATGAACATGAGGATTGCATCTCAAAAGAACTTATTGCATTCCTGTGATGATATTGACAAGGCTTCTTGAGTGAACCAGGAGCTTCTGGGCTATGTGCCTAGTTTCTGCATTCAGCTCATGTGCATCTTGGATGAGAGGAGCAAGCTGTGCGATTGTATTGGCAGATGTATGAGTCTTGTGTGAAAGTAGACAAATATCTGTTTGTGATTGTCCTTAAAGTATGCTCCAGCATAGCAGTCTTATCCCATGGGATGTTTATTCATAATCATATTCTTGAAAGTAACTTGGAGTTGGATCTTTTTGTTGGAGGTGCTCTTGTTGACATGTATGCTAGATCGGACAGGTTGTCCTGCATAGCCTGATCTCACTTGATTGATTTTCTATCTTGGAATTTCTCAAGAACCTCTGTGGTCGCGACTTTGCTTTCGAAAACCCTTCGACATCTTTGGTGAACCCAACGTGAAAGCGTCGCATTTAAATTTCAGGATGGGAGATACTTCAGCATCAGTTTCAGAGTCTTCTACGATTCCTGCTTTGTGCTCTACTTCAGCTTCATCATCGACTTCTGCTTCAAGTACTTACGGATGATTTAAAGCAGATTTTACAGAATATTTCTATGTATATGCAACTTCAAAATTAGCAGAGACAATTGTATATGCAGCAGCAGCAACAGTTACATCAATAATAGTTGTCTCAGCAAAGGCAACTATATTCGGAGCAAGAGAATGCAATCAGTGCAACTAAGGCGATTGAAGTAGTTGAAAATGAAAAGAAGCTATTTGATGGCCGTAATGTATAAGCTTATTTGAAGACGTATGAGATCAAGATGGGATTTTTTGGAGTACCAACAAGACTTATGAGTAAATATTTTCTTTGCCTTGTCACACCGCCTTGAGGGCAAAAGTGATTGATCTTTTCCTTCAAAATTCGCATTGGCAAGATTTTAAAAAGGCCTTGAAAGAGGAGTATTTTCTTGAGGACTTCGGGATGGCTACACAGCGATCATTTCGAGAGTGGGTCTATATGCCAAACAATGGTCTAGTTGCTTTAGAATTGATACGAGAATTTAAAGGGAGGTATAGTCAGCTTGATGCTATTGAACAAAGAGCATTGGATGTTGAGAAAGTTGAGCTTTTCTTGCAAGTGCAGATCCTACTCTTTAGGAATAATTAGGAGAGCTTCTTGAGGATCGCACAAAGCCTATGGGTCTTAAAACAGATTGGCAAGATGCCCAGGATGCAGTCTCGACTTTGACCAAGAGGCGGATATGGAAGACCTGCCTACAGAATGGATCTATGACACCGACGCCGTCTTTTGCTCCTATGCCTGCTCCTACCCCTATTATTTCTTCTCTTCCTCAGCCAGTTACTTGGCCTATGCCAGTTCCTACTGTTTCTAATCCTTCTATTCCTTCTGTTCCAAGACCGATGCCGACTCCTGCTCCAAAACCATCTGCTCCATCGGTTCCTTCCTCTCTTGATGACATAATCAAAGGCATAATGGATTTGACATTGAAGTCAGTTAAAGCAGAATTGGTGGAAAAATTGAAAGATCAGTTTGCTTCGAATGTGCCTACTATTTCTTCTAGTGCTCCTAGTGCACCTAGGAGTGCTCCTAGTACACCTAGGAGTGCTCCTAGTGCACCTAGGAGAGATCGAAGATGTATTTGGTGTGATAGTACGGACCATCAGCATTGTAGGGATTGTGAATCTTTTCAAGATGCAAGGAGAAAAAATTTGGTATTTTGGGGACAAGATGGCAAGATCTGGCTGACTGAAACAGGAGCTCCGCTTGCTACCAACTTTGGGAAAGGTGGAATGAAAAAATTAGTAGATGATATAACTGTGCGTACTTCTTATGTGGCAACTAGAGGAGATTCCTCTGCATATGGAGTCCAGATTGAGAAAGGTTCAGAGAGTCAGTCAGCATTATGGACCAATGCTATAGAGCTAGCAAACAAGGGGAAAATTCAGCAGACTGTTTTGACTAGTGCAAGTTCTAGCATCAGATTTGAGACAGGTTGGGATTCGCATGTTGAGACAGGTTGGGATTCGCCTGTTGAGACAAATTTGAGACAGGTTGGGATTCGCCTGTTGACAAGTACACTATTTATGCCTACTTGGCTAAGTCTCAGGGAGCAGATGTACTTGTTGAGGAGAAGTGTAAGAGAGATAAAGAGAATCCAAAAGCAGCTAAAAAGACTAGAGGGGGCGAGTTTGTTACTCCACCTACTCTAGGGTCGTCTTTGAGACCAGGGCCAGAACGACAAATGGAAGATGCTCAAAGGAAAGAAAAGAGTCAGGAACCTAGACAGAGAAAGCAAACAGGGTTTAGATTGATGTCCGATATTGAGATATCTATGAACATGAAGAAAATCTTTAATGACAAGATACTTGGCAGTGAGGTGACTTTTACTATTTTTGAGGTTTTGGGCATCTCAAAAAAAGAGTTTCAAGATCAGTTCCAAGAAGTCCTGAAGAGAAAAAGACATACATTGCTTACTACTGATACATAGGGAGTTTTGATTGGGGAGTTGGATGAGGATGAGGATGAGGTTATGGTCGAGAATGCTTCTGTTTTTCCGCAGACAGAGAAGAGGGTTCAGCCTATGCATTATGCTGAAACTGATGAGCCTATCTTGGTACCGCGTAGTCACTTTTCGTAGAGTCATTGGGCTAGGGCAACTATAGAAACAATGGTAAAAATTGGAGAGAAACAGGTACCTTATGTTGCTTTGGTGAATCATGGTTCAGAGATTAATCTCATAGTTTGTGGAGTTTATGAAAGTAATAGATGGCCTATGGATGCAAAGCATGGGTGGTGTATGAGAGCCGCCAAAAATATTGCAGGTGATTTGTATGCTGCCTGTCCCAGTGTCATGATTTCTATTGGAGATGTAGAGGAGGGTTTCCATTTCTTTGTGCAAGATTCATGCTCTTACCCCATAATCGTTGGACAGCCATTCATCACAGAGATGTGCATGGAGACGAAAGTAATGAATGATGGATCTGTTTATGCACGGATTCGTAGTAAAGATGGTATGAGAGCAGTCCAGTTTATGACTGTGTGTGTAAACCATGCAAGAAACAGAGATACTCTTCGAGATGCACCTTTGCCCACTGTGAGGGATTTGGGTTTTCATTAGGTACCACTGTTCCGCGAGACGACGGTGGTATAGAGTAGAGGAGATTGGAGTTCTCGCCTCCTGTCAGCAGTGTTTTCTCCTCCAATTTTATTGGAATTTCAGCAAACAGTTCAATGAGTTATCAGAAGACTTCTAAGTTGCCTAGAGCTGCCAGGCAGTACATATGCAGGAATGAGAAAGATTTGAAAAATGCAAGTATTTTAGAGGATGATGAGCATATAGATGGGATGTATGATAGTATGGTTTGTACAGATACGATGATAGAGATGGAAAATATGTTGAAAACTGATATGCAGAGTTGTCACAGTAATGTATCAGTGTAGTCCCTGGACATGTTTCATGAAATTTTGAGATTTTGTGTCACAGATAGAGTCAGAGGCAGAGGTGACTCAGCAAAAAGTGTTGAGTGTTGAAGAAATTCAGCAAATAGAGTTTTCGACTGATTATGATTAGCGTACAGAGACACAGAAGGCTGAAAACTTTCAACTAACAGAGTTTACTGCTGAAATATTTCAGCATCCAGAGTTTAGGGTTGTTCCTATGCAGTCCATAGAGCAGAGGGATGAGGATATTCAGCCCACCAGAGTGCAGAATTGCTGATTTACAGCAAGATTTGAGTAATGCAGAGGATCATAATGAAGTCAGGATTGACACAAAATACAAGACTCTGGATAAGAAGGTGAAGCCAGTAGACCGCTTCCACTTGACAGTGATCAGCAAATAGAGAGGGCTGCCAAGCAGCCAATTTTGAGGAATCCAGAGCATATAGGCCATAAATTGTTAGCAAGGACTCTTGCTAAATTAAAAATTGAAAATTGTGATTTCTTGCTACCCTCAGAGAAGCAGTGCTTTCAGGATATGCTTGAGTGACATGGAAGGGGGTTTGCTTTTTTCTCGCATGAGATTGGATGTGTAAATCCAGATATTGTTGCCCCTATGGTGATCTTTCCTATTCCTCATATTCCATGGAACCTCCGACCTATTCCAGTGCCTAGGATACACCTACCAAAGTTAGTTGATTTGTTGAATGAGAAAATCAGTATGGGAATCCTAGAGCCATCATTTGAACCATACTCAAATAGGTGGTTTACAGTTCCAAAGAAGAATGGTACTCTCCGATTTATACAGGACATGTAGCCAGTAAACAAAGCTACTATCAGGAATGTTGCTATAGGTCCAGTTGTGGATGAGTTTGCAGAAGTATTTTCTGGATATGTCATCTATTCTTTAGGTGATTTGTATTCGGGATATGATCAATTTCAGCTGGCTTTGGAAAGCAGGGACATAACCACTATGAGAACTCCTATTGGGCTTGTCATGATGTGTACCTTGCCTCAAGGTGCCACTAATTCTATTGCACATATGATGAATGGCATGCATAAGGTCCTTCGTGAGTACATACCTCTGCTTACCATGCCTTTCTTGGATGATATGCCCATTAAGGGATGTGTAGAAGAAGAGAAGGATGAGAGTCTAAATGAGCAGGGATGCAGATACTTTGTGGTTGATCATATTGCAGCTTGTGAAATTTTTTTGGCAAGGTTAGAAGAAGTGAACTTGACACTATCAGGGCAAAAATCATTTTTTGAAGTAAATGAGGTTGTCATTGTTGGACATATGTGTGGGTATTATGGCAGGAAACCTTCACCTGAGAAGGTAGATGCTATAGGCAAGATTACGGAGTATTGTTCTACCACTTCAGAGGTACGGAGATTCATTGGAGCCTATGTGTTTTACATGTTTTCGAGACCCCATTTTGCACACATAGCAGATTGTTTATATCAGCTGCTTCGAAAGGGGCGAAATTTTTTTTGGGATGAGAGCCACACTAGAGCCATGCGGTAATTGAAGAAGTTATTGCAAATTGCTCCTACTCTCAAGAAAGCGGATTATAATTGTGGAAGGCCTATTGTATTGACAGTTGACACTAGTCCAATTGGCATAGGTTAGGTTGTGGGTTAAGATGATGCAGATGGAAACATGTATGCTATTCTGTTTGGGGCGAAAGTCCTAAACCAAAGACAAAGGAGGTATCCGTAAATCAAGAGGGAATTACTGGGAATTGTTACGGCTCTCAAATGTGACAAGGAGTACTTTATTGGAGCCCCGGTTGTGGTAGAGAAAAATTGCTTGCCATTGATAGGTATGATTATGAGTTGATCTACTCCGGATATAGCTATGCAGAGATGGATTGCATACATCAAGTCATTAAATCCAGAATTTAAACACATAGCAGGGAAGGATAATCCAGTGGCGGATATGCTATCTAGAGCCAAATATGATGATGAGGAGACATTACTTGCAAAATATGATGATGCAGAAATTTCAGCCGCTATGGTTGATCATGTTTGCCATGTCTATGATATTGTGGCTTTCATAGAAGAACTCTATGTTAGAGATTGGTTGCAGATTGGCAAGTACCTTAGTACACTAAGCAAAAGAGATGAATGGAAAGATGAAGAGTTCAAGAAGATTAGAAGAAAAGCCTATGGTTATTTTCTCAAGGACGGATTTCTTTGGAAGCACCCGAAGAAAAGAGGTGGATTACCCTTGCGGGTTGTTTGCAATAAAGAGACCCAGTTACAGGTGATGAGAGAGTTTCATGAGAGTCCTTGGGCTGGTCATAGAGGAGTGTGGGCTACTTATGAGAAAATCAAGGAAAAATATTGGTGGAAAGGCATGTACAGAGATGTTTCTCGCTTTGTAGAGACTTGCAAAGACTGTTAGATGTATTCCGTAGTGCATCATCGAGATGAGCTTCATCCGACCTATTTGCTATGCATTCATTATAAGTGGGTAGTTAACTTGGCTACTATGCCTATGGGTCTATGGCAGATGAGGTATATTGTATTGGCTAGAGAGGATCTTACCAATCATGTTGAGGGCAGACCTTTGAGAACGAAGACCACTAGTGCAGTGTGTAAGTTCTTATTGGAAGAAATTTTCTGCAGGTATGGTTGTGCTGGTAAGATCATTGCAGATCGCGGTGAATTGGATGTAGACGAATCTAAGGAGTTTTTCTCTCAACTAGGAATCAAGTTGGCTCTAACCACAGCATACAATCCAGGGGAAATGGAAAGAGTGAAAGAGGGCATCCGTGGATAGTGAAAGCATTAGCCAAAGCATGCAGAGGACGGATTGGAGAATGGCCGCGACTTCTACCATTCACTTTGTGGGCTGATTGTTAGAATATCAAGCTCGTTCGTGTGTGTTTGATCGACATGAGCTGGACACAGCTAGTCTGGCTAGATCAGTTAGGTACATTAAATAAGTCGGTTCTACTTCTAGTGTGAATGGTCTTTATGACCTTAGGTTGTATATGCACTAAGTGTGTGCTGAATGAATGATGAGAAGAATAGAGAGAGGAAGCATGTTGCTTCACTCCATGTTGCTCTCTTTCCTGCATCCATGAAATCTAACATGGTATCAGAGCCATGAATGGGCTCACTGGTGGAGTGCACTCAAGAAGAAGACTTGAAGATTGACCTGAAGAGCTGGAAAGGAAGAGGACTGACGGTCATTTTTCATCAATGGTCTCACAGAGGTATGTATTGTGGAGCATCGGAGTCTCATTGCTTGAAGCAGGAGCTGTGGCTTGCTGAGGAGTCTTCCAAGGACTGATTGAGCACTAGTGAGTGCACTATCATTATAATAATAAGCAAAATGTGCAGCAGCAGAGATCTGGCCAGTCTGCGTGTTTGCGCCTGCTGTGTGGTTGAAGGCATATTCACCTGCAACACAAGGCATTTGTAGCTCCTTAGGTAATCTACAGCTTGCCTATATACCTTGGAAGGTGGTTGAAGGTCTTAGCATGCTATCACTTGGATGTATGCTCAGTTATGAGCTACAGATCTGATCTATAGATCTGAAATAACAACAGTTCAGCTGTAAACAGTGATAGGGCAGCTTGTATCTAAACTTGATTGGAGCTTGAAGCTCTCTGATATGATTTATGGACCTCATTGGAGCCAAGGAGTACTCTGGAAGACATATGTATCAGTTCTCATGCCTTTGAGCTGAAATTGAAGGAAGTACTCAAATCTAGAAGTGTAAACAGGCTGGAAACCTATCTCAAAATAGTGGGCAGCAAGCATTAGCTTCCATTGAAGCATTACATAACACTTGGCTGGGATTTGTCATATGTATGACATGGGATATGTATGCTGGAGGTTTATGGATTGGGTCGAGCATTAAGGGATCATGGAAGTTGAAGTCTAAGGCTGGTGATTACTGCAGTGACATTGTCTCAGTGGTTGCAAGCAGTTAATGCAATCTATGAATTGGATTCATGAAGACAGGATGCCTATGCGAATGCTCATGTATTGAACCTAACACTTCAAAGTGAATGTCTGACATGATTTGAGGCTGTTTTGGAGCTGGATTGACTTTGGTTTATTGAGAAGTTGCTAATTGCAATTTGTAAGCAGAAGGCTTGATACTTATACCTCCTATCTATGCACTGATTTGTGCCCCATTGGTTATGCTCGGATTGCTACATGTACTAGCAGATGTCTATGAAGGTTTGGGACATGTATGACATGTATATCACTCAATTTTTGGGCTTGAAATCACTGCTGGTCACTCACAGAATTACAGTTTTCAGACTGCATATATGTACCCTGGCAGTGAGGTTGCAGGAGTTCAGACCGAAGTGAATACATAGTATTTGCATTGATTGCTTTACTCACAGGTTAAGCCACTTGGTGTGAGCTGCTTTGGACTATCAGTGGGCTGAAATACCCTGGTTTTTTTACTGCAATTAATTGCAGAAAGCTGTCATAAACAGTTCCGGTCTGAAGTTGAACTGTTAAGAAGATCTTGGTTTGCAGGTAGTCAGGCAAGGTCTACAACATGGCAAATGCTGATAGAACTGATAATGTAACCCAGATTGTGGGAGAAAAGCTTGATAGCAACAATTATGCAATATGGAAGTTCCGCATGGAGAACTTTCTGATAGGCAAAGGATACTGGGACTTAGTGACAGGTGTTGAGGTTGAACATGAAGTTCCAGAAAGGAATCCTATAGCTGATCAAAGACGAGCGCATCGAGCCTAGACAGAAAGAGCTCGCAGGGTTTTACATTGGTTGTCATTATGTATCTCGGATGCTATGTGATGCAGATTATGAACTGTAAATCCCCAGCAGATGCATGGAATATATTGATCAAATACTATGGCACAACCACAAGTGCAAGGAAGATACAATTAAATCAGAAATTCAATAACATGGAGAGGAAGAACAGATCCATACAAGATTATGTCACAGAGGTTAAGACATAGCATATCAGCTGGCATCTGTTGGCTCATAGGTTGAAGATGAGGATATGATTGCAGTGACCTTAAAAGGATTGGGTCCTGAGTACAAGTCTTTTGACACTTCAGTGTCTGTGCGGGTTGAGATGCCTGACTTTAATGAGCTGGTTGCATTATTGATTCATGAAGAGGTGAAAATTGGCTTAGCTATAGGGTCAAGTAGTTCAAAGAATAAGGATGCAATTTTTTACTCAAATCAGTGTGGTCGTGGTAGCCGTGGTAGAGGCTATGGATCTGGCAGAGGAGGCCAGCATAATGCATCCTATAGTAATAGCAATCAGCACTCATCAAATGCAAGAGGTGGTGGAAACTTTTGAGGCAGGGGGAGATCTAACTCCCGTGTGGCAGAGGCTCATGGCAGCAACAACGTCAGTCAGACAATCCAAATAAAGATAAGGCTTGTCATTACTGCAGAAAGTATGGGCATATTGCAAAGGACTGCTGGAAGAAGCAAGGAAACTAGAAGGGGAAGCAGCATGGACATTATGCTACATCCAGTCAGGCAAATGACTCTGGTGATAGATTGTTTGCCATGCAGTATGTCAAAGATAAGGCTGCTGAAAAATCATATGATGATGCAGTGTGGTACATTGACTCGGGGGCGTCGAATCACATGACCCCTCACAGTGATTGGTTCACGGACATGGTGGCTGAAAAGCATGGCTATGTATGCACAGGTGATGACACGCAGCATAGCATTGAGCATAAAGGCAAAGTGCCTCTTGTGGTCCATAATGGCAGAAAGAAAAATTTGCATGATGTATTGCATGTCCCTTCAATTATGAAGAACTTGTTATTTGTTGGTCAGATGATGGAGCAGAACTTGCAGGTTAGATTCAATAAGCATGGCTACTTTATTGAAGAGTTTGGCAATGGCTGCAAGTTGATAGCTTGTGGTCACATGAATGGCAGAATGTTTACTCTTTATGCTTCTTTGCCAGAGCTGAATTCAGCTATGTTTGCCCATGGTTCTGGCACTATTAGGGATTTGGAAATATGGCACAAGAGAGTGGGACATGTCAATGTGGAAAGGCTGCAAATTATGCAAAAGAAACAACTGGTTACAGGTTTACCGAAGTTCCAATATTCAGATATTGGTCATGTATGCGAGGCTTGCCAGTTCGGTAAGTAGTCACAATTGCCATTTGTCAGGCATGTACGACACGGTACATGTCCATTGCAGTTAGTGCACTCTGATGTTTGGGGGCCAGCTCATAATGTATCTATGGGAGGTTCCAGATATTATGTATCCTTCATTGATGACTACAGTTGCTATACCTGGCTTTACATATTGAAAACAAAAGATGAGGTCTTTGCTGTTTTTTAGCAATTTAAAGCACAGGTTGAGAAGGAGTTTGAATGCTACATCTCTTGCTTGAGATCTAATAGTGGTGGGGAGTATGTATCAAATGAATTTGATGATTTCTTGGCTGAAAATGGCATTCATAGGTAGCTCAGCTGCTACACTCCACAACAAAACGGAGTAGCTGAAAGGAAGAATAGGGTTCTGATGGAAGCTGCTAGGGCTATGATGAATGAAAAGCATATGCCACTTTACTATTGGGAAGAGGTTGTTATGACAGACGTATACATTTTGAACAGGACTCCCATTGCAGGTATTCATGAGATGACACCGATTGAGAAGTTGTATGGCTATAAGCCGGATGTAACTCACATGAAAGTCTTTGGCTGTCTTGCTTATGTGCATATTCCAGATGAGAAAAGGAAGAAGTTGGATCCCAAAGCACATAAGTGTGTTTTCATTGGATATTCGCAGGAGAAGAAGGCCTACAAATGCTATGATCCCTCTACCAGGGAGACTTTGGTAAGCAAGGATGTTATCTTTGATGAGATGGGTTCTTGGATTGTATCACCAGTTGCAATGCCAGCGGACATGCCTTCCACTCATGCGTCTACAATTGATTTACAGCAGAGCACTGTTATGACAGGACCTCGTAGTCAGACAGTATCCCCATGGATAGGGAGATTGAGGAGCTCGCCGTCCACTGACACCAGTATGTCAGTGAGGGGGAGACATGATGTCTTGGACAGCAAAGGAAAAGAGAAAGTTATTGAGGATGCATACAGCAAAGGAAAAGAGAAAGTTATTGAGGATGCATCTGGTATGATGACACCTGGCAGAATGACTTCTGGCTATGACCCTGGTGATACTTTAGACAGCGAACTTGGTATTCCGACTGTCTATACGCCTGGCACAAGGCAGAGCAGGTATATTCCGCCTCATGAGAGAGGGGAATCAAGTAGTGCACCATAGCTTAGACGCTCGCAGAGGGTCAGATACCCTATACATGACAAAAGTGATGGAGGTCAAAGAACCAAGTACATATGCTGAAGCAGTGAAATATGAGAATTGGTGTGTAGCCATGGATGAAGAAATGAATGCCTTGGCTGAAAATAAAACATGGGATTTAGTACCACTGCCTGAAGGGAAAAAGACCATTGGCTACAAATGGGTCTACAAAATCAAATGCAAGTCAGATGGCAGTGTGGAGAGATACAAAGCTAGGCTGGTCGCAAAGGGTTATGACCAACATTATGGACTTGATTATGAGGAAACATTCAGCCCTATTGCCAAGATGGCAACCATACGCACTGTGATTGCCTTGGCTGTTGCTAAAGGCTGGAAACTGCAGCAGATGGACGTTAAGAATGCATTTCTTAACGGTGACCTAGCAGAGGATGTCTATATGGTTCAGCCGAAAGGGTATGTTCACCCTGATTTTCAGCATTATGTATGCAGGTTGAAAAAGGGCATTGTACGGGCTGAAGTAGGCTCCAAGAGCTTGGCATGCTAGGATCAGTAACTACTTGTAGAGATTGGGTTTTGCTATTGGCAGGGCTGATCACAGCCTATTTACAAAGAAGACTGACAGTGGTTTAGTAGTGCTAGTCATATATGTTGATGATTTGATAATCACTGGTGATGATGACTTGGGTATACAGCATGTAATGAAGATGCGGAAATTTGAATTTGACATGAAAGACCTGGGAGAACTGAAGTATTTCTTGGGCATTGAGGTAATTCTAGCTGACAATGGGTTATGGCTGATGCAGAAGCACTATGCCATAGAGATGCTGAAGAAGTATGGCATGGCTGAATGCAAACGGCTGGATACACCTCTTGATCAGAATGTCAAGCTAGACATGAACACTGGGGCTGAAGTAGAGGATGTGACTATGTACAGGCAGATGGTTGGCAGCTTGATTTACTTGACCATCACGAGGCGTGACTTGAGCTATGCTATAGGGCTCATAAGCCAGTTTATGCAGAAGCCTAGAAAGCCGCACTTGGATGCAGTTAGATGCATTATGAGATATGTTAAGTCCACTGTAGAGTATGGGCTATTCTATGTCAGAGATAAGCCCTTGATATTGATTGGATACACGGATGCAAATTGGGCAGGTTGCTCATATGATCGTAGATCTATGAGTGGATATGCATTTGGATTTGGTAGCGGCATGATTAGCTGGAGCAGCTCAAAGCAGCCTACGATTGCTTTGTCAACTACTGAGGCAGAGTATAGGGGTGCTGCATTGGTAGCATGCGAGATTTCATGGTTCCTCAAGCTTATGGCTGATTTGGACATACAGGTAGATGCTCCAGTGAAGTTACTATGTGATAATCTGAGTAGTGTACTCCTGGCTATGAATCCAGTCTATCATGCCAGAATGAAACACATAGAGGTACACTACCATTTCATCAGAGAGATGGTTCTTGCAGGATGAGTTGATCTTATGCATGTGAAGACTGATGAACAGGTCGTGGATATCTTTACCAAGTCCTTGGGTAAAGATAAGTTCTGTGGTTTTAGATAGCTGCTTGGAGTACATATGTTGTCTTGAGCTTGAGGGGGAGTGTTAGAATATCAAGCTCGTTCGTGTGTGTTTGACCGACATGAGCTGGACACAGCTAGTCTGGCTAGATCAGTTAGGTACATTAAATAAGTCGGTTCTACTTCTAGTGTGAATGGTCTTTATGACCTTAGGTTGTATATGCACTAAGTGTGTGCTGAATGAATGATGAGAAGAATAGAGAGAGGAAGCAAGTTTCTTCACTCCGTGTTGCTCTCTTTCCTGCATCCATGAAATCTAACACTGATTGTACAACTCACAGTGTTACCACAGGATATATGCCCGTAGAGTTGATGTATGGTCAGAAACCGGTTATGCCGACTGAGACTTGTGCTTTGACTTGGTCAGTTTTACCTTGGCAGGAGGATTTTACGAGAGAGGAGCTCTTAGCTCTTTGGATCCGGTAGTTGGAGAGAAGACCAGAGGATATTCAATTAGCTATTGACAGGTTGAAGGTTGCTAGATTTAGAAATAAGGACAAGTTTGACTGCAGGCATCGCTTGCGGCCCAGAGAAATAGAAGAGGGAGACTGGGTAGTAGTCTTTGATGGCAGCCTTGAAAATCAGCATACTGTACTTCAGAAGATGGTGAAAAGATGGTTTGGGCCGTACATAGTTAGACATGTCTTTGATAATGCAATATATGAGCTGACAGAATTGGATGGGACAATGCTTAGAGTGCCCATTGTAGGAAAAAGAATCAAGATTTTCAAGAAAAGAGATGATGAGGATTATGCATTGGAAGAATTTTCAAGAGAAGAACAACAAGAAGAAACTCCAGTAGAAGAGACAGATGATATGACAGATAATCTTGCTGATATACCAGAAATACACAATGAAGAGATTGATCTGTTTGTGGATCTTGACGGAAATGATCATGGATAGTTGGCCCATCCGGAGGATGCACAGGATCAGAGGGGGTGGATGTCATACTACTATGTATCCGAGGTGTGGAATCCACCAAAAAGTTGTGTGTGTGACATTTGTTACTTTGTACATACTTAGTCGTTGTGTTTGCATTTTTGTTATGTGTGGGCACTATAGTGGAGAGGGGTTTGGAGCAAGAGGAACTTATCTGTAATGCTATGGTTGACATGTATGCAAAATCTAGCATGCTTGGAAAAGCCCAAGAAGTATTTGATAATATTTCAGCTCGAGATGTCATATCATGGAGTGCGTTGATTACATGTTATGTTCAACATGGATATGATGAGTAAGCAGTGATGTGTTTTGTACAGATGCAGCTTGAAGGCATGTCTTCAAATTCTCTTACATTTGTTTGTAGCTTGAAAGCATAGGATCCATGAATGTAGACAAACAATTACATATGGAGGTTGTGAAGAGAGGTTTGGAAGTGAATATATTTGTGGGAAGCATAGTGGTGGATATGTTTGGGAAGTTTGCCTTAGTTTCAGAAGCACTAGAAAATCGATTACCATCTACCTTGGATCTTGCAATGGAGGTTCCTAAAGTTGAAAAGCTAAGGGGTGCAAGAGAGGTCATTAAGGAAGAGCATCCAGTCCTCCTCACAGAAGCTCCACTAAATCCCAAGGGCAATAGAGAGAAGATGACACAAATAATGTTTGATACATTCAATGTGCATGCTATGTATGTTGCAATTCAGGCTGTGCTCCTCCCTCCTCGACAAATCTTCCTCTGTTTTCTGCAGATTTTGGGAGATTACTTAAGTGCCACATGCACATCTTTTATTTATTACTGAAAGGAATGGGATTTCTTTCCAGGTTCTGATGCAAAGTTTTTTACTCTTTTGGGTCTTCTATCTTCATGATCAATCTTCCTCTGCTGTGAGACCCAACTGATAAAAGAAGATCACTTTGACAGAAGTGAAGAACACAACTTTTTTCTTTGTTTTGCAGAACTGCTGAATTTTTTTTTTGTGATATAAGGAATCGTCGTTGCTCAAATCAACATCTTTTTTGTGCCATAAGGACTTGCAGTTTCTTAGATCAGCAACTTTTTTTCAGATAAGCAGATTACAGTTGCTCAGATAAACAACTTAACTGACAAGGCCCCAAACAGTCACCACAAGGCTTCTCCTAATTCCCTCTTTCAGGATGTGTTTTCACAACAACAACTGCATATAAGATTCTTATCTAATGCAAATGCTTGGTGGACTAAACGTATATACTCAATCAGATAGCTATAGTCAGCTGAAGGAAGCGGCATTAGCCACACATAGCACTTGCTTTGTAGAGTCAATGAAGATGGATGTGGTACTTTACAGTTTCTTTATGAGAAGTCCATGCCACACATTATAATGTTGCCTTCTCAAGGCTCATATGTAGTCATCATAGTTTTCAGATCATACACAAATATCTCCTACACATAGCTAGTCGTAATCCTTTGATCAATCAAGTGTATATCTGATCATACATCCATCCTTTCGAAGAGGCAGAACACAAAAAGCTTGATAGTGTCTTGGGGAGCAGTACAATGCTCCAAAAAATGTTATTGGAGAAAGGGGCAGTGACATAATTATTGTTGGTGAAGGGATTTTGAAGGCAAGTGATCCTTTAGCTACTGCTCATACTTATCATCTGCAAATGGGCAGGCAATCTTGCGTAAGCCCGCGCGTGAGAGTCGGAAATTTGCTGCTATAGTGGGGGGACGCTTTTCTGGTAAAAAAAAGGGGGTGTGTTGAAGGCCGCCTGGAAAAAAAAAAGCAACGGAAAAACAGGAGCTCGAAGGAAGGGAAAAGGGCACAGGTTTGTGGGAATCAAAGAATCATTACCAGTTTTGGGAATTTGGTGATCGCTCTCCTCCACACTCAGCACAATTGTGCTCTTCCCTTTCTCACACATTTTTTTGACAGAGGACTATTCAAGTGACACTGACTATTCCGCTTGTATCAAGTGGTGAAAAAGACCGTCGAGGAATGAGGTGGTGACAAAGTCCATAATCAACTATGATAAAACCACAGGTAGGACAGTAGTTAAAGGAGTCCAACTCTATGCTACTAGAGAATAGCTTGCAAGCAAGCTAAAGGTTTCAAACGAATCAGAGGGTCCCAACTGGGGGACGGCTGTGTGACCCCAAGTCGCTAATTACCTGAGAGAAACAAAGGAGGACACCGTCAAAAGGAAAAAAAGAGCCCATGGAATACCCACCATGGCGCTGGCAGATTAGAATAGACTGATGAAATTTGTAGCCCAGTTGGTATGCCTGAAAAAGGATGATAAGCATCTATCAGAACAGGCATTCATGGAAGCAACCACCACAAAAATGTTGGCGTGAGGCAGATATAGATGATGATGGACTAGTAAATTATGAGGAGTTTATGAGAATAATGCTTTCCAAATGAGCCACCCTTTTTCTGCATCAAGAAAGAATTTAATTCTAAGTGTGTATAGATTGTTGTCTGCTTAGGATTTGTGTACTGTATGTGCAGCATGCCTCAGAGTGGAAGGGAAATGTTGCAGACGCATGGACCAACATCTTGTGCATTCCATCTCTATAGGGTTCATGTTTGTGTTTCTTATGCCTAATAAACTTCCAATTGGTTTCATACAGTAATGGTTCTTTTGTGATGGATCAGTGAAATTCAGTATGACCGGGTAATCATATGAACATGAGGATCGTATCTCAAAAGAACTTGCTGCATTCCTATGATGATATTGACAAGGCCTCTTGATTGAACTAGGAGCTTCTGAGCTATGTGCCCAGTTCCTGCATTCAGCTCATGTGCATCTTGGACGAGAGGAGGAAGTTGTGCGATTGTATTGGCACATGTATGAGTCTTGTGTGAAAGTAGACAAATATCGATTTGTGACTGTCCTCAAAGTATGCTCCAGCATAGCAGCCTTATCCTATGGGATGTTTATTCATAATCATATTCTTGAAAGTAACTTGGAGTTGGATCTTTTTGTTGGAGGTGCTCTTGTTGACATGTATGCTAGATCGGACAGGTTGTCCTGCATAGCCTGATCTCGCTTGATTGATCTTCTATCTTGGAATTTCTCAAGAACCTCTGTGGTCGCGACTTTGCTTTCGAAAACCCTTCGACAGTGGCCTCTAAAGCTAAACTGAGGCAAAAAGAGCAATTTTAAAGGAAAGGCATCTCAAAAACTCTAAAACCTCTTGTAAATGAGCGCCAAGCTCCCTCCTATGGCACTTGTAAAAGAATAGACGTGTATAGGCTTAGGGCATGAAGCAAGAAGAGGGAATTAGAAAAAGGGATCTTGCCACAATGGCCGTTCATGTAAAAAGGGATGGGCGTCCATGGGGATTTTAGGGTTTGTATATATAAAGTTCAAAAAGTGAATGAAAGCTCATTGTTTGGTGTGTGGCTAACGAGAGTCCTCTCTTCTTCTCTTCTTCTTTTCATCTTGCTTGTGTGTGTGCTCTTGATGGAGGGAGTGTGTGGGAGTGAGATATCAAGAGGGTGAAGCTCTTCACCATCTCCTCTTCTCTCTTCTTCTCTCTTATCTTCTCTTCTCTTCTCTTCTCTTCTCTTCTCTTCTCTTGCCTCGTACGTGGCTATGGTGGATGGAGCTTGGAGATGGAGGAGGCTTGAGGATGCTTGAGCTAGCATCTAGGATCGTGGAGCTACCAGCTTGTGTGAGGAAGGAGGCAACTCATTTTGGCATCAAGATAAGCTCACTACACCCTGAGACGATCGACGACGTGTAGGCTAGGTGAGAGATAGCCATGAGAGCTCGCTTGGAACGCTTGAAGCAATATGCGATCTGTGGGTCTTGGCGGTTGAGTGAGAGCTCCCACATTTTGGTTACGTTGCTGGGACCAATGGATTCAAGCTTGAGCACTCACACGCCTCATATCGAGCATCAAAGTAAGGGATTCATCCTCGAATCGGAGCTTGAGGTAGGTAGGAAGTTTGGGTTTTTGATCTTCGAAACAAGTAAGTATTTTGGGTTATTTTGCTAGTTTGATGATTGGAAAAGATGAAGAAATCATTTCAATTTTTTGCCTTCGACCGTTGTTGCATTTAGAGTAGGTTACGATTAGGAGATAGAGCAAAACAAGGTGTAGGGTTTGCTGCTGTAAAACAAGGAAAAACAAGGCACAAGTCATGCAAAAATGGAAAAAAAGAATGCTTGGGATGTTAATGTCAGCAAGTGAGTGATTGGGGACATCAAAACCTTACCTGGGAAGGGATTTAAGAGCCAAGAGGACAAGAAAGAGCTCATTTCATGCCTTGACATTGAGAGAGAGTGAGAGAGCGCGAGAGTGTGTTTCTAGCATTGACTCGATTCGATCTTGCCATTGGGGAGTCCTTCGCACGATTCAGGTACGTCCGGACCTCCTTGCTATGTATTTGTTGTGATCTAGAAGGCGGTGTGCTTGGTGGTTGTGCGGATCATTAGATTCGACAAAATCATCCCGGACGCGGCCATCGTCATGCATAGCTTGGCCGGTACGAGCATCGATGATTCTCGGTCGAGTCCTAGAATCAGCAGTCGGATCACTCGACCATTCGACCCTCAGACTAGTTACCATTCGGCCCTCAGCCAACTACACGCAGACACCTTTCACTTGGTCCGTCCAAGTGAAGCATTCGGACCAACTTTAAAATTTGGCCCTTGACCTTGCCGACTCGGCCCAACACCACTCAAACAAGTTGACACTCAGTCCGACCGAATTCACCATTTGGCCCTTGGTCCACTTGACTCGGCCATTCGGACTAGTTACCATTTGGCCCTTGGCCCATTCGGACCCATTACTATTCGGCCCTCGGTCAACCCCATTCGGACTAGTTACCATTCGGCCCTCGGCCCCCATCCGAGTGAATCTTCTTGGCCCACAATTACATTTGGCCCTTGACCCGTTCAAGTGACATACTTGGCCCCTGCAACTTGGACGAGTTGGGCCAAGCTAGGATTTTTCTAAATTCTCCGGCTGCGTAAACCTTCGTGAGTACCCCCGAGGTGTGAAACTCGATTTTGGCGCAGGGAATAGGGAAAATTTGTAGGACACGGTCACCTAGAAGCTCGAGTAGGCTATTGCTAGACCCAGAGTCCTAGCGATAGCCAGCTGAGCCAAATATCATGAATAACCCTAGAAATGGATAAGACGGCCAGACGCGGGTCAACAAGTCTATTAGGCCTAAGATGAAGCGAGAGAGTGCGTAAGATTCTTAGATACTTGTTTTCCACACTCACCCTAAATTTCTGCACTTGAAGTACACTTAAGCACAGTTGAAAGCCTGATTGAGCACAAGTGTACAGAAAGAATACACATATTGAGTAAAGGTAAATTGAGGATTGGATGCAAAAAGTCAAGGAACCCACTCAATAAACACCTCAAGGAACCCATCAGAAGGAGAAGATCCCAAGACATAGATGGACAATGAAAGCAGAGAGTAGCACTAAGCAAGCGGCACTAGAGAAGTGGATCTGACCAACTTGCTCAACCTAATTGACAGCTTGGTGGAGCATGAGAAGGTGATCATGTCAAAGGAAAGCTCAAAGACCGCGGGCCGAACGAGAAACTTGACTTAGGAGTTTTTCTAGAGGCAATTTAGTAGCTGGTGAGCAGCTATGATGTGCACGCTCAATACAAGCACCACGACAGAATGACAGAAGCCATCATAACAGACTTGGAAGAGGAATGGAAGCTAGCCCACAAGGCACTGCAAGGCATAATGAAATACAACCAAACCTAGAGTGCTAGGGGATTAAGATAGAACACAGAATTGCGTGAGGTACAACAGGTGCTGAACTTGGCAGGTGGGAATCAGACCGATCATGAGAGAACCCTAGAAGGAAACTTGACATTGAGTGAGCTTCTCATGAAGTGACGGCTCGACAACACAGTAGAGGATCAGAGTGCTGCAACACTAGTGACATCATTACTAATAGGATTAGGAGTAAACCAAGGCTCTAAGGGCCACTCTAAAATCCCAATTGTTGCAAATAAACTCGACAAGTATCAACCCCATGACGACCCATGCAGCTTTGTAGAGCAATTTGAGCAAGTCTGCGAGGCCAATGGCCTCACTGACTGGACTCAATGCTCTCAAGAATTTAGGCTCTGCTTAGGTGACAAGGGTAGGACTTGGTACACGAGTCTAGATGCCAAAGAACAAGCAGACTTTAACGGCCTCAAAAACCTCTTCATCAAGAGATTCTCTGAGCTCGAATACTCTGACAATCTACTAGTAAGACTGATGAATGTTAAGCAGAAAGAGAAAGAGGACATTCGCAACTATGTCACCCACGTGAGGAGCCTCTTCAAGAGAATCCCCGTGGGTGAATGACCTACCGAAAGAGCGGTGTCCACCATATTTATCAATGGAATACAGAGTGAGGAGTTGTATAAGGCGGCCTTGGCAAGTAACTCGAGCTCACAGCAAGACTCGATAGCTAGGGTGTTTGAAGAGGCATTCGAGTGGATGATCAATTGAAAGAGCGGAGCTCCAGGAGCTCAAATTCAGAAGAGATGAACTCACGGAGTTCAGAGAGAGTGTCAGCTTCCATTGAACAATCAAGTCCAATAGCCCAGGACAAAGGGAAAGCCACTGAGACAAACCAAGACTTGACTGAGGTAAAATGGAGATAGCCAAACTGCAGGATATGTTGAGATGACCAACACGCCCACACGTCCAATGCATGTATTGTGGCGGAAACCACTTGCTGGCTGAGTGTCAAGACACTAGAGGTCACGACCTTGTGCTAATTGTGGTAGATTTGGTCACGACATTGCGCATTGCAGATTACCAAGAAGACTCTCATACTGAGAACCCTACAGCTAGCCATACCTAGTAAGCAGACCCCAACAATTCTTTGGAAGGGGGGCCCCACTGGCTCCGTCACTGGCTCTAAGTTATGATTGCTTGGACTTAGGCCTGTTGCAAGAGCCTTTAGCAATGGAAGTTCACACGATGCCTTGTTCTTGGGAAACATTCGAATTCGCATTTGTCAAAACATCCCACTCAGCTACTATCGAGTTGCTACGCACCGAGATATATAGAGAACAAGCCATCAAACAACGCCTCATTACATCTTACGATAAGCGTGTGACTTCTTCCATCATTGAAAAAGAACTCGAGGAGTTGAAAGCGTTAACTGGCACCGACTCCCCATTTTTACAAAGCTTGTACACTCTCTGCGATTGCAATGGGAACTTAAAGGATGTCAAATCATGACCAACGCTGAGCAATGATGCATGATCAAGACATCGGAGTATGATTCAACCTATGTCGCACCCACTTCATATAGAGTGTTAACCACTCTTTGTGGCTGACCCATGGAAGAGCACGTCAAGGGACACCCATATCTTGATCGTCTCTTGACCGAGGAAGATATCCACATTGCTAGCCGCATCGATTCTGGTGATTTCCTAACAGATGTCCTCACTTACATCACACACGTAAGTACCCGACCCTTCGTTGTGGACCCCAAGGCTTAGTTGGAATATAACCCAGAATTCTATACTTGGCTCATGCGCAAGTAACCCTTATATCTGAACATTGAATGCCCTTGATCTCCTAACCTTTGATCCTAGGAAGGATTCTTCTCAATCTGGAAGGGGAGAGGGTACAAGCGTAGGGTGAAGGTGAATCAAATCAAAACCAATCAAGATCAAGTAAACACAATAAACACATAAGAAACTGGGATGTAGAAGGAATATCACAAAAACTTTGAAAAAAATAAAAAAAAGTAGAAAGTCTGAAGGGAAGAATCTGTATTGGATCTTAATGCTTTCATTCAACAAGCATAAAATCTTTCTTTTCAGCAAATTATTGTATACATATTAATTATAGCACTAATGGGAAGTATGGTTCATGGCAAGGACAAGAGATGTTGCAACAAGACCGTGCCCATCGACTCCCCTTCACGGAGGAAGAGAGAGCGTAGTACGGCATCAACCTAGAAAATTGAGCTTATATTCAGCTAAACTTCCGCAGCATTCACAACCTTGAGAATATGGTGGCCAAGGAGTAGGCCGCAAGGAGAATAGTTGAACAATGCAACCTCCACAAGTACCTAGAGAAGTTTGCACAATAACCTGACCACACGAAGTGTGTAGAGTTCTTGAGAACGTACAACTTGACTGAGAATGTGGAATGGTGATGCCCCACAAGTGTAGGTACCACTAAACTAGGCCTTGGAGAAAGCACTGGGGCTTGAACCTAGGGTGGAGAAAAAACATAAGAGGGATGTGTATGCCCTGCTGAAGATGAATAGGGAAGAAGTCTTGACAAACAATGGCATCGGCTTACAAGACATTCTCGATGCTGATATTCACATATAGGAAAAGTTGGTGCACGCCCTTTCTCCAGCCAACATTACAATTCCCTCATGCATCGGATCAGTGTACTTGTGCTGGAGAATGTGGTAGCTCGCACCCTGGATGAGGTGGATTGGAATGGCTATGTGTGCAAAACAATAGACCAAGTGGCCAAAACACTAGCCCTCGGGCTTTGTTTGATATATGGGCTTAGGTTTTGGGGCTTTGGCCTTTGTGGTTGTCATGGATTTGACAGCTTGGGTCTTAGGTATGGCTAGTTGTTTAATGAACTTGCTACTTGAAGCACGTGTGGCTGCAAGCTCTGTAAGGGGTTTGTTCTTAAGGATGGATATCTTGGGCACCTAGATCCAGCTATTTCCCTCATAGTATCCTTGAGCACATAATAGGGTTATGGGGACCCATCGTGGATTAAGGGTGCGTTTACAGCTTTGGCATCTAGGCTTCTTCCTAGGCTTTGCATGAGAGTTCCTAGGTCTGTGGGGTCACGTTTGCTTATTATGGGAAGACTTGCCTTGATGTTTAGGTACCCATTGAAATGTAGGTTGCTTAACCTTAGGAGTGGGTTTGGTGGGGTGGTGTTTTGTGGGCTAAGTGGGGTGTGACACATCACGACCCCCCTCCTTAGCCTTAGGCATGGTTATCTCTATTGGTGGAGTGGCGCTCTTGGAGGGACCCACACTGCCCTTGTTGAAAGTTGTCACGATGCGCACATTTCATATGGCAAGGTGGACATGCTGCAAGTCGTAATCGACGTAACAATGGGTTTGTTTTTGAAAGTGCGCCCTAACAGCGACACCTTGCCTACCTCCTTCGTGTTGGGCAACACATATAAGATGATTGATAAAATTTTAGACTCAATAGAGACAACGACTCCCAAGGAGTGCATAGGATTCGCCCCCAAATGGGCTAAATTTAGCTTTAGTTGACTGTAACTAGGGTTGACCAATGAGGGTCCAATGAGCATGGGTTAGGATATTGACATCAGCTCCCTCATCGATCAAAGCATCAAGAGGATGTGTCTCTTGGGCTGTGGCCATGATTCATAAATAAGATGGAGCAATAGTTGCCTCATCATCCTCTATCCCGGTGATGGTTACAACACAGACATTGACACAGGCCTCTATCATAGGGGGCTCATGTAAAGGATGTGTGGGAGGGTAGTACTTCTTCATGTGACTGCCATTGAAAAAGCCTATGCCCTCACCTTCCAGTGTTTCAAGTTTGACATTGCCCATCCTACTGATGGCATGCACTCTAAAAGATACAAGGCTAGCCTCCTCATCCTTGGTCAAGTCGTCTACTATGAATATAGGTCAAGGCTTCTCACCTTCCCCTACCAAGTTGACTTCCTTGACCTTGGCGGGTCCTTCAATAGGCTCGTTGGTCTGGCCCTACCTCTTTTCTCCTAACAGGACCACCATTCTGTCACCCTTCTTGAACTTAGTGAAGCGTTTGGGTAGGTCATGCCATTTCTTTTGTTGTTCTGTGTCTGACTCTTTTGTTTGTTTGTTTCTTTCCTCCTTTAGCTAATTGCGCCTTAGGTGGACTGGCAAGTCCCCCTTGATTTGTTTGGTTTTGGATGGCATGGGTATTTCAAGGTCACTCTCCATACTGACTTCACACTCGGAATTGAACTCCTCGAGTGGTTGTAGTTCAGTAAGTGCATCTGTCCTAAACACATGTACCACTAGTGGTTGGGCAATTCGAGCCTGCTCATAATCCTCTGTCCCTATGCACTCCAACCAAGATCAATCTCAATCTAATCTCATAACTCCTCTCTTAATCTCATATGCATTCCTTTCTCGGGGCTTGGAGTCTGCTCTTATCTGCTTTATCACCCTTCCATCAGTATCGTACTCCACGGTATCAATTTCCTACTCGCTCTCCTCACTGATGGAGGAACAATCCTCATAATCATTGTTATAACCATCACTTCCTGACTGCTCGTCGTCTCTTGGGTCCTCCTTTCTAGCCTCTTTCTTGTCGGTGACTAGAGCCCAATTGTATAGCAAGTTCAGGTCATGAACTTTGGTCCACTTCCACTGATGCTCACCCACAAGGTCTCTGAGGGGCAAGAGATTAGCAAAAGCATTGCCCTCCAATCTGCTTGTCAAATACTCTAGGGTCTCCTGGAGTTCTAGCTTATTATTTGGGACATGGAAAGTGACAGGTTTGGGCCAACCACACTCACTCCTTGCCATCATTGAGAGTGGTACTTTACCCACTCCTTGACCTTTTCAATCGCTTCTAATTGGTGCTTCAGGCGGGGGTACTCCCCTACCTTAGTACTCCCTTTCTTTGCTGTTTTTGGAGCAGCGGTCTCAGCCTCAATATCAATTACCTTCATGCCACTCACTAGCGTAATCTCTTTGTCAACTGTGAGAGTGATCTTAGCATCAATTTTCATCTTTCTCTGCCTATGACTCTTCTGAGGTAGTGTCTAGGTTGTTAGGCCCAGGCAATAATATACCGGCCTGTCGCATTTGTGTACATGTCATGACATGTAGCGAGATGGGTATATCCTCACTGTCGAATGTCTTAATGCCAAATAACCCCAAAGGTACTCATGGTACATTACCTGAGCTCGAGGAAGGTTTTGCCTAGGGAATTCCTTGAAGAGATGGGTGATGTCGCAGTCAGCACACCCGAGATCAGCTCTCTCCCTATTAGCCTGCTCTTTTTCTGGGCATCGTGTCGATATATGACCAAGGTGACCACAAATCCAACACGTGACTAGGTCTTGGGTTGGCCCTGAAAAACCTCTGTCTCTTCCCCTTCCTAATGCCATCAGCGGTATTGGTCGATAGTCCATGAGGACTGAATTACCCTCTTCATCATACGAGATGTAAGGGTTCACATATGACTCCTCGTTATTGGCCTCTTTCACGTAGTGGATGGGAGCGTCTCTCGATGGATATGTCACGAAGGTTCCACGCAGTCTGGGTATGCTCGTGGGATTGATCTCTAATGTAGGAATGGCCGGTTTTGCATCATTAGGTGCTGGAAGGGCCAATGGGTCTCCTCTTCCAAAGAAGTTAGGCGGCCTATTCCCGTAGTATGGTGGGTTGTACTGCTGTGAGTAAGGAAACCTTCTTGGCAATCAACAATGCATTGTGTCATGGCCAAACCTTCCACAATTTGCACAAGGCTTGGATCTTGGATCCTGGCACTCGATAGGATCCAAGATCTTGGCACTCGGCAGGGATGTGGTTACCTCCACATTGCACACACTAGACATGCGGTCTAGTGGGTCTCTTTACCAACTCTTGCAATCGTGCTAGCTCCATCCTGACTTCGGCTAGCTCTTGGTCTTGTGCCGTGCTCTTGCCCTTACCGTGCATGTCAAGAGCTGATCTCTTGCTATAGGTTGTGGCTTTCTCTGTGGTTCTTTGGCTAGAGCCATCTCAATTCGAGATTCTTGCGCTTCTCTCCCTAAGCTGGTCATCTACCCTTATTGCCTCATCAAAAACCCTAGAGAGCACATCTCATTGCAAGCTCGAATTGCTTGCCAGTGCCTTGTAAAGTTCCTTGTTGTGGATTTTGTTTATAAAAATGGTAGAGACCACTCTCTCGTTTGGTCATTTGTTGGTAGGGATTCTCTTAAACAAGCTATGTACATGAGTGACGTAGTCTCTAATGTCCTCTTTGTCCTTCTGACTGACATTCATCAGTCGGACTATGAGGTTGTTCGAATACCCTGTCTCTGAAAATCTCTTGATGAAGAGATCCTTCAGGTGATTGAAGTTTGTTTGCTCTGCTGCATCTAGGATGGTGTACCACATCCTTTCCTTATCACCCAAGCAAAGCCCGAAAGCCTACCAGCATTGGGCGAGGTCCGTGAGACCGTTTGCTTCGCAAACCTGCTCAAACTGCTCCACAAAGTTATAGGGGTCGTAACTGGGCTAGTATTTGTCCAGCTGCTTGGCCACTACAGGGATCTTGTTGTGGTTCTTTGCCCTCTGCGTGACTCCTAAGCATGTGAGAAAAGAGATGGCTAGTGTAATTGCACTCGGTTCTGCAACTGTGTTGTCTATGAGCCACTTGGTGACAAGCTCCCTCAACGTTAGGTCTGCCTCTAGATCCCTCTCCCTCTCTCTGTGTTCGGCCCTATCGTGGTCTTACCAGCCAAGACTAGAATGCGTCGTGTCTTGTGCACCTCTAAGTCTTGCTGCAATTTCCTTATCCTTTGCTCGCGATTACACGTCGTGATGCTCTGCAGTGCCTTCCTAGCTGCCTTCCTCTCTTCCTCAAGGCTCGTAACTACTTCCTTGATCGGTCTGCCATGGATCACGGTCCTTGTTAGATGGTCGTATTGGTCGACCATATGTTGCAATTTGATTGGGAACTCGCCCAAGTCCAGGTGGTCATCCTCTCAGTCCATGTCTGCTCCTAACATTTTTGCGGCCTCTCGCTCCACCAGGTTTTCGATTAGTCCAATCTCAACTCAGGTAGCAACTTGCCCTCAATCCTATCGTCTTCGAACTCTTTGGGTTCTTTGGGGTCCTATTAACGGGGCTCTTTGGCACCCAACTACATCTCAGGGTATGCTCCTACTGGTGGATTCTTTGAAATATTATGATTCTATGTGAGTTTCTTGTTATTGAAAGCAGTTGTCAATTTTATTCACACTTGTGCTTAGTGCTTTCCAGTGCATAGTGCCAAATAAGGCTTTCTCCCTTTTAGTGCACATTAAATGATGAAATCAATGTGGGGTGCGAATGCAAAATGAACAATGCAGTTTCCGCTTTCCCCCCTTTTGTTCGTAGCCTAATATGGCTCTAAGCGCATTTCCTAGCTGTCCTCTCATATTGTCCATGTTCCAACTTTCTAGATCAAACAAGCACAACTTAGAGAAGGTCAAGGATTGCCTGGAATGGCTGGGTGACAACAAAATGACCAGATCAAACCCCTTTTGTATCTACACTCACACACACTCTCTCTCAAGCTCTCTCTTTCTCTCTCTCTCTCTCTCTCTCTCTCTCTCTCTCTCTCTCTCTCTCTCTCTCTCTCTCTCTCTCTCTCTCTCTCTCTCTCTCTCTCTCTCTCTCTCTCTCGATGTCTGACTGCAAAATGAGGCATCCGTAGACCTTTTGAGCCTCTTATTGCCCTGCTCAAGTCTCCTTCAACCTTATGGTTGCCCCTCTTCCACCCGTCTACTCAAGATTTAGATTTTATGCCCCTTTCTCCTAATTTTCAGTAGTAGAAAACCATTCTGTTTTCCCTATTTCCTTAGTCCAAATCCTATCCAAGTGCAACAAAAATAAAAAACAGTGGCTGAGGTTGATGTACCTACTTGCCTACTTAATAACAAACCAAAATACTTACTTGTTCTGAAGATCAAACCACCTAAATATCCTATCTATCTCAAGCACCGGTTCAGGCTAAAAACCCTACCTCTATGTTTGATTGGAAGTGCGCAACACTCAAGACTCGATTCTGTCAGTCCCGACAATGGAACCAAAATGAAGGGAGCTACAAGCTCAACCCCCGAGACCTATAGACCGCTTCTTGGTCAAGCGTTTCAAGCCGAGCGGCCATGGCTACCTCTCACATAGCCAACACACCCTCCCTACCTATGGGGTGTAGTGAGCTTACCTGATGCCTGATCGAGTACCCTCCTCTCTCGTGCACACCGGTAGCTCCACGATCCTTGAGGCAAGCAAGCTCAATCCCTCTCCAAAACGCTCCATCTTCCATAGCCGCACGAGACAAGAGAAGAGTAGAGAAGACAAGAAGATGAAGATGAAGAGAGGAGATGGGAGCTTATTCTCCTCGATCCCTCACTTTCACACACTCGCTTTCTCACTCCCTCTCACACTCACTCACTCCCTCTCTCAAGCACAAGCAAGGAGGCAAGAAGAAGAAGAAGCTTTTTGCCACAATATGAATCTAGATCCGGATTGCTTGTAGAAATTGTTTTGTATTGTAAATATGAGATATATATATATATATATATATATATATATATATTTACAAGTATAAAAGGAACTATTTGTTGCAACACATGTCATAATCCAATGTAAAACAAGTTCTATCAAACCTAAAGTACTCGCAGAAACAATTTTGTATTGCAAACGAGAGAGAGAGAGAGAGAGAGAGAGAGAGAGAGAGAGAGAGAGAGAGAGAGAGAAAGAAAAAAAGTTATATTAACGTCTTCTAAAGACCAAAACTAGCCTATGAGACAAACTGTGATACAACTGATGAGGTCCAGCTATCCAAAATAAAAGTGTTGAATGAAAAGCTAAAAACTGGAAACTGAAAATACGGTGCTGTGAGTGTGATAAGTGTCGTGTATGTGTATGTGTGTATGTAGCTCTGGTACTCCAGATAATGGCTACAAAAGGGGAACAAATGTCGGCTGTGATAGGGGAACAACTTTCGGCTGTGATAAAGTGGTGTGATGTGTATATGTAACAGATGCAGGGAGATATACTATCCTAGGATGTAGTAGCAGTCGTCAAAGTCGCTAGTAGTAGGTGATCCCTCCTGGATGCAGGATGTGGTACATCGGCGGTGGAGAAAGAGCAAACTGGAGATTTGAGATCCAATGTGTCGAGTGTCATCGGATCTCAATCTATTGTCGATGTAGATGAAGAATCCTCCGGATCTCCTGTCGGTGTGGCTGTGGGGTCCGAAACCCACGGATCCTCGTGCGGCATTGGGTACGCTGGTCCTCAGCCTACTGTAGTGTGAGCCCGGAGGTCTGGCTGGAGGCTGGTATAGTAGCTCTCACTCTGTCTGTCTGAAAGAACTGTGTAATAGTCGTCTAGGTGGGTCCCTCTCTGACTGGGACTCGTTGTGTGCTCTGCTCTCTGATGTGCCATGCCTCTCCCAGAAAACGGCCAAATGGTCTCTGATCCATATCAGTCATACATCCTTGAAGTGAGCTGCTCAATGTGTATCTAGATCTCAACTCTGAGTATGCCGGGCATCTGAGAACAAAATGCTCCTCACTCTCCACCTCTGAACTATATATTGGTAAAGAGATAATTGTTCGTTAGAACACATATCACAATCTAATAATGTAATACAAGTTCTATCGATTTGAAGTGCTTGCACGAATGTTTCTAGATTGCAAACATGAGAGAGAGAGAGAGAGAGAGAGAGAGAGAGAGAGAGAGAGAGAGAGAGAGAACTATTTGTTAAAATGCCTTTCATAATATAACATAATACAGATTCTATCAATCCACAGTATTAGCACAAATTTGGGTTGCAAAAGAGTGGGAAGGAGGGAGGGAGGGAGTGGTGATGGTGATGGTGACGGTGAGATAGGTGGCATAATTTGAGAGAGAGAGAGAGTAAGAATGTGTATTGTGTGAGAGGAGAGAAGAAGAGAGAGAGAGAGAGAGAGAGAGAGAGAGACAAAGAGAATGAACTACTTACATGTAGAGAGAGAGAGAGAGAGAAAGAGATTTGTGTGTGTGCGTGTGTGTAAAGGTGGTGGCAAAGGTAGTGATAGTGGTGGTGGTGGTGGTAGAGCTAGGGACGACAGTGGGTGGTGACAGTGGCAGTTTAGTAGTGGTGGTGGCAGTGGCCGTGGCAATGGTGGTGGTGGTGGTGGTGGAAGTGAAAGTAGAGGTGGATACATCTAAGGCCGGAATAAGTGAACTATGTGGAATAAGAATAGAGAGGTTGCCAAAAAAAAAACTTGCTAAAAAAACTTGCTTCTTGCCCTTTCCTAGTTGCATGGTTCTCCTAAGAAGAATTCTCCAAAAATTTTATAAAAATAGTGCATTTAAAAAAGTAGCCAAAAATCAACATTCTCATGTTTATAAATCATAGATTTTCAATTTTCTCAAAATATTATTACTAAGGTAACAAATATGTTGGAAAACAACTTGCCTTTCTAACCATTTTCTTCACACATGAATATGCCTCAATATCAAACGTGTCATATAGTCCAAGATCTAGCTATTTTCATATAGGATCAAATGATGAAATACCATGGGTGTTGTGGTACTTAAAGAGCTTTGGTGGTTTGATAATAAATATTTTTATTAAGTCTTACACACTAGTAAAGTTTACCACATTCCATAGATCTATCAAAATAAGATCTAGACAACATTAGATGACCATTAGTCTTATAATGACTAGCAAATGATTTAATAGGATGGATACCTTGATGACATTATAAAGAGTGATCAACTTTATAAGGAAATGCAATTATAAAAGTGCTACAATGATCAATATAAGATAAGTCAATTTGCGTAGATAATGCACGTCAATGACAATATATACAAAGGTCACATAAAATTTATTTGGTCAAGCATCTCATTTCCATTTTATATTTTCCCCTACTTAGTTTGCTCCTTTGTCTTCGCAAGTTTCGAACTAGTTATATGCACATGTGTGTGCTAGGTGACATATATCCCTTGGCTCATTAAATACTGGGCATAACATCTTTGAATGCTATCTATAATCTTAGTCCCAACTTCCTACTAGTCCTTATTCCCAATTATTCTAAAACACCATTGAGGTGCATTTTATTGACAGTAGTTGGATATTGTCTTTTTTCACATCATTGCAATTTCTTAGTTATTTACACAAGTGATTGTGTGCATAATGACACATTATATTATATAAATAAAAATGTATACTACTACGCACTACAATGTGCTTGTTGGTAATGTATGTTTGCTTATGCCTAAAACAGTCTAGGCTACAATCATTTGACTTTGAGAACAAGCCAATTTATTTATTGATCAACTAGTATGGTTTTAAGGGTTGAAGATATCTTGATTGCTTTTATAAACTTTGCCTAAAATAGTCTAGGCTACAATCATTTGACCTTGAGAACAAGCCAAATTATTTATTGATTAACTAGTATGGTTTTAAGGGTTGAAGATATCTTGATTGCTTTTATTTTCTTTCACTTCCTTTCTACGATAAGGTGGATAAATACATTCTCCACATTAGATTATGTGGTAGAGGCTTTTAACCTCCAAGCTTATTCCAACTAGAGCTCCAAGCTTGAAAATGCTCAAGCTTTCGAAGCTTGAATGTTTCTAGAATCTCCAACTTCTTTTGTATCGATTAGTAAGCAAGTGGGAGTAGTACTAGTGCATGGAAAGGACCACTAATGTGGATATCTATGGATATTGAAAGCTTGGCCAACCCATGACCTTGCCAACATAGATTCATGATCAAGTCTCCATGATGATCAACTACTATTCTATCAGCTATCATGGTTTGTTCCCCATGATTAGTACCAGTAGCAGTTAGTGGTGCTCCTTGAATTGCAAATTATATATTGCAATGATCGTGCTCTAGAACTGCCATATAGAATCTCCTTCTGCAAGTTCATTTAGAGGATCACTAATCTGAATTATTGGGCACATGGATTCACTGGCTGCCATCAGATCAATCTTGTTGACGATATTTAGGATAAATGTGTGTGTGTGTGTGTGTGTGTGTGTGTGTGTGTGTGTGTGTTCTCTTTTTTGTTAGTGTTGATTTTAGTATCTATTTTGATTTTATATTTCTATATATTATTTAGATATTTGCTTTGGGTATCCCAAACCAACCACAAGGTTCCCAAGCCTATGTAGCATAAGGAGAATGAATTTAATATGTAAGAGATAAAGAGAGATTTTTCTTGAAGGGTAAGTGGGGGTTATATTTTATCTCTCTCTCTCTCTCTCTCTCTCTCTCTCTCTCTCTCTCTTTCTCTTTGTTTGATAATTTTTTAATTAGATATATAAAACGATACAATATTTTAATGGTTAAACATGTTCTTGCAATGTATACAAACTCTAAAATCACACACAAATGTACATAGACTCTAAACACATATGAACAATACACATACACATATACACATGTACATACATGTACGCATATATACACATATATATATGTATTCATTCTCATACATACATAAACATATATGAGTGAGAGAAAAATATAAAGAGAGAGATAATATATTTATGAATATATTATCATTTTAACTTGTCATTATTATCCATAATTATAATATATGTATTATCATTATTATTACTTTATTGTAATTGATTAAGTATTAATCATTAAGTGTAATAAATAAATTAATGATTAATAAAAGACATATAACTATATTTAAGTTAACGTATTATACATGTAAAGTTATATACATATGTTATTGATTATTATGTATGAGAGAGAGAGAGAGAGAGAGAGAGAGAGAGAGAGAGAGAGAGAGAGAGAGAGAGAGAGAGAGAGAGAGAGAGAGAGAGAGAGAGAGAGAGAGAGAGAGAGAGAGAGAGAGAGAGAGAGAGAGAGAGAGAGAGAGAGAGAGGTAGCTCTCAATTTTAGTTTTTGGGTTGTCAAACTTATGTGACATTCTAAACTCAATGTGTGGGGTAATATGCATACCATGATAGGCTCAATGTGAATAGAAATTATCATTAAATATATTTGACTTTGAGAAATGATCACAAGGGTTCTTTGGAGATATAATTTAGGTTTGATCCTATTAATGTTGGTCTTTCACTTCATATATATCAACGAGGTCCACATCTCAATATATTGCATTTTCATGCATCCAATATTGTATTGGTCTAAGTTACACAAGCTTTTAAAGTTCAAATTATGTTTTTCATATCAACCTCCAATAAACCCTCTTGCCACATGAAACATGCTTTCAAACCCCAATGCAAAAAAGCACCAAGACAATCTAGGTATAGAGTGCCTAGTTTTATTTTAACTATTTCCATCGATACCTTGATTTTTCTTACTCTTTATTCTCATATTATATGTTTAATTGGCTGAATAATTAGGCATATGGATTCACTAGCTACTGTCATGTGATATCCCAACTTTAATTTCAAATCTTCATGACTTCTCATAGAATGATCTTGAAGAACTCTAAATCATTAAATAGAGAGGATCTCAAGCAAAATAACCCGAGGATCGTAACCTAACATTTTCCCAAATTAACAAGGAGTGTAGCCATCCGTCACAAAAGTTACCGCGTGAAGAACGAGAGTTGTCAGCCACCCATAAATCGAATTTGACCAAACACATTTAAAACTTGGCCATTAGAATAAGTCACAAAAGCTTTAACCTTTAGAACTATAAGTCAACAAACTAGCCTTAAAAGAGTGATTGGCCATTGCAAAAGGTGGTTATGTGATATCCTCAAATGTTGCCCATCACATATATCAAAAGTACCAAATTTGTGCTTGGATCAGTGATTTCCATTGGACTCGCCATCTTGCAAGTGGTTTTCCACTTTCCCTATAATAGCCTCCTTTGCAGTAGTCCTTGTCATTAGCTTTGTTTTGATTCTGCATCTCCTTGATGCATGTCAAGTGAAAGCTTAAACTCTGAATAATGATAACAACAACATCAATGGCATCTATGACAATAGCATCAATGGCATCAACAATAATGGCAATAATAGCAATTATGTTTGCTCAAACTCTCTCAGACAAGGGGCTTCATTTGTATTGTATGCCCTTGTGAGTGTGGTGCCAGTAGGGATCATATTGGATATTATTACCCTATGCTACTTCTTGTGATTTGTGCTTGGATCAGTGATTTCCATTAGACTCGCCATCTTGTAAGTGGTTTTCCACATTCCCTATAATAGCCTCCTTTGCAGTAGTCCTTGTCATTAGCTTTGTTTTGATACTACATCTCCTTGATGCATGTTAAGTGAAAGCTTAAACTCTGAATAATGATAACAACAACATCAATGGCATCGATTACAATAGCATCAATGGCATCAACAATAATGGCAATAATAGCAATTATGATTGCTCAAACTCTCTCAGACAAGGGGCTTCATTTGTATTGTATGCCCTCATGAGTGTGGTGCTAGTAGGGATCATATTCGAGCTTATTACCCTATGCTACTTCTTGTGATAGCACTAGGTCTTGAGGGGTACATCTATAAGAAACCATCCATGTCATTGGCATTCAAAGGGATTTAAAAGATTCCCTTTATTTACATGTTATAAGGCAATCAAGTGAGCCCCTTTCCTTGAGAAACTTATAATATTTTTGGAAATTGTATTAGAAAACTTTTTGTAAATATGATTTTGTAAGTCTCTTTCGATTTTACAATAACCTTTGTGTGGATTATGAATGATATATTTAGAGTTTTGAGATGCACCTCCCACCCCAATAACTATTTTATATGCTCGCATGGGTATGCAATAGCAATTATGTGCATGTCAAGAAAGGTTCTTATGCATTTTGTATGCATATAGAGCACAATAGGGATTTTGAAAGTCGATTTTCAAAAAACGTTTTGGATGTTCATGAGAAAGAGGAGTCATTTTGTACATAAAAATATGCTATGTAGTTTCTTTTAGAATATGCCTTGAATGCACCTAATAAAACAATTTTTATTGGTAGTCAAAGGGCTTTAAAAGATCCCCTTTATTTATATGTTATAAGGCAATCAAGTGTGCCCCTTTCCTTGAGAAACTTATAATATTTTTCGAAATTGTATTAGAAAACTCCTTTTGTAAATAAGATTTTGTAAGTCTCTTTCGATTTTACAATAACCTTTGTGTCGATTATGCATGGTATATTTAGAGTTTTGAGATGCACCTCCCACCCCAAGAACTATTTAATATGCTTACACGGGTATGCAATAACAATTATGTGCATGTCAAGAAAGGTTCTTATGAATATTGTATGCATATAGAGCACAATAGGGATTTTGAAAGTCGATTTTCAAAAAATGTTTTTGAAGTTCATGAGAAAGAGGAGTCATTTTGTACATAAAAATATGTTATGTAGTTTCTTTTAGAATATGCCTTGAATGCACCTAATAAAACAATTTTCATTGGTAGTCAAAGGGCTTTAAAAGACCCCTTTATTTACATGTTATAAGGCAATCAAGTGTGCCCCTTTCCTTGAGAAACTTATAATATTTTTTGAAATTGTATTAGAAAACTCCTTTTGTAAATATGATTTTGTAAGTCTCTCTCGATTTTACAATAACCTTTGTGTGGATTATGCATGGTATACTTAGAGTTTTGAGATGCACCTCCCACCCCAAGAACTATTTATATGCTTACATGGGTATGCAATAGCAATTATGTACATGTTCAAACACCTCTAATGTGGTACTTTTGAATGCAATGTGTCACATTGAGTTCAACATTAGTAGTGAAGCATATGAGTTCTTCAAGAAAGTTTTTTATGCATATTGTATGCATATACAGTACAATAGGGATTTTGAAAGTCGATTTTCAAAAAAAGTTTTGAATGTTCATGAGAAAAAGGAGTCATTTCGTACATAAAAATATGCTATGTAGTTTCTTTTAGAATATGCCTTGAATGCACCTAATAAAACAACTTTTATTGGTAGTCAAGACCGTTTGAGCAAAGTCCTCAACAAAATTGAAGTAATGATTTTTTTTTGATAGTCAGGACCCTTTGAGGAAAATCTTCAATAGAATTAAAGCCAAACTATTCACTAAAAAATGAGAAGTACAATAATGTTTTAAGAAGGGGGTGCTGGGTTAATTCGGAGCTTTCACATGTGAATAGACACTAATGCCTACTTATTTTAGCTTACATGTAAACACCCTCTTCTATGTGGAGATATTTGGACAAAATATGTGAATATTCTATGAGTTGGATGATAAGGCCATGTACTTTTAAAAATGCACTTAGGTCCCATCTTTTGCATCAATAGAGCAAGTGTTAACAAAAAATGTACATATACCATGTGTGATCAATAAAGGGTTATTTTATTTAGTAAAACTTATAGCATTATGTTTATAGAAGAGGTTTTTTAATTATAATTTGAAAATTTTCTATAAGTTTCATAAAGGAAAATGAGTTATTTTATTACCTTACAACATGTGAGGAAATGGTGTTTTCTAATATACTTTGAATGCATGTGATATAGAGAATTAACATCCCCCTCCTTGAATAAATGAGAGTCAAGCTCCCTCCCATGCAAGTTGTAACCACAATTGGTAGCACTCAGCCTAAATATGTGGATTTAAGTACATACAAGGGGAGAAGACCAAGTTTGGCCTAAAGGATGATAAAAAGTTGAAAAAGAATAGAAATGGCTATTCATATGTTCCAACTTTTGGTTCATGCCTTCTTTCTTTTGCAGAGAGAGAGAGAGAGAGAGAGAGAGAGAGAGAGAGAGAGAGAGAGAGAGAGAGAGAGAGAGAGAGAGAGAGAGAGAGAGAGTGTGTGTGTGTGTGTGTGTGTGTGTGTGTGTGTGAGTGATGAGTTGAGACCAAGAGAGTGAGAGTGTGGGTGAGGGACCAAGAAGGTGAAGCCTCCATATTTTCTTATGCTCTCTCATACCTCACCATGCTCTCCTCTAGCATGATAAAGGTTGTAGAAGGTTTGAGAACCTAGGAGGTGCATCTTGGACTATGGAGTATGTGAGTATTTTTTATCAATGAAGATATGCATTATGCATTCACTACAAGCAGATCTTGTGATCATGTGGAAGAGGCTATGCAAGAGATAATATTCAATTAAGTGGTCAAGGCTCCTAAAATAATAAGAATGTATCCAAACATCCCAAGTATGTTGAGCAGTTTTTGCCAAACATTTTGATTCCATTGTTGCCAAGACTAAGGATATATTGATAGTAAAGTCACTTGCATGCTTCATGGTTGCGGAATAGGAGAGGGGATGCCCATGCCAACTCCAAGTAGTTAGATTGTTGTTTAGTGATTTAACCATGTATTTGGATTTTGTGAGTGAAATTTTGGTTTCATGGAATATGATTAAAATTATGATAGAATCATAGTGATGATTTTCGATCTAAAACTTTAAGTGGTAGCAATAGTAGTACATTATCACCATGCATTGAGACGGAGGTGCCTTCTGCATCCTAGAGATTGAGGAGCTTGGGAACCTAGGATTTCTTTTGCATTTGGGATAAGAATATTCATGAAAGGCAGAGAAAATCAAAGCAAGAAAAAGTAAACTATTGTTTTAGCAACTCCACTTTCCATTTAGCATAAGAAGCATTGTGTATCTCCTCATCATAATCATCACTATCTTATGCTTATGTACCTCCTATTGATCATGCCATGCTTTTTCTCCTATTGCCAAGCATAGATAGTAATTATTGCACCCTCCTATTGCTGTTGTGATCATCCTAGGAGCAACTATCTTCTTCAAATTTGCACCTTGTTCTCTGCAATCGTGGTGGGTAGCCAAGTCATCGTCATCCCCTACTCTATTTGCGCCATGTTTTTGCTTATTCTTGTGAGAATTAAGGGCAACAACTAGGCCATTATCATCTCCTACTAAATTATGCCATGTTTCCTAATTGTTGTGGGCAACATGAGCAATATACAATTCTTGCTCATCTGTAGTAGATTGTGCCTTATTTGCATAGTGATTGAGGGTAGCAAGAATAGCATAAAAAACATCAATATATGTGGTAAAATTGTACCCTACATCTATTGACTATTGTTGCTCCCTCACTATCAAATCATGGGCAGCAAGATTGTGCCATGTTCCCTCTCATGGGTAGCCAATCATCATCTCTCTCTCTCTGCTGCTCGTATGCACCATGTTCTTCTCATGACCCTCCAAGGAAGTAAGAAAGTCATCATCATCTCCTTCAAATCTACACCTTGCATATACTGATTCATAGGTAGTAGTATGAGCCCCATAATTGTCAATAATCTTCATTAGAGTTCCACCTCCTAATTACTATTCATGGGCAGCATGATTGCTCTCTTGATTGTTGAATTTTCCAAGCAACATAAACCTCATCGGTCATGTCTTCAACTATTGAATCATGGAAAGAAGATTCACCTCTTCATCATTGTCAATAATCTTCATTAGAGTTCCACCTCCTAATTACAATTCATGGGCAGCATGATTGCTTTCTTGATTGTTGAATTTTCCAAGCAACATAAACCTCATCGGTCATGTCTTCAACTATTGAATCATGTCTTCAACAATTTGTATCCCTTGCTTTTTGCTAAAAGCTTTGTGTCTATCTTCATCTTCTCATCTCCATCAGAGTAATCTTCACCAACTTAAGCTTCTTTGGAATTACCATTTGCATTAGCAAGAATATTAATCTACTTCATCTATTTCATTTATGTTTTTTCTCTTACCCTATTTCCTTCACTTCTCTCGATTCCCCTTCATCACTACAATCACATGCAACACCTCCATCTCTAACATCACCATCACCTTCTTCCTCTTTGCCATCATTACCTTCAGGAATGATAAGAGTCACCCTATGACCACCACCATGGCTGCCATAGTACAACAAATATGCACCAAAACCTCTTGTGTAGCATCAAGGAAGCACATGTTAGCAAAGAGGATCCCCAACAAACACACATGACTCAATCCCCTCCTTGTGCACAACAAGAAGAAAGGAAGGCCCCTACAAGCCTGCGCATTGCACATGGTAGTCATTAAATGTAGCATGTGTGGTTGTTTGAATCTAGGTACATGCATTGAAGAGAAAGTATTTAAGAAATAAAGAATTTAATGTATGAGCATCTTCCTTGTGTGGTGCAGTTATTGCTAATAGAGTTATTTGTATCAAAAGAATTATTTTCAATCGTTTTGTGTAAATTAGAAAAAAAAACTCTCTTTTTGGTGTAGCACTGTTTGTGTGCATCCACATGTACCGAAGTGTAGCCATGGAAGCATAGAACCCACCTTCTCATACACTTGGCCATCCAACCTACTAGGAGGGAGGATTGGAAAGCATAACAAGAAAAGTTGAATCTCTCATGCACCAATGCCACACATAGGTGCATGTGGGCATACATGCATTGCATTAGTGTATTTCAATTCCTAGGTTGATTGAGTGCATACAACACATTCAATATCTTGTGTACACTAGCTACAAAAACACATATGTCATGACACACCCCACACACTATTATGGATTCATCCCATTGTGATGCATATGGTAATGCATACCCACACACATACACATAATTATTTTGCATACAGACATGTGTGTGTGTGTGTGTGTGCGTGTGCGTGTGCGTGTGCGTGTGCGTGCGCGTGCGTGTGCGTGTGCATGTGCGTGTGTGTGTGGTGCGCGTGCGCATGCACGTGCGTGTTGTTAAGAAACATGGATCTAGAGCTATGCTAGCTATGGCGGATGGAGGTTATAAATATAAAACATGATTGAGATAAAGGATAATAACTCAAGTGAATTAGGTTCCAAGATAGATTAACTTGGACTCATAAACACAATCTTGAGTGACACAGAAAGATTGTACTATTTTATTGAAATGAGTGTCAACAAGTAATGTTATTTATGAGGTCGTGTACATGTGTATTTTCTAGGTCAAGAGTGTGACTAGCACTTGGATCCATACTATAGGCATATTATGAAGCTCATGACCACTTCTTAAGCACATTCAAGTCTTGTGTTGATCCTAGTCCATAAGTCGAAAAGGTGCAATGGTGATCACTTTGATCATATGTGTTAGATGTATGAATTCTCTTTTGTGCGTTGTTTGGTTTTTTTGTTTCCATTTTATTTTATTTGTTGGTGCAATTTATCTTTTTTGTTGGTTTCATTGTTTTGAAAGAAAAATTTAAAACAAAAATTTCTTACTAAATACACCGCGATTATGATGTGCAATGTGTAAGAGTGTATGTGTTGTGCAATGAATGATTGTGGGCTAGTATGGTGTCATGTTATGCAAGGTGAACACATAATGTTCATGGTGGGTAATTAATGAATTATGTAAGTGTACATATGTGTGTGGCATGATATCTTTATGTGTAGGATAAGAACTCTAAAAGTTATGAATGCTAGGGTGAATGCTAGCTATCCGCATAGTGTTCACAAGCACACACGAGTTTCCACAAGTATGCATACATGCATACTAGTGTACACAGTGGCCAACACATGGTTACTAGTGTTTACTTGTACTCAAGGGTGTATTTTAGGTGTATGTTAGTGTGCAAAGTGTCTTTTTTTATTACTCTTGGGTATCCTAATGAATGGTGAAATGTGGATGGTTTATGAATGTGCAAGTGCATGTGGTGAGATGCACTATAAATGCAGTTGGATGCACTATAGGTGCAAACAGATGCACTATGTGCAAGAAGATGCACTAGGATGTAGATGGATGCATAATGTGTGGTGATGATGTAGTATGTGCAAGGGGGTGCACTATGGATGTAAGTGGATGCAAAGTGTGTGGTGTGTGATGATAGATACAATGTGTGCTATGTGTTCTCAATGTGCGCCTATAGGTGGAGGTACAATGTAGGCAGATGCACACCATAGGAGAGGGGATGCACTGTAGGTCTATGGATCACTAATGAGTCTTTCAATGCATAATGGGTTTGTGAGCTTCTTAGGTATGTGTTGATGGTTGCACAGTACATAGTGGGAACATTATGAAGTGGATAAAAAGTGGGTGCTTAGTGTGCATGCACTGTGTGTTGCTATAGGTGCACTTAGTTTGGATGGATGCATGGATGCAAACAAATGCATGTGTGTCACACTAATGAATCATCAAAGCACCCTACTCTTCTTTGCACTTCCTACTATTCTCCCTTCTAGCAGGTTCAAGTAGTGGAGAAGGAGAGGGGATTATCGATATGTATTAGTATGAGAGGTGCTTAGGTGTGTTAATGTAGTTGTGGGAGTAGAGTATGTGTAGTCACTATGTATGTGCAGGGTGTGTGCAAGTGGATGTAGTATGAAAATGATTTGAATACATAGTGTTATGTATGTGTGCTACTATGTGGAGTGAGTGTGTTATGTGTGCAATGGGATGCACTATGCCGAGTGTAGTTGGATACACTTGCATGTAGATCGATGCACGGTACACTATGAAAATAAGTGAGTGCATAGTGTGTTTCTATGCCCATAAGGATGCACACACACCCGTGTGTCTCCAAGGTTCCTTCCTCCTAGGTATCTTCCTATTGTCCTCCCTTCCTAGTAGGTTGGATTTGGGTTGTGAAGAGGAAGAAGGCTCCTACAGATGCATAGTGTGTGTGAGGCGATGGGGCCCCTTAAAGAGAATAGATAGATACATAGTGTATTAGTGGGTGGATGCATTGTGTGTAGGCAGATGCACACAATGGATGAATGCATATTGCAATGAAACTATGGTGTGTGTCACACAAATGCCTCACTAATTACCCTCTCCTTGCCTCACTCCCCTATGATCCTTCCTTCCAATAGGTTGGATATTGATTTTTAGAGAAGGAGAAATGTCTCTAGATGCACTTGGTTGCCTATGTGCTTTTTATTTGTGCATAGTGTATATAAAAATTTTATGTGTATGTGTGGATGTGTGTGGTAGTATGCATCACAATGGGATGAATCCATTACAATGTGTAGGGTGTGTCATGGCATGTGTGTCTATGCAGCTAGTGTACACAAGATATTCAATGTGTTATGTGCAATCATCAACCTAGGAATCGAAACACACCAATGTAATGCATGTATGCCCACATGCACCTATGTCTAGTAGCATTAGTGCATCAAAGATTCAGCATGTCTTGCTACTCCTTCCAATCCTCCCTCCTAGTACGTTGGATGGCTGAGTGTACAAGTAAGGTGGGTTCTATGCTTACATGGCTACACTTGGGTGTATGTGGATTCACACAAACAGAGGCTACACCAAAAAGAGAAAATGTTTCTTTTCTAATTTACACAAAATATTGAAAACAATTCTTTTAATACAAATATTTCTACAAGCAATAACTACACCACACAAGGCAAAAGTCCATACATTAAATCCTTCATTTATTAAATCCTTTCTCTTTAGTGCATGTATCTAGATTCAAACAACCACACATGCTACATTTAATGACTACCATGTGCAATGCACAAGCTATTAGGGGCCTTCCTTTCTTCCCATTGTGCACTCTATTTCCCCACATAGGAGGGGATTGAGCCACATGTGTTTGTTGGGGGTGCTCTTTACTAGCATGTGGACTTAATAAAATTAATGCTTTGCACAAGAGGTTTTGGTGCATATTTGTTGCAGTGTGGCAGCCATGGTGGTGGTGACAGGGTGGCTCTTCTCATTCTTGAAGGTGACTCCTCCCTCTCTATGGTAGTGAAGAGGAAGAAGGTAATGGTGGTGTTAGAGATGGAGGTGATGCATGTGATAGTAGTGATGGAGCATAAATGGACTAGATAAAGTAGATTAATATTCTTGCCAATGCAGATGGTAATTCTAAAGAGGCTTAAGCTGGTGAAGATTACTCTAATGGAGATGAGAAGAGAAATAAAATGAAGATAGACACAAATCTTTTAGCAAAAAGCAAGGGATACAAATTGACACGAATGGAGGTGACTTTTCTATACATGATTCAATAGTTGAAGGCATGACTCATGAGGTTTATGATGCCCGCAATATTGAACAATCAAGAGGGGAAATCATGTTGCCCATGAAAATCATGAGGTGGAACTCTAATGAAGATTATTCACAATTATGGGGTGATGCTACTACCTATGAATCAATAGATGCAGGTTGCATATTTGAAGGAGATGATGACGAATTTCTTGCTACTCTGGAGGGTCATGAGAAGAACATGGTGTAGATAGGCCACAATTGGCAGTATAGAGAGAGACGATGGTTGGCTGCCCATGACTGTAGGGAATAGGGTGCAATCTTGCTACCCATGATTGGCAGCAAGGGAGTAGCAATACTCAATAGATGTAGAGCATAATTTTGCCATAGATGTTGATGTCTTTTATGCTATTCTTGCTGCCCTCAATCACCAAGAAAATAGGGCACAATTTGCTACAGATGAGGAAGGCTTGTGTGCCACTCATGTTGCCCACAATGATCAAGAAACATAATTTGGCAGGAGATGATGATGACATGACTGCAATGAACACAGTGCAAATTTGAAGAAGATGATTGCTCCTAGGATGATCATGACAATAGTAGGAGAGTGTAAGAATTACTATCCATGCTTGGCAATAGGAAAAAAAACATGGCATGATCAGGAAGATTCACACATGCAAAAGATGGTGATGATTATGATGAGGAGATACACAATGCTTCTTATGCTAAACGGGAAGTGTAGTTGCTAAAAGTAAAAGTTTGTTTTTTCTTGATTTGATTTTCTTTTTCTTGCTTTGATGATTATGATGAGGAGATACACAATGCTTCTTATGCTAAACGGGAAGTGTAGTTGCTAAAAGTAAAAGTTTGTTTTTTCTTGCTTTGATTTTCTTTGTCTTTGTTGAATATTCTTACCCCAAATGCAATAGCAATCTTGCAAAATTAAGTAACCCAAGCTCCTCGATCTCCACTACATGCAAGGCACTTCTGTCTCAATGAATGGTGATAATTTACTACTATTACTATCACTTAAAGTTTAAAAACAGACATCGTTACTACCATTCTATCATAATTTTAATCATATTCTATGAAACTGAAATTTCAATCATAAATTCCAAATAGAAAAAATCCAAATACATGGTTAAATCACTAAACACCAATCTAATTACTTGGAAGCATTTTGGAGTTGGCATGGGCATCCTCTCCTATTCCACAACCATGAAGCATGCAAGCAACTTCACAATCAATGTATCCTTAATCTCAGCACAACAGAACCAAAATGTTGGGCAACATGCACTCAGCATATTTGGGATGTTTGGATGTACTCTTATTATTATAGGAGCCTTGGCCACTTAATCAAATATTACCTCTCGCATAGCCTCTTGCACATGATCACAAGATCCGCTTGTAGTGAATGCACAATACATAGCTTTACCAATCAAGAACACTCCTTGCATACTCCACGATCCAAGATGCACCTCCACGGTTCTCAAACCCTCTACAGCCTTTGAATGCATGAAATAATGGTGAAGTATGAGAGAATGCAAGAAAATATGTAGTTTTCACCCTCTCTCTCTCTCTCTCTCTCTCTCTCTCTCTCTCTCTCTCTCTCTCTCTCTCTCTCTCTCTCTCTCTCTCTCTGTAACGTGTCCACCTATTCCCTTCAGGACACGTCTCAGTAGTCCATTGGAAAGGAGGTCTAGAAAGCTCCGCCCGGCACTCCCATGGAATGTCACGGGGTTTGCGATCTAGGACTTTCCACGTCTGCCACGTAGCGAAAGTATTCTGGCCATTCCCACTTAGGACCGACCTGAATCAGGGTTTTCCCTAATGGTCATTTCCTAAACGACAACCATTGTCGAACCCCGAGCGAACTACTTTATGCAGAATCGCCAGGGCCGAAGTGGATTCATGCTGCACTTCGTTCAAGGAGAATGGAAAACGAGAGGGATGCAAAGCTCGACCTCTCTACCATAAGGCATAGTCCCATTCCGTTCCCCTAAAATAGCGTAAGCCGGAATTATTATAACCTAGACTCTAGGTTAGCACCTTTGATATTCATTTCCTTTGAAACAATCTCCTTTTGTCCATTATGATTGAGAAAAGTCCCCGGCCAACCGGAACCACCCATCTGTAGGATGGACCCATGGCCATATCCACCGCACTTTCCTCAGGTTGTTTTAGTTGCCTAATTACCTACCACATTTAATTGGACATGCATCAAGCAGCTTCCTTAATTATCCCATTAGGCACCGGTTCCTTCATGTAATCATAGCACTTGACATAAAAAAACAGTGTCAAACAAGTTCATTTTCAACAGGTTATCATATTTGTCTTTGGAATACATTTATAAAGTCCAGCCCATAGGCTTATCCATAATCCACCCGAAGGCTATCCAGCAATCCACAAGGATTACTAATCCAAGATTCTGCCCGTAGACTAGTATGCGGGCCTCGAGATCCAATCTCGAGTAACGTTGGCCTCTTGTGCAGGGCCCAAAAGGCGAGGGATTTACGGGCCAGAGCCCCCCCTGGCACCCAAGCGTCCTCCTGCTCCAAGTAGCGCTCAACAGAGAGACCTCACGCGGCAGGTTTGGTCCACCTTCCCAACGTGGCTAACAACCCCCTTGGTTAGGGTCAAGCAGACAGTCGGGGGTAACTGCAGCTGCCTCTCCCTTCAGGCCTTCAACCTGAAGCATTAGATATCTTTTCATCATTTAGTTCATTGAGCAAACAAAGCAAATAGTGCTCTTTAAATGCTACAAGCACAATCATTTCCAGTGGTCATTTATTTGGCCAACTGCTAAGGAGTGAATCATTCTCTCCGAATGCATCTAGCATTTGATCCGGGATCAATTGTGACTTGGAAAGATCCCCAAGGTTTTGTTTGATAACCCATATGTCCTTGGGTTAGGGCCGTATCCTATTAACCCAACTTAACCAATACCTTAAGTTCTATTAACAGTAAATGTGTTACTCCAAACTATTGATTAGTCCTTTTCTTCCAAGCAAATATCTAATTCCCTTATATTGGTCACCTTTCCCAAGAAAGGTGCTATAACAGGATGACTAATCCTCTTGCAAGATAAACTTGTGCAAGAATCTGCTAATCTCATTCTGAGGAATTTGTCGTTCCCTTGTGATCAAACCACAAGATCATGAGACTCTAGAATTTGTTGCACAAGTGTCACATCTAATCCATGGGACTATCTTACCCATCAAACGGTGTCTTCTAATCACAGAATCATGATTAGATAGGAAACAGGATTAGGGTGTCTTCATATCCAATCCGTTCCTGATTGCACTAGGCCGACATCATCGATCCCAGGGTTCCATCTCAATCCGAGTTTCATCTTTTTAGCGAGCGATCCTTAGGCTAGAAACCCTAGATTGTTTCTTGCAAGGATGTCCTATTGTCCCTACATTCCATGAATGTGGGAAGGTCTTTAGGGTATGAGAGTTTCAAATTGGCAATAAGTGTGACTAGGTCACGTCCTCAACGTGCTAAACCCTAGTTAGCACTTGGGGTATATTGTATCGATTTAACCATCCTAGGCGATTCCTTTGCTGTTTAGATGTTTAGGGTAAACCAATTTACTTGTTTATTCATGAAGATATTGTCTTGATCAAAGAGGGGAAAAACTAGTTACATTACGATACCATTCTCGTAAGCACACGAATCATTGCCTATGTATGATTAGATTTACAACCCCTAACTTTTCTGGTTAAGATCAAAGCGTATGTTAAGTTATGGCATAATTTCCATTGATCTTTCTAGAACATGCATTCATGATTCATGCTACTAAGCTTTTAGGGTTTTATGATAGAATGAACCATGCAGCCTTTCCCTAACTTCATTTCTGAATGAAATATTCATACGCTGATTGAGCATTACGCAACCTTTCCTAACTACTACGTAGTTGAATGAGATTTATGCCAATTGACTAGAGTTAACCTACTTTATGCAGCCATAGAATCATTTCCATGCCTTGTAAATTCCTACGGTTGTTAGCAACCTTCTTTAATGAATCATTGCGAAGAAAGAGATGTCTAATAAGCAACATGCGATTTAATCTTTCCATGCATAATCGAAATGTACTACAATGACTTTGTAATGATAGTCCTTAGTTGTTCTAGATTCCTTACTTGGCAATGCAAAAAAGCAGCTTGCTAAAAATGCATTGACATCTTTCGTTCATTCCATTGAAAAATACAATTGACCAATCTTCAATTGTGAGTTATAGCCAATGTATTTCAATCGTAAAGTGCATCCTGATTTCATAAATTAACCATGCATAATTGCAATATTTCGACATAATTCAAAAATAGGAATAAATCCTGGACTTGTGGGTTCGGTGAAATGTCCACATGAATGTTAGGAGATGATCCTCCTGCGGTTGCACCTTGTGCCTTTTTAGGGGCCCTCGTGAATTCGAACTTCTTGTCTTGGCCACAGTCTTATGATCTTGGCCCTTCTCCCTCATACGCGCAATTCCCTTTGAGATATGGCTTCCTTGACCGATGCACCGTCTTGTAGAATTGGGCTTTGGAAGGCCTTAGGGTTCGGAGCTTGGGCCTTCTTTCTTTAAGAATCCCGGAAGTTTAAGGAAATCCTCTCCAATGGCCTTATGGGGAAAATCAAGTGGGAAGGGCTTTGTAGCTCCCTCTCCTTCAAAGCCCTGGAAAGGCGTATTAGGGAACTAATGGGAAGACCTTATAGGCTTCCACTACGAAGCTTAAGAGGGAAAAGAAATTTGGGCTTTCGGAGGGTTCAAAACGGAAGGGCCTTTTAACCGGCTAGAAAAATAGGCTTGTGGGAGTTGCAATAGGAAGGATGGTTTTAAATCCGGAGGGTAGAGTGGACTTAAGGAGATCCAATGGAAAAGGGGGTTTAAAACCTGCTAATATGGCTTGTGTGGGAATGCAATGGGAGGCTTTAAAGGACTTGTGTGGGAATCCACGGAAAGGGGTAAACTGGCTTTAAAGGACTTGTGTAGGAATCCATGGAAAGGGATAAAATGGCTTTAAAGGACTTGTGTGGGGGAATCCATGGGAAGGGGTTAAATGGCTTTAAAGGACTTGTGTGGAGGAATCCACGGGAAGGGTCTTTAAAAACCCGGGCTAAGGTGGCTTTTTGGGGATGCAAGGGGGGAAAGGGGGGCTTAAAGATCCCCCTTAGAAGCTTCTAAGGCTTTTGGGCTGCAGCATGTGGCGATCTGGAGCCTTGATGATGGTGGCCAAACTTCACGACAATAGGCGGCGTTTGGACTCGGCGGCAGTTGTCGCGGCGTAGCTCTCTTCTCCTCCCCTCCACACGGTGTGGCAGCACGTCATTTACTCTCTCCACACAATGATCCTCCCACAGTCATCATCACAGCTTCTTCTCTCCCCCCACGGTCTATCAGCCTCCCGACTCCCCTCCTCCACCCCTTAGAGGGGGTTTATATAGGACCAGGGGGGGAGAGAGTTCCCTCCCCTACATGGCCCCCTGCATGCATTCTTTCCTTCCACCTCCCCCCATTGACCAAAATAGCCCATTCCCTTCCCTCAGCCATGCATCGACTGGGGGAAGGTAATTAAAAAAATTTTCATTTAACCTATTATTATCCTCTTGACCTCCTCCCAAGAGGATGTTCACATGTGGTTATGCGGGTTCTTTTAAACTTCGGTCTCGTTTTGCCAGTGGAAAGTCATGATACTTCGCGTACAGCTTAAAGATTTCACCGTCGGTAACCTCAATGCCAGAATTTGTCATTTGCATGAGTCTCACACGGCTAGTAATATTTTCCAATAGAAATATTACACACACACACACTCTCTCTCTCTCTCTCTCTCTCTCTCTCTCTCTCTCTCTCTCTCTCTCTCTCTCTCTCTCTCTCTCTCTCTCTCTCTCTCTCTCTCTCTCTCTCTCTCTCTCTCTGCAAAAGCAAGAAGGCATGAACCAAAAGTTGGCACACACATGAATAGCCTTTTCAAATTATAATTTTGAAATAGCCCTTGTATAAACATAATCTTGTAAGTTTTACTAAATAAAATAGCCCTTCTGCTGATCGTATGTAGTATATATACATTTTTTTCAATGATTCCCCCTTCCCTCCCTTCTAAACCCCCTCCCCCCCCTTCCCCAAGCTCGTTTATGATAACAATTTTTTTCTCAAGTCATAATAAATTTTTAAAATTTTAGGCTTTCATGTCATTCTCTTTCTTCAGGTCTTTATATCTTCTAATTGGTTATGATGCCAGGACGCATATTACACGGTGGATTCCGTGCCATGGTGGATTCCCTGAGGTTTTACGGTGGATTTCGTAAACTTTTATTATCGGGGCTCATGCACAAAGTGGATTCTTTGTGTGAGAAGTTGATGGGGACGCCTATTCTTTTCAGGTGTTTTGTTAATTTAGTGTGTACATGGGTGATTCTGTAAAATACATATTTAAATTAATAAAGGTTTATGAGTTTAGAGTGCACACTCGTGATAAATTAAGGTTAGGATTGATTTCTAACCAATTAATTAATTTATGTAGCTGAAGAGTGCTAGGTATTCACTTTTGTCGGTTTAATTGTATTATTTTACTAACGATTGTGAATGCTTCAGTTGATGTGTAGAGATAGCAGCGGTGGCAATGGAAAGCATTGGATGATAGCGTGTATTCTAGTTATCGTCAATATTCTGATGGGCGCATACCTTAGGCATGGCGCCTATATTTTGTCGTGCCTATTTTTCGAGGCGTTTGATATTTATTTATTTATTTTGTATGCGCATGGGCGCACGATTTAGATATTTGTATTTGGACATTGTATTTGGGTACGCCTGACTTCTTGGGCGCCCATTAGCTTTATTTCAATTTGGCACAAAAGCAAACTCAAAAGCTAAAGCGTGCTATTTTGTAATTTGGGCTATTATTTGAGCTTGAAGATGATTAATACAAAAAAATACATGCTTTGTGGAGTGCTTACACAAGGCATGGGGGGAGTGTTGAGATATCGAGCTCCACTCGTGATACGCCAGGGTGACCGTTGTGTATTTATGTCACCGACTTGTTAGTTGTTGCAGACGCGGTTGGTACACCGCCCATGAATAATAGCTACATGATAGCTATCCTTATCTACTCTAGTTCGTGGCTCAGTTAGTATGCCACCTTAGTTAGTTGAGTTTGGTTTGAGACCCATATATAGGGTTCTTCTATTTCTTTGTATTAGAGTTCTTTTGTCTTATACAACTAAGAAGAGGAAAACTGTTTTCAGCCTCCACCCTTGTGTGTATTCCCCCATTGTGCAAGCAAGAAAGATACAAGTGAGACTCCTTCCTTCTCTCCCACAATCTTGACATGGTATCAGAGCCTTGTTCGTGGTAAGGAGCTCAAGAAAGTAAGCCAAGCTCACGGTGGTCTGGTAAGAGGAGTAGTGTTGCTTTCATTTTCTGTTTTGGGAGCAGATCTGTGCAGGTAGCACAGCTGGAAATTGTAGGAGTGCATTGTCTCAGGTTGAGACGCCCTTCGCGGTGAAGTAAGAGGGCAGTATATGTTGCGGGTCGGAGCTTTAGCTCTTGGCGACCCTGTTTTTTTGATTTGAGGCCATTTCGGGGCCTGTTTTGGACGCGGAAGTTTTCTGCACGCACTCAGGAAAAGGCCCAGTTTTATGATGTGCGACCACTATTCTACAGGTCGGTGAAAAGTTGCTGTAGAAATTGCATCGTATGCTTATGTGCAGAGACATTGGGAGTTACAGAATCATCCCTGTTGCCTGTTGATGCAAAATTGTCACTAGGAAGTGACTGTGTGGTCAAATACCACTTTCGCCAGTTTTGCAGATTTGCTCTTGTGAGGGTGAAGCTGTGTTTTTTGCAGTGATAGAATTTTTTGTAGTATTCTGTAATGGCATCTAATTCTCTCTCACAGATTGTCACTGAAAAGCTTGACAAGAATAACTTCCAAGCATGGAAGTTTAGAATGACGAATTTCCTTATGGGAAAAGGATATTGGGAATTTGTTTCAGGAAATGAAGAAGAATCGGTTCTTCTTGATGTTCCCAATCAACAGCAAATGCAGGCATTCAAGGCATGGCATGAGAGAGCCAGGAAAGTTATGTACTGGCTGTCTATCAGCATTTCAGACTCTATGATTGTGCATATTCAGGATGCAAGTACGCCAAAGGAGGCATGGGATACTCTGTCAAAGATGTATAGCACAAATACGCAAGCCAGGAAAATGCAGCTCATGCAAGAGTTGCACAATGTGCAAAGAGAAAATATGAGCATCAATGACTACCACATGAAGGTGAAGAAGATTGCAGATGCACTTGCTTCCATTGGGTCGCCAGTGGAAGATGATGATTTAGTTTCTGTGACCTTGAATGGTCTAGGAAAGGATTATGCGCAGTTTCGGACATCCATTTCCATCCGTGAAAGATTTCCTGATTTTGAGGAGTTGATTGCTCTTCTAATTTCTTAGGAGCAGAGAAATGGTGGTGCATCTTCTTCAGGAGGAACTTCAAAAGAAACTGTCTTCTACTCAAATGCTGGAAGAGGTAGAGGCAGAGGTAGAGGAGGCCGATTTGGAGGCCGTGGTAGAAATAAGAATATGCAGCAAACTCAAGAAAACCAGTCCTATGGAGGAGGACGTGGTAACTCTAGAGGCAGGGGGAGCCAAAGAGGTCGTGGTGGATGGCAAAGAGGCCAAAATGCAAACAGTAATGTTGAATGCTACTATTGTGGTAAAATGGGCCATATGGCTAAAGACTGCTATAAAAAGCAGAATGACATCATGAATGGAAAACTGCAACAAGGAAATTATGCATCTTCTAGTAGACAGGGTGATGACAGAAATGAGCATTTGTTTATGGTGCAGCACATGAACAATTCTGTGACAAATGCAGAAGAAAGCAACGATGTGTGGTATGTTGACTTAGGTGCATCAAACCACATGACAAGTCATGCAGAATGGATGGAGGATGCAAGGAAAATTGAAAAACCAGGATTTGTGGAGACTGGTGATGATACTGCACATCCGATTGTGCAGATTGGAAAAATTCCTTTGTCTATGCAGGATGGGAAAAAGAAATACCTGTCCGATGTATTTCATGTCCCCAATATCACCAAGAATCTGGTTTCTGTTGGTCAAATGGTTGAACAGGGCTTGCAGGTCAGATTTAATCCTCATGGATGCTTTGTTGAGGATATGAAAAATAAAGGTCGCTTGATAGCAAAAGGAAAGAAGAAGGGCAGAATGTTTACGTTGGATGCAGACATGTCTGACTTGAGTGCAGCAATGTTTGCACATGGGACCGCTGTAGTTGCAGATATTGATATCTGGCATAAACGCATTGGTCATGTTAATGTACAGCGACTTAAATCAATGCATGCCCAAAATATTGTTGCAGGATTGCCAAAATTCAAGGTTGTAGAAATGCATAAGGTATGTGAAGCCTGTCAGTTTGGAAAACAGGCAAGGAAACCATTTCCTAGACATGTTCAACAGAGTAAGAAGCCATTCGAATTAATCCACTCTGATGTGTGGACTACTAAAGCTGCATCTCTTGGAGGCTGTCATTATTTTGTCACTTTTATTGATGACTATAGCAGAAAAGTTTGGGTGTATTTTATGAAAAAGAAAAGTGAATTTTTTGGGCATTTCAAAACTCTTAAAGCTATGGTTGAAAATGAAACAGGTCTACAAATAAAATGCCTAAGGTCAGATGGAGGGGGAGAGTACCTCTCAAATGAGTTTGCAAGGTTCTTGGCAGGAGCATGGCATAAAGCAGCAATATTCATGCAGTCATACCCCACAACAAAATGGAATTGCAGAAAGGAAAAACAGGCATATTGGAGAGGTATCTCGCGCCATGCTCAATGAAAAAGACTTGCCAGATTTTTATTGGGCTGAAGTAGTTGCTACAGCAGTCTATATGATGAACAGGACTCCCACTGCAGCAATACATGGGATGACTCCAGAGGAGAGGTATACTGGTAGGAAACCAGATATTTCTCATTTGAAAATTTTTGGTTGCATTGCCTATGTACATGTGCCAGATGAGTTGAGATCCAAGTTGGATCCAAAAGCTGAGAAGTGCATCTTTATTGGTTACTCTCTGCAGCAAAAAGGGTATAGATGCTATAACCCTTCTACTCGTAAGTTTACAGTGAGCAGAGATGTTGTTTTTGATGAGATGAGTAGCGGGTATAAACCAGTAAATGTGATTGATGATGTAGATGTACAAAATGGTAATGCTGCACAGAATTCACAGCAGCAATAAGAAAATATTAGTGGACCTGGAGCGTCTTCTAGCAGTGGTTCACATTCTTCGCCATGGACAGGCAGATTGAGATCAGGAGAATCTTCTCAAAGCAATGCAGATAGTGGTATGTAGGTATCACGAAAAGGAAAAGAGAAGGTTAATCAGCCCATGTTTGATGTGAATGCATGTCACTCTTATGTGGATGGTGAATCCGGTGGCTCAGAACAGAGCATTGATGATGAGTTGGGTATTCCTTCTATTGTTACACCTGGAGTAAGGAAGACCAGGGATGTTTTGAGAGCACCTAGGAGTGAACCCACTTTGCGCAGGTCTACCAGAGTTAGGTATCCTGTGGATAGGCTGAAATATGATGGATTTACAGCCATTCACTATGCATATATGGTCAAGGTGATACAGGAACCAGAACCCACTTCTTTTGAGCAAGCCATGGGAAAAGAAAAATGGGAGAAAGCCATGGATGAAGAAATGGATGCCTTGGAAGCAAATGCTACATGGAAATTGGTACCTTTGTCTAAAGGTAAAAATGCAATTGGCTGTAAGTGGGTTTATAAGGTGAAGCACAATGCTGATGGTTCTGTGAACAGATACAAGGCAAGATTAGTAGTCAAGGGGTATGCACAAACATATGGCATTGACTATGAAGAAACATTCAGTCCGGTTGCAAGGATGGCAACCGTAAGAGCAGTCATTGCTATGGCTGCATCAAAGGGATGGTCTTTACATCAGATGGATGTAAAGAATGCCTTCTTGCATGGTGATTTGCAAGAAGAGGTCTATATGGAGTAGCCACCAGGTTATGTGCATGCTGTTCATCCTGAGTTTGTTTGCAAGTTGAAGAAAGCTTTGTATGGCTTGAAGCAAGCACCTAGAGCATGGTCTGACAAGATAGGACAGTATCTTGTCACTATTGGCTTTCAGATTTCCAAGGCAGATTTCTCACTTTATGTGAGAAAAACAGAGAACGATATTATGCTACTTGTCATTTATGTTGATGATTTGATTATGACAGGTGACAGTGATGAAGATATCCTTCATGTGAAAATGCTATTGAAGCAGAAGTTTGAGATGAAGGATTTGGGAGAGCTGCGTTATTTCTTGGGCATTGAGGTGATTAGATCACCAAGTGGGATACAGCTCTTACAGAGGCAGTATGGATTGGACATGCTGTCCAAATATGGGACGACAGGCTGTAAGCCTATTTCAGTTCCTTTGGAGCAGAATGTGAAGCTAAGCGCAGATGCATGTGAGCTTCTAGAAGACCCTACTATGTACAGACGCATAGTAGGAAGCTTGATTTATATGACTATTACCAGGCCAGATTTGAGCTATGCTGTTGGATTGGTAAGTCAGTTTATGCAGGCTCCAAGGAAACCGCATTTGGATGCAGCTAGACGCATACTCAGGTATGTGAAGTCCACATTGCAGTATGGACTATTTTATGAGACTGGGGTTCAGATACAGCTGCATGGATACACTGATGCTGATTGGGCTGGTAGTATTTCTGATAGACGATCTACCAGTGGATATGTGTTCTCCTTTGGGAGTGCTGCAGTCACTTGGAGCAGCAAGAAACATCCTACAGTTGCCTTGTCGAGCACAGAGGCTGAGTACAGGGGTGCAGCAATGGCTGCATGTGAGGTAGCTTGGTTGCATAAGCTACTTTATGATATGCATCAGTCTACAGATGGGCCAGTTGTCATTTATTGTGACAACATGAGTAGTATACACTTGGCAAATAACCCAGTCTATCATGCTAGAACAAAGCACATTGAGGTGCATTATCACTATGTGCGAGAGAGGGTTTTACTAGGTCTTATTGATCTAGTTTATGTCAGCACAGAGGATCAAGTAGCTGACATATTTACGAAGGCATTGGGCGCAGAGAAACTGCGCAAGTTCAGAGACCTGCTTGGTGTGCAGGAATTGGGATTGAGCTCGAGGGGGAGTGTTGAGATATCGAGCTCCACTCGTGATATGCCAGGGTGACCGTTGTGTATTTATGTCACCGACTTGTCAGTTGTTGTAGGTGCGGTTGGTACACCGCCCATGAATAATAGCTACATGATAGCTATCCTTATCTACTCTAGTTCGTGGCTCAGTTAGTATGCCACCTTAGTTAGTTGAGTTTGGTTTGAGACCCATATATAGGGTTCTTCTATTTCTTTGTATTAGAGTTCTTTTGGCTTACACAACTAAGAAGAGGAAAACTGTTTTCAGCCTCCACCCTTGTGTGTATTCCCCCATTGTGCAAGCAAGAAAGATACAAGTGAGACTCCTTCCTTCTCTCCCACAATCTTGACAGGGAGATTGCACCCAATTGGTCTCTTGTTCATGTCGTGCAAGCTTCCTACATTGATTTGTTTGCAAGAAGTAGAGTTCTTTTGTTCTTGGGGACCTTCTGACACTCACTACCCGCGCTTACGACATCCGATCTATGCACCAGGTTAATACTTGCTCTATTGATGCAAAAGATGGAACACAAGTACATTTTTAAAAGCACACGGCCTTATCTTTCAACTCATAGAATATTGACATATTTTGTCTAAATATCTCCACATAGAAAAGGGTATTCACATGTAAGCTAAAATAAGTAGGCATTAGAGTCTATTCACATGTGAAAGGTCCAAATTAACCTAGTACCCCCTTCTCAAAACATTATTGTATGTCTCAATTTTTAGTGAATAGTTTGGCTTTAATTTTGGTGAAGATTTTTCTCAAAGGGTTTTAACTATCAAACAAAAATCATTACTTTAATTTTGTTGAGGACTTTGCTCAAAGGGTCTTGACTACCAACAAAAATCATTTTATTAGGTGCATTTAAGGCATATACTAAAAGCAACTATGTAGCATTTTTTATGTACAAAATGACTCCTCTTTCTCATGAACTTACAAAAATTTTTGAAAATTGACTTTCGAAATCCTTCTTATCAATATATATTCATACAATATGCATTAAAACTATCTTGAAGAACTCATATGCTTCACTACTAATATTTAACTCAATGAGACACATTGCATTCAAAAGTACCACATTAGAGGTGTGTGAACGTATACATAATTGCTATTGCATACCTATGTAACCACATAAAATAGTTCTAGGGGAGGTGCATCTCGAAAATCGAAATGTACCATGCATAATCCACACAAAGTTATTGTAAAATCGAAAGAAACTTACAAAATCATATTTACAAAAGGAGTTTTCTTATACAATTTGGAAACATATTATAAGTTTCTCAAGGAAAAGGGCTCATTTGATTGCCTTCTAACATGTAAAGAAAGGGGATCTTTTAAAGCGCTTTGAATGCTAGTGACATGGATGGTTTCTTATAGATGTACCCCTTTAGACATAGTGCTATCACAAGAAGTGGCATAGGGCAATCAGCCCCAATATGACCCCCAGTAGCACCATAGTACTCATGAGAAAGTACAATACAAATGAAGCCCCTTGTTTGAGAGAGTTTAAGTAATTGTTATTGCTATTGTTGCTAATGACATTGATGTTGTTGTCATTGATGCCATTGATGTTGTTGTTGTTGTTGTTGTTGTTGTCGCTATTCAAAGTTTGAGCTTTCACTTGACATGCATCAAGGAGATGCAGTATCAAAACAAAGCTAACGACAAGGACCACTGCAAAGGAGGCCATTATGAGAAATGTTTGTACAACCTTAGGGACTGTAGAATTTTGTTGGAAAACCAGTTGCAAGATGGTGAGTCCAACAGAAATCACTGATCCAAGCACAAATTCAGTGCTTTTGATATGAGGTGGGGAACATTTGAGGATGTCACATAACCACCTCTTGCAATCGCCAATTACTCTTTTAAGGCTAGTTTGTTGACCAACATCTGGAAGAATATTGGAAGTTGATGCTAGTTGAAGTCCCTCCTCAATATCAGGCAAGCTTTGTAAAGATTTGTCTTCCTTTTGTACTAGAAACTGTGAGGTTAGAGAAACTACATATTTGCAGGAATTCAAATACATAGGGAGCATTTAACTTCATCAATGTACAAGTCTCTCAAGTGATGAGTTCATCATATATACTAGTGATGCAATTAAACGTATAGTATGAGAACGTAGAATAAAAAATATCAAGGTATTGATGGAAATTATACAAATAAGATTGACATCAACACAAAGAAGGAACACACACACACAAACAAGGAACATATAGTATGAGAACATACAATCAAAACAATCAAGGTATTAATGGAAATTGTGCGTAAGTATGTTCACATATTTCGATGGTTGGTTCTGATTGAAAATATTATCAGTAGGGAAGAGTCATCCATGTTCGGGTTTTTTTGCATTCAGTCCGCTTTTCATTTCTCTGAAATGTGCCGCTTTTCCTATTGTCGCTAATGTGTTGTAGCCAGTTTTTTGTAATTGCAGATAATAAATAGTTATTTGCCGATCCAATTTCTACCCAAGAGTGGGCCTTGCAAGTTGCCACCTTTGTGATTTTCTCTATTAAGACCTTCCAAATGGAAAGTAACCATTGCCCTTCCGTAAAAGGATAAAACGCCCTTCGACAAGTGTTTCAACCTTCAAATTTTAGGCATGACTCCCAAGATGTGAGTTCAATTTGCATCTTCCACGAAAATGTGACGATCCTCATCTCAAAAGATGGTAGTATTTAATGGAAAAAGAAAACTTGGATAATTGTCATATTGATGAAAATAAAGAACTTTGTACGAGAACAATTGACGAAGGAAGCTTGAATTGACTAATGGACATGCCAGGTTGCTACTTGACATTCTCAACTCTACTTTTGTGCAAAATTATGGGTGAAATCCTAAAAAAGTTGGAAAAGAAATAAATAAATATGAGATTTAACCAACTCTGATAGGCTTCCAAGTTGAAAAGAGTGCCACGAGACAAATCAAGGCAAGAAAATTGCTTACTTGTATTGCCCTATATACAAGCTTCTTGTGTCCTTGAATAATAAGACCTAGAATTTAACACAACTTCATTATGTGTACACAATAATATTCCTTGTCCCAAATTTAAAGTGCATTTCTTAGGTGGATCTTTTTGAAGTTTAAGAATGGTGAATAACATGGCCTAGAATTTGACCAAACTTTATTATTGTACACAGTGATATTCCTTGTAAGTTGTGCCAAATGTAAAGCGCATGGCTATGATGGAGCATTTTGAAGTTCATTGTGATTTACAAGAACTTATATCGAGTGATACATTGGAGATATTGCCCATAGAAAAGTTTATTATAATAACCAAATTATTAATCTTACCTCCATGGAAGCCTTCTAATTCACAAATTACCATGTATAAGAACTTGCATTATGTGACACTTGGGGGCTTCATGCATTGCATTAGGTGACACAAAATATTGTATTTTTTAAATAATAACTTGATGCAGTGAGTCAATTTTTTGTGTAAATAATATAGGTTTTAACACATAATTGATGGATCATATCAAAAGACATAGAATATTGTATATTTTCTATGCTATAAATTTTGACACCAACTTGATGCACTGGATCAAACTACATAAAATTTGAGTTGCTTTATATAGCATATAAATTTTGGCACTAACTTGATGCTATTAAGTTGCATATAAAGCAATATGTTTTCATACTAGTTTGATGTAGTGTATCAAGTTGCCATGTATTTCTGCATTGGTGCTATGTTATTGACACATGTGATTTTAGACATCAAGTGGTTGTGTGTTTTATGCAATACTTGATGCCACCAAGTTACATTGTAAATTGTACAAATTTGATACCAACTTGATGCATTGCATCAAACTATATATAATTCTATATGTTTTTCATATTGGTTTGATGCAATGCATCAAGTTGCCTTGTACATCATATATGTTTTGTATTACTCCCTCGAAAGACCAAGATGAAAAAGTAAAAATTTTGGAAATGGAAGATAGTCCCAAGGCAAGAGGAAACGAAAGAGAAAGGCACACTCAGAAAAAATCTGAAGACATGAACTATAGGAAAAAGTCTCAAATGTAAAAGGAAGCACACAATAATAAGCACACCATGGTATGCTGGCAAGAAAATCACCGGAGGCATTGCGATTCATTTTGTAAAAGAGTGTTGGGCTCTCTCTTGTCCAAATTATAAAGAATGAGAGGTGCGGATTGAGGCCTATGCTAATCTGAAGGAGAAGAAAAGAGAGTAGAGGAATGGACCAAAAAGGGGACAGCCACCCAAGGAGGGGATAAGGGCATGTATAAAAGTCAAGAAATGAATGAAGAAGCTCATTCTTGTGTGTGGCCAAGCTTGTTCTCTTCTTTCTTTCTTGCTCTTCTTCCTTCTTGTGCATGAGAGAGGGAGATAGGGAGTATGAGAGAGGGAAAGAGTGTATGTGAGAGAGTGAGGGACCATGGAGAATCTCTTCTTCTCCTATCTTCATCTTCTTCTTCTCTCTTCCCCCTTCTTGTGTTCATGACTATGGAGGTCAAAGCTTGGAGCTTGGAGATGGAGCTTGCTTGAGGGCACGTCTTCTTGAATCATGGAGCTATCGGCAGATTCATGAGAGGAGGTACTCAATTGGATTCGAAAGGTAACCTCACTACCTTGGTGTGTGGAAGAGCATACATGGCTATGTGAGAGGTAGCCATAGCTCTCAGCTTGAAATGCTTGAAGCAATAGGTAATTAGTGGGTGTTTATAGTTTTCGCGTGAGAGCGATAACATTTTGGTTCCATTTTTGAGTAAAATGGATTCAAGGTTGAGTGCTTGCACACTCCAAATTGAGTGATAAAGTAAGAGTTCATCTTCAAAACAGCACTTGATTTTAGGTAGGAAGCAAGGAAGTTGAAGGCTATTCAATCTCTTTTGTGGATTAGTTTAGTTTTAGGAAGATTTTTTGCATTGATTAGAGTAAGAGAAGTGTATTTTGATCAAATTTGAGGCATTAAGGTTTGGAAAATAAGGAATATTTAAGGAAAAGATAACTCTCTATAGTATAACCAAGAAACATGGAAATAGGGGAACATGGGAGTAGGGAAAGAAAGGAAAGAGATTTTTCGTCTCCAAGAAGGAAAATAGAGTGTGAGGGAAGAAAGAGAGAACACAAAAGGTGAAAAAGGGGAAGAGAGAGCCTATTTGCACTCAGTGAGATTGAGAGACAACTATTGAGAGAGAGACATGGAGTGACAAGTCTATAGGCAGTAGCACCTATGACCTTTTCCATTGACACACTCAGCCATTTCAGGTATGCTCTGAGTCCTTATTGCTTATTGTTGCATTGCTCTGGAACCCTCGATGCATTGAGTATTGATTATCAAGAAATTAAAGTGGATGTTTGTGCCATTCGGTGTGTTATAGTGCACCACTCGAACAACAACTGCATGCCTCAGAGGAGGGATGCAGGCTTGGACGTCTAAGCTACTTAAGTTGACCCACTCAGATGTCTGACTCTCAGACAAGAGTCTATTGATCACTCAGATTTGGACCAAATTTGGGCCTCAGATGGCTGAATCTCAAGCCTTGGATGTCTATTCGGATGCTCAGATGGGCACCCCTCATCCGAGTGTAAGTCTTACCACTCAGACAGTCATTTACCTTGGGAACCCACTCAAATGGCTGAGTCTAGGACTTAAACAACTTTTCCAGAACCCTATTTTTTGACAAATTTTTGCCACTTTGAGATTTGTTAGGGCCTACTACCAACTAACCAGCAACCAGGTTGAAATCCAGAACTGTTTACACTCAAAAACCTTGACCTAGTAGTCGAGGAGTGACTAAACACAATATTAGTGAGTTTGGGAATCTCCCAATTCCCATTTTTTGAATACTAAAAATGTGGCACTCGGATAACATGCCCATAAGTCACTCAAAACCATATGATGTGACCTATCATTGGAAAGAGCTTGAAAAATGGAATCTATTGAGCTAGAGAGCGCTTGATTTGGAGTTCTAGTGTCTAAGTTATGACAAATCCAAAGATTTGACTATGTGTCCCAAACTTATAGAAAATTCCCATATTCCCCAATATAGTGTTACTAAAAGAGTTCACCATTGGCCATTATCTTGGATAGATACCTAAGTTGACCACTTGGCTTGAATCACCTGTTGAAAGGTGAGAAGGATCGAAGCTTGCATGCGAGAGCTATGGTGGGAGAGCAAGAGCAAGAAAGAGAGAGACAAGAAATGGGAACTTCAACAGTCACAATGTGTGATCGGGCCTTCCTTTATTCAAACTGTCACTAAAATAATAAAGAATAAAGTGATGGTGACGAGTGCCTGTCACCTATAGTGTGCAGTGGCGGTGAGTGTTAGTGTAGTAATACACGGGTGGCTAGGCGGAGGCTCCTTTAACCCCAACAACCTCCCACTTAAAGGTGAATCTGCCCTAGTGAGGAGTGAAAAGAAAAAGAAAAAGACAGTACAACATGTACACATATACTACAGGATGAGGAAAGATGTCATCTCATTCCACACCCATCAACCTCCTGAGGAAGGCAAGCGCTCTATAGAGAGGCTTTTCATGAGCAGATCTACAGGATTCAGGTCAGTCAAGATCTTGACAAGATCAAGAGACTTGTCCTCAACAACCCTGTCAAGATTGTGGGAGAGAAGGAAGGAGTCTCACTTGTAGCTTTCTTGCTTGCACAATGGGGGAATACACACAAAGGTGGAGGCTGAAAATAGTTTTCCTCTTCTTAGTTGTGTAAGACAAAAGAACACTAGTATATAGAAATAGAAGAACCCTATATATGGGTCTCAAACCAAACTCAACTAACTAAGGTGGCATACTAACTGAGCCACGAACTAGAGTAGATAAGGATAGCTGTCATCTAGCTATTATTCATAGGCAATGTACCAACCGTATCTGCAACTGACAAGTCAGTGACATAAATGCACAATGGTCACCCTGGCATATCACGAGTGGAGCTCGATATCTCAACACTCCCCCTCGAGCTCAATTGCAATTCCTGCATACCAAGCAGGTCTCTGAACTTGCGCAGCTTCTTTGTGCCCAATGCCTTCGTGAATATGTCAGCTACCTGATCCTCTGTGCTGACATAAACTAGATCAATAAGACCTAGTAAAACCCTCTCCCGCACATAGTGATAATGCACCTCAATGTGCTTTGTTCTAACATGATAGACTGGGTTATTTTCCAAGTGTATACTACTCATGTTGTCACAATAAATGATAACTGGCCCATCTGTAGGCTGATGCATATCATAAAGTAGCTTATACAACCAAGCTACCTCACATGCAGCCATTGATGTACCCCTGTACTCAGCCTCTGTGCTCGACAATGCAACTGTAGGCTGTTTCTTGCTGCTCCAAGTGACTGCAGCACTTCCAAAAGAGAACACATATCCACTAGTAGATCGTCTATCAGAAATACTACCAGCCCAATCAGCATTAGTATATCCATGCAATTGTATCTGAATCCTAGTCTCATAAAATAGTCCATACTGCAATGTGGACTTCACATACCTGAGTATGCATCTAGCCGCATCCAAATGCTCTTACCAATCCAACAGCATAGCTCAAATTTGGCCTGGTAATGGTCATATAAATCAAACTTCCTACTACGCATCTGTACATAGTAGGGTCTTTGAGAAGCTCACATGCATCTGTACTCAACTTCACATTCTGCTCCAAAGGAACTGAAATAGGCTTATAGCTTGTCATCCCTTATTTGGACAGTATGTCCAATCCATACTGCCTCTACAAGAGCCATTTCCCACTTGGTGATCTAATCACCTCAATGCCCAAGAAATAACGCAGCTCTCCCAAATCCTTCATCTCAAACTTCTGCTTCAATAGTATTTTCACATGAAGGATATCTTTATCACTATCACGTGTGATAATCAAATCATCAACATAAATGACAAGCAACATAATACCTTTCTCTGTTTTTCACATAAAGTGAGAAATCTGCCTTGGAAATCTGAAAGCCAATAGTGACAAGATACTATCCTATCTTGTCAGACCATGCTCTAGGTGCTTGCTTCAAGCCATACAAGGCTTTCTTCAACCTGCAAACAAACTCAGGATGAACAGCATGCACATAACCTGGTGGCTGCTCCATGTAGACCTCTTCTTGCAAATCACCATGCAAGAAGATATTCTTTACGTCCATATGATGTAAAGACCATCCCTTTGATGCAGCCATAGCAATGACTGCTCTTACGGTTGCCATCCTTGCAACCGGACTCAATGTTTCTTCATAATCAATGCCATATGTTTGTGCATACCCCTTGACTACTAATCTTGCCTTGTATCTGTTCACAGAACCATCTGCATTGTGCTTCACCTTATAAACCCACTTACAACCAATTGCATTCTTATCTTTAGGCAAAGGTACAAATTCCCATGTAGCATTTTCTTCCAAGGCATCCATTTCTTCATCCATGGCTTTCTCCCATTTTTCTTTTCCCATGGCTTGCTCAAACAAAGTGGGTTCTGGTTCCTGTATCACTTTGACCATATAGGCATAGTGAATGGTTGTAAATCCATCATATTTCAGCCTATCCATAGGATACCTAGCTCTGGTAGACCTGCACAAAGTAGGTTCACTCCGAGGTACTCTCAAAACATCTGTGGTCTTCCTTACTCCAGGTGTAATAATAGAAGGAATACCCAACTCATCATCAATGCTCTGTTCTGAGCCATTGGATTCACCATCCACATAAGAGTGACCTGCATTCACATCAAACATGAGCTGATCTACCTTCTCTTTTTCTTTCCGTGATGCTTGCATACCATTATCTGCATTGCTTTGAGAAGATTCTCCTGATCTCAATCTGCCTGTCCATGGCGAATAATGTGAACCACTGCTAGAGGACGCTCCAGGTCCACTAATATCTTGTGACTGCTGCTGTGAGTTCTGTGCAGCATTACCATTTTGTGCATCTACATTATCAATCACATTTAGTGGTTTATACCAGCTACTCATCTCATAAAAAACAACATCTCTGCTCACTGTAAACTTACGAGTAGAAGGGTTATAACATCTATACCCTTTTTGCTGTAGAGAGTAACCAATAAAGATGCACTTCTCAGCTTTTGGATCCAACTTGGATCTCAACTCACCTAGCACATGAACATAGGCAATGCAACCAAAAATTTTCAAATGAGAAATATCTGGTTTCCTACCAGTATACCTCTCCTCTGGAGTCATCCCATGTATTGCTGTAGTGGGAGTCCTGTTCATTATGTAGATTGTTGTAGCAACTGCTTCAGCCCAGTAAAAATCTAGCAAGTCTTTTTCGTTGAGCATGGCACGAGATACCTCTCCAATATGCCTATTTTTTCTTTCTGCAATTCCATTTTGTTGTGGGGTATGACTGCATGAATATTGTTGCTTTATACCATGCTCCTGCAGGAACCTTGCAAACTCATTTGAGAGGTACTCTCCCCCTCCATCTGACCTTAGGCATTTTATTTGCAGGCCTATTTCTTTTTCAACCATAGCTTTAAGAGTTTTGAAATGCCCAAAAACTTCACTTTTCTTTTTCATAAAATACACCCAGACTTTTCTGCTAGTCATCAATAAAAGTGACAAAATAATGATAGCCTCCAAGAGATGCATCTTTAGTAGTCCACACATCAGAGTGGATTAATTCCAATGGCTTCTGACTCTCTTGAACATGTCTAGGAAATGGTTTCCTTGCCTGTTTTCCAAATTGACATGCTTCACATACCTTATGCATTTCTGCAACCTTGAATTTAGGCAATCCTGCAACAATATTTTGGGCCTGCATTGATTTAAGTCACTGTACATTAACATGACCAATGCGTTTATGCCAGATATCAATATCTGCAACTACACCGGTCCCATGCGCAAACATTGCTGCACTCAATTCAGGCATGTCTGCATCCAACGTAAACATTCTGCCCTTCTTCTTTCCTTTTGCTATCAAGCGACCTTTATTTTTTATATCCTGAACAAAGCATCCATGAGGATTAAATCTGACCTGCAAGCCTTGCTCAACCATTTGACCAACAGAAACCAGATTCTTGGTGATATTTAGGACATGAAATACATCGGACATGTATTTCTTTTTCCCATCCTGCATAGACAATGGAATTTTTCCAATCTGCACAATAGGATGTGCAGTATCATCACCAATCTCCACAAATCCTAGTTTTTTCTTTTTCCTTGCATCCTCCATCCATTCTGCATGACCTGTCATGTAGTTTGATGCACCTGAGTCAACATACCATACATCGTTGCTTTCTTCTGCACTTGTCACAGAATTGTTCACGTGCTGTACCATAAACAAATGCTCATTTCTGTCATCACCCTGTCTACTAGAAGATGCATAATTCCCTTGTTGCAACTTTCCATTCATGATGTCATTCTGCTTTTTATAGCAGTCTTTAACCATATGACCCATTTTACCACAGTAGTAGCATTCAACATTACTGTTTGCATTTTGGCCTCTTTGCCATCCACCACGACCTCTTTGGCTCCCCCTTCCTCTAGAGTTACCACATCCTCCTCCATAGGACTGGTTTTCTTGAGTTTACTGCATATTCTAATTTCTACCATGGCCTCTAGATCGGCCTCCTCTACCTCTGCCTCTACCTCTTCCAGCATTTGAGTAGAAGACAGCTTCTTTTGAAGTTCCGCCTCAAGAAGATGCACCACCATTTCTCTGCTCCTCAGAAATTAGAAGAGCAATCAACTCCTCAAAATCAGGAAATCTTTCATGGACAGAAATGGATGTTTGAAACTGTGCATAATCCTTTCCTAGACCATTCAAGGTTACAAAAACTAAATCATCATCTTCCACTGGCGACCCAATGGAAGCAAGTGCATCTACAATCTTCTTCATCTTCATGTGGTAGTCATTGATGCTCATATTTTCTCTTTGCACATTGTGCAACTCTTGCTTGAGCTGCATTTTCCCGGCTTGCATCTTTGTGCTATACATTTTTGACAAAGTATCCCATGCCTCCTTTGGCGTACTTGCATCTTGAATATGCACAATCATAGAGTCTGAAATGCTGATAGACAGCTAGTACATAACTTTCCTGGCTCTCTCATGCCATGCTTTAAATGCCTGCATTTGTTGTTGATTGGGAACATCAATAAGAATTTCTTCTTCATTTCCTGCAACGAATTCCCAATATCCTTTTCCCATAAGGAAATTCGTCATTCTGAACTTCCATGCTTGGAAGTTGTTCTTGTCAAGCTTTTCAGTGACAATCTGTGAAAGAGAATCAGACGCCATTACAGAACACTGCAAAAAATTCTGTCACTGTAAAGAACACAGCTTCAGCCTCACAAGGGCAAATCTGCAAAACTAAGAAAGTAGTATTTGACCACACAGTCACTTCCTAGTGACGATTTTGCATCAACAGGCAACAAGGATGATTATATAACTCCCAATGTCTCTGTGCACAGGCATACAATGCAGTTTCTACAGTAACTTTTCACCAACTTGTAGAACAGTGGTCGCACAGCATAAAATAGAGCCTTTTCCTGAGTGCGTGCAGAAAACTTCCGCCTCCAAAATAGGCCCTGAAATGGCCTCAAATAAAGAAAACAGAGCAACCAAGGGCTAAAGCCCTCATGCAGTATATACTGCCCTCTTGCTACACCGCGAAGGGTGTCTCAATCTGAGACAATGCACTCTTGCACTTTTCGGCTGTGCTACCTGCAGAGACTTACTCCCAAAACAGAAAAATGAAAGCAACACGAGTCCTCTTACCAGAACACCGTGAACTTGGTTTTCTTTCTTGAGCTCCTTACCACGAACAAGGCTCTGATACCATGTCAAGATTGTGGGAGAGAAGGAAGGAGTCTCACTTGTAGCTTTCTTGCTTGCACAATGGGGGAATATACACAAAGGTGGAGGCTGAAAACAGTTTTTCTCTTCTTAGTTTTGTAAGCCAAAAGAACTCTAGTACATAGAAATAAAAGAACCCTATATATGGGTCTCAAACCAAACTCAACTAACTAAGGTGGCATACTAACTGATCCACGAACTAGATTAGATAAGGATAGTTGTCATCTAGCTATTATTCATGGGTGGTGTACCAACCGCATCTGCAAAACTGACAAGTCGATGACATAAATGCACAACGGTCACCCTGGCATATCACGAGTGGAGCTCGATATCTCAACAAACCCCACGTATGAAGTGATACCTCACCTCAATGTGTTTCATCTTCGCATGGAAGATCAGATTCTTGGCTAGCTGAATAGCACTCATAGAATTCGAATGCAGTGTAGGGATAGCATCAATACCAAGGTCAGCAACCAAACGACCCAACCAAATGGTCTCCTTGCAAGCCTCAATTGGCTGCAACATACTCGGTCTCTATAGTAGAAAGGGCCGTGAATTTCTGCACCTAGACATCCAAGAAACCGCACCTCCAGCATATGTGAATACATAGCCAGAAGTGGACTTCCTACTATCTGCATGTCGTGCATAATCAAAGTCAGTGTACCCCACGACTCTTGTATCCTGGCTGTCATAGCATATGCACATATCTACAGTGCCCTTCAAGTACCTCCTGATACCCTTCACGGCATCCCAATGCTTCTTGCTAGGTATAGCCATATAGTGTGCCACAACACCAACTGCAAAGGCAATATCTATACGAGTGGCTATAATGGCATACATAAGACTACCCACTGCGGATGCATAGGAAACTTGGCCATCTCGGCCCTCTGCTCATCTTTCTGCGGACAATCAGCCTGTGATACCTTCACATAAGAAGGCAATGGACAGCCACTAGGCTTTATGTCATGCATGTAGAAGCGCTCAAAGACTTTATGAATGTACTCCCTCCATGACAAGTAGAGGAGTCCTTGATGCCTGTCGCATCTAATGCGCATACCAAGTATGTGAGCGGCCTATCCCAGATCTTTCATCTCAAAGCTCTTCTTGAGTTGAGCTTTAAGAGCATCTAGCTCATCATGAGCTTTCCCTGCTATCAGCATATCATCCACATAGAGGACCAAAATCAATAAAGAACCATCACGAGCTTTCTTCATGTAAAGACACAGATCCATAGCACTCTTGACGTAGCCCTGTGACTGCATAAAGGCATCAAACTTATGATACTACTCCCTAGGTGCCTGTTTCAAGCCATAAAAACTTTTCTTCAATTTGCACACTAGGTGCTCCATGCTAGGTTCTGCAAAGCCCTTAGGCTACTCCATATAAATCTCATCATGCAAGTCCCCATGTAAGAAAGTTATCTTGACATCCATCTGGTATAAATCCAAGTCAAGCTGAGCAACCAAAGCCAAGACTAAGTGCAGGGTGGTCATCTTAACCAGAGGAGAAAAGACCTCATCAAAGTCCACACCATGCTTTTGCTTAAAATCATTTGCTACCAATCTAGCCTTGTATGCCGGCTTGGGGTGTCCAGGGGTACCTTTTAGCTTGTACACCCACTTGCATGGCAAAGCCTTCTTGCACATAGGGAAGGAAACCAAATCCCAAGTGTCAGTATTATGCAAGGAGTCTATCTTAGACTACATAGCCCTCTCCCAGGAGTGACTGTCACCCCTACACATAGCCTCATCATAAGTGAAAGGCTCTCCTACATCTGTAACCAAGACATAATGCATCGAGGGTTGAAATCTATCAGGTGGACGTCTGTCTCTAGTAGATCATCTCACGGCAGGCTCTGTTGCCTGCCCAGCTGCTTGTCCAACACCCTGACCATGAGCATCTACTACAACTGTAGGCTGTCCAACTAGCTGTGCGGGAGCTCTCGGCTCCTCCTAAAATATGACCCTACGGATCTCAACAACTCTCTCAGGCTGCCTATGCATCTTGTCTTCATGGAAGACTACATCATGACTGCAGATGACTTTTCACGCCTGTGGATCCCAGAGATGGTAACCCATCTCGCCTGCATCCCCATAACCAAGGAAAATGCATTTGACACTCTTAGGATCTATCTTACTTCTCTTGTCCCTGTGAACATGGCAAAATGCCTCACATCTAAAGACACAGAGATGTGCATAAGAGGAAGGTTTTCCAGTCCATACCTCCTCGACAACTTGGAAATCCAAAGCACTAGAAGGTGATCTGTTTATGATATGCATAGTTGTACTAACTTCCTCAGCCCAAAAGCTCTGTGGTAGGCCAGTGTGGCTAAGCATACTACGTACATGCTCTTGGATGGTTCTATTCATCCGCTCAGCCAAACCATTCTGGGGGGCGTGTAGGGGGCAGTCAACTGACGCTTAATACCCTCTCATCACATAGCTTCTCAAAAGCACATGAGACATACTCTGTGAGAAATGCGGGATCTAGAGCATGGCAAAACCAGAAGCTATGGAGGATGGAAAAAGAAGTGTAGACTCATGATGGAAAGGACACTGTTTGTTACACAAGTGAATTAGGTTCCAAGATTGAGACTTGGACTCATAAACACAATCTTGTGTATGTGGACAATGACATTGACACTTTACTGAAATGAAAAGAGTACTATCATTGCATTAAGAAAGGAAGCAAGTACAATGCTTTATAGGAAAGTAGGAAACTGCAGTAAGCACCATTGTGCATATGGGATAAGTTAGCCTGCATGTCCTTGACCCTGAGACTCCATACAAAGAGGCTGTTTGAGTGTGATTGCTGATTCTCAACACCCCTCCTCAATCACAACTAGGAAAGGCACAGAGTGTGTAGAGGCTGTAATGAGAACCACCTGCAAAGTGTGGGCATACCACAGACATGGCAAAACACCAGAGGCTATTGTAGAAAAAGCTAAGTGTGGGTACCATAAACATGGTGGACATCCAGAGGCTGTAACAGGGGCCTCACAAAGTGTACAGGGACTGTAATGCCAAGTTACATAAGGAGTTTACAAAGCTTATGGCAGGAAGCATTAGGGCAAGGAAAATACAAGGCTATTAAAACAGTCTATCAGAATTATGAGAGTACAAGGACTGATGAGTCTTGTCCTTCCGATCCTGGTGGTCTTCATCTTCATCTTCTTCCTTTGCTCCATTTTCTTCTTCTTCTTTGACTGCGACTAGATAGGCCTTTTGGGATCTCTTTCTTGCGTGGCAGAACTTCTCGGTGTGTCCGGTCCTTTTGCAAAAGTCACAAAAGAGCTGATCCTTCTTGCCTTTGTACCTATTGCCAACATATAATGCATGCTCATCTCTAGAGGTACTTGGTTCTTCTTTGGTTTTTAGCTTCTTTTCTTCTTCTAACAGTGATGCCTGGATATCAACAAGTTCAGGATTTGGCATGTTGATTAAAGTTGTTGATACATTATTATATTCAGGAGGCAAGCTCTTAAGTAGAACACCGATGCAAACATCTTCATCCATTTTAATGTTTATTCCTGCAAGTTGGGTTAGGAGTCCTTCCATGTAATTGAGATGTGTGGCAAGTGATGTGCTGGACTTCATTTCAAGCCTAAAGAACTCAATCAGGAGACCATACTTTGATGATTTAGATTGTGCGCCGAACAGGGTGTCAAGTCTTTTCCATGTATCCTGTGAGGTCTCACAGTTATCCACATGATGAATATAACTGTCGTCTAGCTCCAGTTTGATAATGGCCTGAGCTCTGTCATCATTCTTTTGCCAAGTAGTTGCAAGGTCCGCGTCCCGAGGTTTCTTCTCTTTGCCATTTGTGATGGCCCAGAGACCCTTCTTCATCAGGATGAGCTTGATGCGGGTTTGCCAAGTGTGGAATCCGACTCCTTTGAATCGAGCATTTGGAGAGTCTTTGCCCATGTTAGATTTACGGGAACAGTAGCAAATCAACTTCAGACTTTATTAGATTTGAGCAACAGAAGAATTGATTGAGAGACACAAGTGCTAAAAAGCACTAACTGAGTGTCAATGAATACCAAATCTGCAAAAGTCTTTTACTCCAAGTGATCTTCCCCTTCTTGATTTGATGTTGATGCCTTCAGATCTGAGTGACAGTACTTTAATGAACTTCAGAGAGTATTGCCCATTGATTAAAATCACTGTTGATAACTTCAGGGAGAGAAACAATGAAAAAATGTCAAGATTTTGAAGCTTTGGCTATGGTGGAATTTAGGGTTTCTGAGACAGGGGCCTGGTTTTTTGTTGATTGCAGGAGCTACAGTGGATCATTTTCAAAAATTTTTATATGCCTAGGAAGCTGATTTCATGGGCTACAAAAGCCCTATCATAATCATCAAAATCGTGGACAGTATGCAGCGCGCAGTCACGTCGAACAGCAGCAGGCGCATTTCTGACAGGATTCCACGATTTTTGCAATGCTGAAGCTAGGGCGCAGTAATGTCATCGATTATCATGCCAAGATGAAGCGCCTTGAGCAGAGGAACAACTCCCTAGAAGAAATCGTGGGCTGAAATGGCCTGGTTGAAGAGTTATGGAAGCTCCAAGCAAGGTAGGTCCTGTCTGGCTATGGCAGACACAGAGCAGAGATTGGGGATTTTCACAATGCTGAGCTCCAGATGGTCCAATGTCCTGGATTGATGTGATACAGGGAAGCTTTATGAGTTGGGAAATACTTTTCCAGAAGGAAGCTCCAAGAGATTTGACCTGTGGAGTGAGATATAAGCAGCTCAATCTGATAGGGTGCTGCTGGCTATGGCTGCCATGGAAGCTTCAGTGAGAGTAGAGTTGGGAGATGAAGTCATGAGCTGACATTGAGCTAGAGTGAGGTTGAAAGGAATCAAGAGAGGCTAGACAAGCAATGCCATGCCCAACTGGGCTCTGATACCATGTGAGAAATGCGGGATCTAGAGCATGGCAAAACCGGAAGCTATGGAGGATGGAAAAAGAAGTGTAGACTCATGATGGAAAGGACACTGTTTGTTACATAAGTGAATTAGGTTCCAAGATTGAGACTTGGACTCATAAACACAATCTTGTGTATGTGGAAAATGACATTGACACTTTACTGAAATGAAAAGAGTACTATCATTGCATTAAGAAAGGAAGCAAGTACAATGCTTTATAGGAAAGTAGGAAACTGTAGTAAGCACCATTGTGCATATGGGATAAGTTAGCTTGCATTTCGTTGACCCTGAGACTCCATACAAAGAGGCTGTTTGAGTGTGATTGCTGATTCTCAACATACTCACCCCCATTATTTGTCCTTAGGAATTTTAGCCTATACCCAGACTGGTTCTCAACCAATGCAAGCCATCTCTGAAACATAGCCAAGACATCGAATTTCAGTTTAATGGGATAAGCCCAAAAATTTCGTGAAAAATCATCTATGAAAGTAACAAAATACTTGGCACCACCCATAAACTAACAAGGCATGGGCCCACAGACATCCGAATGTACCAATGCCAAGGGCTCACTCATGCATGGCCTACGAGACTTCTTATGCATAGACCTAGTCTACTTGCCATAAAGACAATGCTCACATGAATCAAAACATACATAATCAAGGGGCGGTAAGTACTACAAACCAGAAAGCATTTTCATTCCCTTCAAAGACATATGGCCCAAACGGGCATGCCAAAGAGATACATGTGGAATAGAACCCACAGACAAAACATGATCAAGGGAAGAAGCAGATACAATCAAGGGATAGAGGCTACCAGTCTTGGCACCTCTTGCAATCACAAGTCTGCCACGAGTGATCTTCCATGAAGAGTCTCCAAAAGATACATGATAACCTGCATCATCAAGCTGTCCAGCTGACATGAGACTGCGTGCCAAAGAAGGTACATGATATATATCCTGCATAACAAAACTATTGCCATAAGGAAACTACAACCTAACATCACCAATGCTCACAATATCAAGAGAGTTGTCATCATCCAAGTGCACAGAACTCGAAACAGTATGGTACGAATGAAACCACTCTCAACAAGGTATCACATGAAAGGATGCACCTCCTAAGTCCAAGAGCCAACACTGTGCATACATAGAGTGTATCTCTATCATCTGCGAAGCACTAGGAGAAGCTGCAAGGATATAATCATTATCAACATCCTCAGGCTGCATAACATTGATCTCTTCAATTTTAACACTGGACTTTGCAGGCACTATACTGCAATCAGAAGACTTATACTGCACTTTGCCTCTCCCCTTATCTTTGCACCTTTCATTGCGCAGTTCATGGCATTGTGGCCTAATATGGCCCTTTTTCCCACAATGGTGACAAGTAACATCTGCATTTCTACCACGGGATTTGCTACGTGACTTCCCATGAGACTTGGACCGAGATTTTTGAGAATCCCATCTACGGACACTGCCATTGCCACTACCATGCTTTCCATATTCATCATTCCTGCCTCTAACTGTCATAGCATCTGACACACGAGAGGCATCCAAATTCTTATGGTTAACCTCTTCCTGCAGAAGAGCACTCTCAACATCGGATAATTTCAAGGTAGCAGTAGAGGCACATAATGCAGTGCGGAATGCATCCCATGACTCATTAAGAGTACCAAGCAAGAAAAGAGGAGTGACATCCTCTGCAAAAGTGATGTTCTGCGAAGTCAAGTTCTTGAGTATAGCATGGAACTGGCTCAAGTGAGCAGACATAGTCACATTCTCCTTCATGCACAGATCCATAAGCTGCTTCAGCCAATACATCTGACTCGCTGGACTTTTCTTGTCATAGAGATTCTTGATTTTATCCCACAATTGCCATGCACTCTATTCTTCCTCAAAGACATTGTAATGAAACTGTTCTATGAGAGATAATACAATAGTGGACTTACATAACTCATCAAGCTCAAGCCATTCCTCATCTGGCATAGTTGCAGGCGGATGCCCGCTCAATTTCAAAGGTTTGATCTGCGATTTTTGCACCAATACCTGCCAAATCTGGCTCTTCCAATAAGATTAATTCGTACCATCAAGCTTAGTGATGTTGAAAATAGCATGTTCAGTGGACGAACTCGCCATAATGCAGGCTGGAAGACTGTAGGCAGTTCAAAACTGCTTGCTATTTACTATAGAAAATGACAAAAAAATCACCAAAATTGAGAGAAAATGGCGAGAAAAGTGTAACCAAAGTTGCTCCCCACCAAGTACTAGTGAAAGTACATCATTTCAAAATATTTCAGCATGAAAAATCCATGTCATTCCATACATATATGCTTGTTGTAATAGATTACAAATTTCAGTAAATGAGAGCTAACAGTGCCAAAATCATATCCCAGGTCAATCAGATACTACCAAGACCAAAGCTAGCATCATGCGGGCATAACATAGGCATATGACAGTCAATAAGCATGAATCCAACACCCAAACATGTCATACAAACATCTTCCAGTAAGTAGGCACACCACCCAGTCAATGGGACAAAGTGTTCCTGCCACTACCAAGACTTGACACAAGTAGGTGTCAGCTCACAAAGAGAGGGACCCAAAGCAAAGAGTCAGCTCATAAGTATCAGAGGAACCAAGAAATATGAACCATGCATCATCCTGAAGGGTAAAAGATCCCAAATAGTCTCAAAAGCTCAAAGAGCATAGACTGCCTGCTCAATGGCTATCAAGCATCCAAAGACGTTGTCGTGCTGCTACACATTCGAGGTGTGGAATCCACCAAAAAGTTTGTGGAATCCAAAGACGTTGTTGTGCTACTACGCATCCGAGGTGTGGAATCCACAAAAAGTTTGTGTGTGTGGCATTCATGTTTTGTGTATACCTAGTCGTTGTGTTTGCATTTTGTTTTGCATGTGGCTTGCGTGTTTGTATGTGTATGAACCTTAGCTTTCCAATTATTGTCTCAAACGCGTGTGTGTACTGGACTTTATTCCATTGTAAATAATATTATCTATATGCATTTATCTCTGCATGTGTGTAAATGAATGCTTGTGCGTGTGTGCGTGTCAAAAATATTTTTTAAAAAATGATGCCAAGGAAGATTGCTGAAGCTATCAAAGCGGTACAAGAAATCCCGGATCTAAGATAAGAAGAAATACAAGAATGCCCTACAAGTGGATGACTATGGGCTACTGCAATTGAAATGGCCCCAGTCCTCAAAGAAAGACCAAAAGTGTGGATGCTTTTTTAAAAATAGTGCAATCATGACCCTTATGCTATGGCATCCATCTTTGCTCTGGTTCTGGTTCTGGTAGTCTTTTTTTATACCTCAGTATGGCCATTCACATGTCACTGTATGCATCAACATTTTCTCCTTGGCAGCATCTCTCATGGTGATGAGTGTGAAAGCCCTTGGAATAGCCATAAAATTGACCTTTGAAGGGGAGCCAACGATATTCAAGGGTGACTTTGCATTTTTTTATAGAAGGGTATGCATGAAAAAGGAGGGTCTGTTGAATCGGGAGCTCACAATTCTTTTGGGGGACTGACCAGCATGATGATCGGGAGGGATGAGCAAAGCAGCATGAAGATCTGACATGTTATATGCAGCAAGCGAGAGCATTGTAAAAGGGAATTACTCATACTTAATGAAGAAAGGCCGTCTCATAATGGGGAGGCATCTACTGCTGAGAAGCTGAGTTCACTTCGTGTGAAGAAAAGCTTGGAGAACAACTACTGCCGATGGCAGATGTAGGTGTCGCTGATCCTACTGGGCTTGTTAAGAATTCGATGGCTGCATTTGATTCCCTTCAACGTCTTCCACCGGTTTTTCCACCCATGACCAATAGGATTAGCAACAGGATTGAAGGAGCTTTCTTGAGCTAAATCGGTCACCATGCCTTCCCATAAGACTTTTCGGATTTTTTTAAAAAAAATGCCAGTTTGCATCCTCCAGCCATCAATAATGCATGTTGCAAACAATAGCACTAGTTTGGGATTCTATGGTATTTCGTGGGGTGTGCTAGTAGTGATTGTTCTCTTATTCAAGGTGTTTACGTTCAGTCAAAAAGCCTCAACGAACTTCCATATGATCCTTCGTCTTATCCAAGGAGTAATATTTGTGTTCTTGATTGTCATATGTAGCATGGGGACCACGTTTAAAAACATATTTTCTATGAATACAAATGCACAAAAGATTTAGCTCAAGTAAATGTTGAATACTTTGAAAAAATGAAAAATATTTGTCAATTAGTGTGTTTTGAAGATGAGGAGCATTGTAGATGCTTTGGCAGTGATTGATGCAATGCTTAATGATGATAAGTTGGTATCATCTAGTTTGGATGATCTTAATAATGAAAAAGCTTAGAAATGATTTGCTACATTTATGTATGTACGAAAGCCATTTTCAAATTTTGATGAGTTGGTCTCTCCCTGATGATCATTAGAGAGATCAATATATAGGGTGAAACATCTAAAAGAAGTGGTGAATAGGTCCAAGCACTTTACTCTAGTTCAGGAAGGGGATGTGGCAGATCCTCTTCAAGAGATCATCGTATGGAACGTGGTAGTGATAACCAACAAAATAGGTTAAGTCAACAATTTTGGTGATATGTAGGTTTTAGGAGGCAGTAGCAACTTTAGAGGTTGTGGTAGCTTTAGAGGAAGAGGTTCATGGAAAAATAGAGGTTCTAGCTTATTCTTTGTCATTATTATGGCAAAACAAGTCATATTGCAGTCCATTATTATGCTAAGAAGGATGATATTTGTAGTAAATTTCAGTAAGGAAATTTACATTCTCATCACTCTTAGAGGAAAAATTCTGGAGACCATTCTAAGTTTGAGATTCTTATTCTTTCAATTTGGAGTAGTCTACAACTGCATCCTGCGCAACGATACAAGGGAAGAGGAGAGCAATGCTTTTTGACAGTTTTTCAAGCGGAAGCTTTGGACTTGTCTCGAAGAAGACGACAGATTTGATATAGCACTGAAGGCGGGAAGCTTTAAAAGACATATCAGAGCTCAAGTAGGGCATTGAGGAGCTGCAGACTTGGTAGATTTCTTTAAGCTATATTGATGCTTAGCTTTTTAAGCTACTCAGGGTATATTTGGGAAAGAAGGTGCAGAGTTTTTGGGACACTAATTTCCATTGTCATTTCTTGGATGAGAAAAACAGGGGATCTACATCGATATTCACTTATTCATTACTCATAAAAATCAAAGCTTTGAACAAAGGGGAATACTCTTGAGTTTGAAGCATTGTATTAAACCTTGAAGACTCTTGGAAAACTTTGCAAAGCGAGTTCAAAGAGGATACTCTTGTTGGAAGATACTAGCAATTGGATTAGCCGATGATCTTGCCAGGATCATTTATTGGAGTTGAAGACATTCTCTTGAAGACTGGGTGACATATTTGAAGCTCTTGTATTCTAATATAGATCTTGATGTGGTTTTCTTGAGAGGATTGACTCTCTTGATTGATCATTATATTTGTAATCCATCTTGCCGCTTGTACTTGAACCAAAATTGTAATACACTTAAACCTTGTCATCAAAGTCTCGTCTTGTAGCTGTCTTGATATGATCTTCCATCTTGGAATTTCTCAAGGACCTTTGTGGTTGCGACTTTGTTTTTGAAAACCCTTCAACATCTTTGGTGAACCCGATGTGAAAGCGTTGCATTTAAAAATTTCAAGATGAGAGATACTTCGGCATCAACTTCCGCCCCTTCTACGATTCCTATTTTGTCCTCTACTTTGACTCCGTCAATTGACTTCAGCTTCAAGTACTTCTATAGATGATTTGAAGTAGATTTTGTAGAACATGTCTATGTATATGCAACTTCAAAATTAGTAGACACAATTGTATATGCAGCAATAGTAGCAATTACATCACCAACAATTGTCTCAGCAAAGGCAACTATATTCAGAGCAAGAGAATGCAATCAGTGCAACTAAGGCGATTGAAGCACTTGAAAATGAAAAGAAGTTATTCGATGGCCATAATGTATTGGCTTATTTGAAGACGTATGAGATTAAGATGGGATTTTTTGGAGTACCGACACGACTTATGAGCAAATATTTTCTTCGCCTTGTCACACCCGCCTTGAGGGTAAAAGTGACTGATCTTTTCCTTCAAAATTTGCATTGGCAAGATTTTAAGAAGGCCCTAAAAGAGTAGTATTTTCTTGAGTAGTTTGGGATGGCTACACGGTGGTCATTCCAAGAGTGGGTCTACATGCCAGACAAAGGTCTAGCTGCTTCAGAATTGATACGAGAATTTGAAGAGAGGTATAGTCAGCTTGATGCCACTGAACAAAGAGCATTGGATATTGAGAAAGTTGGGCTTTTCTTGTAAGCTGCAGATCTTGCTCTTCAAGAAGAATTAGGAGAGCTTCTTGAGGATTGCATGAAGCCTATGGGTCTTAAAACAGATTGGCAAGATGCTTAGGATGCAGTCTTGACTTTGACCAAGAGGTGGATATGGAAGACCCGCCTACAGAATGGATCTATGACTTTGACGTCGTCTTCTGCTCCTATGTCTGCTTCTACCCTTGTCATTTCTTCTCTTCTTCAACCAGTTACTTGGCCTATGCTAATGCCTATTGTTTCTAATCCTCATGTTCCTTCTATTCCTAGACCGATGCCGGCTCCTTCTGCTCCGAAATCATTTGCTCCTTTGGTTCCTTCCTCTCTTGATGACATAATCAAAGGCATAGCAGATTTGACACTGAAGTTAGTTAAAGCAGAATTGGTGGGAAAATTAAAAGAGCAATTTTCCTCAACCGTGCCTACTATTTCTTCTAGTGCTCCTAGTGCATCTAGGAGAGATCAAAGATGTATTTGGTGTGATAGTACGGACCATCAGCATTGCAAGGATTGCGAATCTTTTTAAGATACAAGGAGGAAGAATTTTGTATTTTGGGGACAAGATGGCAAGATCTCGTTGACTGAAACAGGAGCTCTACTTGATACCAATTTTGGGAAAGGCAGAATGAAGAAATTAGTGGATGAAATGGCTGCGCGTACTTCTTATGTGGCAGCTAGAGGAGATGCCTCTGCATATGGAGTCTAGATTGAGAAAGAGTTAGAGAGTCAGTTAGCATTATGGACCTATGCTATAGAGATGGCAAACAAGGGGAAAATCCAACAGACTGTTTTGTCTAATGCAAGTTCTAGTATCAGATCCCTAAGACAGGTTGGGATTCGCCTATTGACATGTACACTATTTATGCCTACTTGGCTAAATATCAGGGAGCAGATATACTTGTTGAGGAGAAGCGTAAGAGAGATGAAGAGAATCCAAATGCAGCTAAAAAGACTAGAGGGGGTGAGTTTGTTACTCCACCTACTGCAGGGCCGTCTTTGAGACCACGGCCAAAACGATAAATGGAGGATGCTCAGAAGAAAGAAAAGAGGCAGAAGCCTAGATAGAGAAAGAAGCCAGGATTTAGATTAATGTCCAATATTAAGGCATCTATGGACATGAAGAAAATCTTTAATGACAAGATACTTGGAAATGAGGTGACTTTTACTATTTTCTAAGGTTTTGGGCATCTCGAAAAGAGAGTTTCAAGATCAGTTCCAAGAAGTCCTCAAGAGAAAAAGACATGCATTGCCTACTACTGATACACAGGGAGTTTTGATCAGGGAGTTGGATGAGGATGAGGATGGAAGATACTAGCAGTTGGATTAGCCGATTATCTTGCCATGATCATTTATTGGAGTTGAAGACATTCTCTTGAAGATTGGGTGACATATTTGAAGCTCTTGTATTCTGATATAGATCTTGATGTGGTTTTCTTGAGAGGATTGACTCTCTAGATTGATCATTATATTTGTAATCCATCTTGCCACTTGTACTTGAACCAAAATTGTAATACACTTAAACCTTGTCATCAAAGTCTCGTCTTGTAACTGTCTCGATGTGATCTTCCATCTTGGAATTTCTCAAGGACCTTTGTGGTCGCGACTTTGTTTTCAAAAACCCTTTGACAATGCTCCCAGTGGCACAAAAGCCGTAAATATCAAGCAACAAAGCTCAAACAAAGAATGTACAAGCACCATTGACAAGTGTCCAAGATCAAGCATCAATGGTATATCCTGGACATGTAGGTGCTAGAGCATTCGTATGTAGCATCCATAAGCATGTAAGACATCAAGTACATCCCAAGATATAACTCTCGCAAGTCAATAAATAGCTCAAGTTGTTGACATGACAAGATCAACACATGCGGACATTGATGATGGACCGTTGTCGAAGGGTTTATGAAAGCAATGTCGCATCTTCAGAAGACTTTGATAAATTTCAGGATAGAAGATCAAACAGATAAATAAGCAAGATGTGAGGATTTGTGTGTAGTACTAGATCCACCAAGCTTTCAACGAGACCTCGTCTTTGCAGCAATGATAAGACCAAAAGCAAGTTTTCAGCTGAGCATAGAATTCATCCTTCAATATAGGAACATTTAATACAAATCTGGTTATCATCTTCAGATAGAAGTATCAGCATTATCCTTTCAGAGGTGGCTCCTTTCCAAGATCAAGAGGGTTGGACACGGAATGATCAAAAACCATATATTCATTTACATTCTCCATAAGCCGACAAACTGACTTGTGGCAATGTATGGCACATCTTTCTCTTTCATGTTAATAATATCAACATATGAACAACAACCGTAATCATGTGCAGCAAGTACTATTGCATCATCTTCATAGACATACCATCAGCAGTTGCAATCTGATTTCTGAGTTAATGTAACTTGTCTTGGTCATATTGTTAAACAGGCATATTGCTGCATTATACGATTCATGACTTTTGGAACAACTTGTTGATTAGCTGTAGAGTTATGACAGAGTATTTTCAAGAGTTGAATGAACACTATACATGTGACTGGTAAGTCTCCAGTTCAAATTGTCAAATATGCTGGATAGCACAGATGTATTTATCACAATGTAATCTGATTGTAAAATAGGAAGCATAGTTGGCTAATGTTTTTGCAGTCGAATTGGTTGCTGTTGATCCACAACACACACAGGATTTCAATCCAAATTAGGCAAGATGACTATTTCTCCCTGGTAACAGAGTAAAGAATTCAATACATGAAGCATCGTTGTCCACAACTTTGCATCCTTTCGATGTTTTTCAATTTAGCAACACTATCTCCTTTGCTAATATTAGTTTTCGTAACCTTTCAATATCTCTGGTTCTGTAAGTATTTCACAGATGAAAGAAGATCATTCAGTCCTGCACTGAAATGCATAAGGACACAATGATTCTGTGACTTGTTGGCAGTTCAATTTCCAATAGTACATTTTCCCTTTAATCCTGTCCTGAAATCCCTTTTGAAATTGCCGACACAACCTTCATTCCATGATATTGGGGAGTTGCTGCCTTATGATGATCAGCAACACGCAGAATAACATGTCACCTGTAATCTGATCATATTGTCTGCTAGTTCTTTCATACCTTTTAGCACTGCTGCGCCATCCATCATTTGCACACGATCAAGTGGGTATGAATTTTAAGGTCCTTCTCTTTGATTCCCGGGAAGCGGTTGAAGACGATGGTTCAATGTCCTCCCTCAATATTGAAAATGCTATTAGTAACCGCTTACAAGCTCACGCCATCTACCACCACAACTTTGAGTATAGGGAAAGAGCTGAAAAGCATCTCACAGTGGATGATTCTGAGGAAGCGGTCGCCATAGCTAGACCTTTGTGAGCTGCAGAACATAAACATCGCACTTGATCAAGAGGGAAAGAAAACAAGCCAATAAGGTCCCCTTTGTTGTTGCTGAAAATCGAGCTTCTTCATGGCTACATCCAGAGCTTCGTTGGTCATTATTGTTCTGTCGAATCATCTTCCTCATGGCTTATCATCTTCATGTCACAGCATTTTCTCAATTGTTATTTCCTTCTTCGTTCTCCTTTATGGCTTTGTCACCTCTCGTGACTTTGTCTTCTTCAGTTGCTGCTGTCGGTCTTCTTCTCCGCCATCTCTCCCCAGAGCATTGCATTCCCCACTCGATCAGTGAAAAAAAATCTTCCTTTTTCCTTCCATAAAGCTCCCTGAAATCATCTTCTTTCCACAGGAATCAAAGCAGGTTCCTCTTCATATAAGCTAGAAACACAGGTCGTAATCTATCCATTTGACTCAGAAAATTTCGTCTCCTTCCGCTCCATATCTACAATATGTATGATCCCCTTATTCCAGAAAATCCTTTTCGATTCCCATCCTTTCCCAGAGAAAGCTTTCTTCCCCAACAACCATTCCTCTTCCATTTCCAGCTATTTTTCTCCTCGTCCAGCACAGAGTTCCATTTATTTTCCTCCCTGATTGAAAAAGCTCTCCCAAAAAAAACTTTGTGTCTTCCTTTTTTAGTCGATCTTTCCCCCCCAAATTCAATTCAAAAACAAAAGCTCCTCCCCGTCCTCAGAAAAGCAAAACGGCCAATAAAGCTCTCTTTTTTTTCCACAATAGCCTCAGAAAAACAGCCCTTTTAAATCTTGCACCTTTCTCTGAAACTTTACTTTAGTTGGAGCGACTTTACACCCTTTCAGTGGTATTGATACAGATCTTGAGATGTCTAACGGTGAATTTCCATGCAAAAATGTGACCTTCTTGACAAGTTCCACAAAACAATATAAGCCTTTGGTGCTCTTCGTTTAGTTTCCCTTCCAATGATACTGAAAAGAAGTATTTACATAGCTGAGCTAGTGACATACCAAAAAGATCCACTTATTCCATATGTAAAAGTCTCATTTGCTGACTATAAGATAATTGAAACCCATGTCCAATGGCTGACAAAATCTGAACAAACACCCTCTAACTACATGTGATACTAAGAAGCAAGTGCCTTGACAAATGGTCCAAGTTCTGCATATCCTTTTTGGTGGATTCCACATCTCGGATGCGCAGCAGTACGACATCCACCCCCTCTAATCCTGCGCATCCTCCGAATGGGCCAACTAGCCATGATCATTATCATCAAGATCAACAAACAGATCAATCTCTTTGTTATGCATTTCCTGGTATATCAGCAAGATTATCTGTCATATCATCTGTCTCTTCCATTGGAGTTTCTTCTCGTTGCTCTTCTCTTCCAAATTCTTCCAATGCATAATCCTCATCATCTCTTTTCTTGAAAATCTTGATTCTTTTTCCAGCAATAGGCACTCTAAGCACTGTCCCATCCAATTCTGTCAGCTCATATGTTGCATTATCAAAGACATGTCTAACTATGTACAGCCCAAACCATCTTTTCACCATCTTCCGAAGTGCAGTATGCTGATTTTCAAGGCTGTTATCAAAGACCAATACCCAATCTCCCTCTTCTATTGCTTTTAACCGCAAGCGATGCCTGCTATCAAACCTGTCCTTATTTCTTAGTCTAGCAACCTTCAACCTGTCAATAGCTAGCTGAATATCCTCTAGTCTCCTCTCCAATTGTCGAATCCAAAGAGCTAAGAGCTCCTCTCTCGTCAAATCCTCCTACCAAGGTAAAACTAACCAAGTCAAAGCACAAGTCTCAATCAGCATAATAGGTTTCTGACCATACATCAACTCTGTAGGCATATATCCTGTGGTAACACTATGAGTCGTACAATCAGCCCATAAAGCAAATGGTAGAAGTCTTGGCCATTCTCCAATCCGTCCTCTGCATGCTTTGGCTAATGCTTTCACTATCGGCGGATGCCCTCTTTCACTCTTTCCATTTCCCTTTGGATTATATGCTGTGGTTAGAACCAACTTGATTCCTAGCTGAGAGAAAAACTCCCTAGCTTCATCTGCATCCAATTCACCACGATCCGCAGTGATCTTACCCACACAACCATACCTGCAGAAAATTTCCTCCAATAAGAACTTACACACTGCACTAGTGGTCTTCGTTCTCAAAGATTTGCCCTCAACATGATTGGTAAGATCCTCTCTAGCCAAAACAATGTACCTCATCTGCCATAGATCCATAGGCATGGTAACCAAATCAACTACCCACTTATAATGAATGCATAGCAGATAGGTCGGATGAAGCTCATCTCGATGACGCACTACTGAATACATCTGGCAGTCTCTGCAAGTCTCAACAAAGTGAGAAACATCTCTGTACATGTCTTTCCACCAATATTTCTCCTTGATTTTCTCATAAGTAGCCCATACTCCTCTATGACCAGCCCAAGGACTCTCATGAAACTCCCTCATCACCTGTAACTGTGTCTCTCTATCGCAGACAACCCGCAAAGGTAATCCGCCTCTTTTCTTTGGATGCTTCCAAAGAAATCCGTCCTTGAGAAAATAACCATAGGCTTTCCTTCTGATCTTCTTGAACTCTTCATCCGTCCATTCATCTCTTTTGTTTAGTGTACTAAGGTACCTGCCAATCTGCAACCAATCTCCAACATAGAGTTCTTCTGTGAAAGCCACAATATCATAGACATGACAAACATGATCAACCATAGTGGCTGAAATTTCTGCATCATCCTCTTCTGCAAGTAGAGTCTCCTCATCATCATATCTGGCTCTAGACAACATATCTGCCACTGGATTATCCTTCCCTACTATGTGTTTAAATTCCGGATTTAATGACTTGATGTATGCAATCCATCTCAACATGGCTATATCCGGAGTAGAGCAACTCGTAATCATACCAATCAATGGCAAGCAATCTGTCTCTACCACAATTGAAGCTCCAATAAAGTACTCCTTGTCACATTTGAGAGCCGTGACAATCCCCAATAACTCCCTCTTGATTTGCGGATATCTCCTCTGTCTCTCATTTAGGACTTTCGCCCCAAACCAAATAGCATACCTATTTCCATCTGCATCATCTTGACCCACAGCCCAACCTATGCCAATTGGACTAGTGTCAACTGTTAATACAATAGGCCTTCCACAATTATAATCCGCTTTCCTAAGAGTAGGAGCATTCTGCAATAACTTCTTCAATTTCCGCATGCCTCTAGTGTGACTCTCATCCCAATAAAATTTCTGCCCCTTTCGAAGCAGCTGATACAAACAGTCTGCTATGTGTGCAAAATGAGGTATCCAAATCATATAAAACACACAAGCACCAATGAATCTCCGTACCTCTGAAGTAGTAGAACAATACTCTGCAATCTTGCCTATAGCATTCACCTTATCAGGTAAGGGTTTTCTACCATAATATCCACACATATGCCCAACAATGACAACCTCATTCACTCCAAAAACAGATTTTTTCCCTAAAAGTGTCAAGTTCACTTCTTCTAACGTGGCCAAAATCTTCTCACATGCTGAAATATGATTAGGCACAAAGTATCTGCATCCCTACTCATTTAGGCTCTCATTCTTCTCTCCTTCTGCACACCCCTTAATGGGCACATCATCCAAGAAAGGCATAGTAAGCTGAGGTATGTAATCACGAAGGACCTTATGCATGGCATTCATCATATGCGCAATAGAATTAGTGGAACCTTGAGGCAAGGTACACATCCTGACAAGCCCAATAGGAGTTCTCATAGTGGTTATGTCCCTGCTTTCCAAAGCAGGAATGTCTTTGCAAATCCCTTTCCATGTCGCTCAAGCATATCCTGAAAGCATTGCTTCTCTATGGGTAGCAAGAAATCACCATTTCCAATTTTCAATTCAGCAAGAGTCTCTGTTGAAAACTTATGACCAATATGCTCTGGATTCCTCAAAATTTGCTGTTTAGCAGCCCTCTCTATTTGCTGATCACTGTCAGGTGGAAGCGGTACAGCAACCGGCTTCACCTTCTTATCCACAGTTTTGTATTTTGTGTTAACCCTAGCTTCATTATGCTCTTCTGCATTACATAAACCTTGATGTAAATCAGCAATTCTGCACTCCAATGGCTGAATATTCTCAACCCTCTGCTTTATGGACTGCATAGAAACAGCCCCAAACTCTGAATGCTGAAATATTTCAGCAGTAAACTCTGTTGGCTGAAAATTTTCAGCCCTCTGTCTCTTTGAAAGCTGATCATAACCAGCTGGAAACTCTGTTTGCTAAATTTCTTCAGCACTCAACACTCTTTGCTGAGTTACCTCAGCCTCTGACTCAATCTGTGACATAAAATCTGCAATTTCATGAAACATGTCCAGGGACTGCACTAATACATTACTGTGACAATTCAGCATGTCAGTTTTCAGCATATCTCCCATCTCTGTCATCGTATCTACACAAATCACACTGTCATACATCCCATCTATGTGCTCATCATCCTCCAAAATTCCTGCATTTTTCAAATTTTTCTCCTTCCTGCATATATACTGCCTGGCAGCTCTAGGCAACCTAGAAGTCTTCTGATAACTCATCGAACTGTTTGCTAAAATCCCAACAAAACCAGAGGAGAAAACACTACTGCCAGGAGGCGAGAACTCCAATCTCCTCTCCTCTGTACCACCGTCGTCTCGCAAAACGGCGGTACCTAATGAAAACCCGAATCCCTCACAGTGGGCAAAAGTGCATCTCTGAGAGTATCTCTGTTTCTAACATGGTTCACACATACAGTCATAAACTGAACTGCTCTCATACCATCTTTACTGCGAATCCGTGCATAAGCAGATCCATCATCCATGACCTTTGTTTCCATGCGCATCTCTGTAATGAATGGCTGACCAAGAATTATGGGATAAGAGCATGAATCCTGCACAAAGAAATGAAAATCCTCCTCTACATCACCAATAGAAACCCTGACACTAGGACAGGCAACATACAAATCACCTGCAGTGTTATTGGCGGCTCTCATATGCCACCCATGCTCTACATCCATAGGCCATTTGTTACTCTCATAAACTCCACGAATTATGAGATTAATCTCTGAACCATGATCAACCAATGCAACATAAGGAACTTGTTTCTCTCCAATCTTTACCATCGTCTCTGTACTTGCCCTAGCCTAATGGCTCCGCGAAAAGTGACTACGCGGTATCATGACAGGTTCATCAATTTCAGCATAATGCATAGGCTGAACCCTCTTCTCTACTTGCGGGAAAACAGAAGCATTATCAACCATAACCTCATCCTCATCCAACTCCCTAATCAAAACTCCCTATGTATCAGTGGTAGACAATGCATGCCTTTTCCTTTTCAGGACCTCCTGAAACTGATCTTGAAACTCTCTTTTTGAGATGCCCAAAATCTCAGAAATAGTGAAAGTCACCTAACTGCCAAGTATCTTATCATTAAAGATTTTCTTCATGTCTGTAGATGTCTCAATATCGGACATCAATCTGAATCCTGGCTGCTTTCTCTCTCTAGGCTCTTGCCTCTTTTCTCTCTTTTGAGCATCCTCCATCTGTCGATCTGGCCCTGGTCTTGAAGACGGTCCTGCAGTAGGTGGAGTAACAAACTCACCCCCTCTAGTCTTCTTAGCTGCGCTTGGATTTTCTTCATCCCTCTTACGCTTCTCCTCAACAAGTACATCTACACCATGAGACTTAGCCAAATAAGCATAAATAGAATACCTGTCAACAGGCAAGTCCCAACCTGTCTCTGATCTGATGCTAGAGCCTGCACTAGTCAAAACAGTTTGCTGAATTTTCCCCTTGTTTGCAGTCTCCATAGCATAAGTCCATAGTGCGGACTGAGTCTCTGATCCCTTCTCAATCTGTACTCCATATGCAGAAGCATCACCTCTAGCTGTCACATAAGAAGTACGCGCAGCCATGTCCTCCACTAACTTCTTCATTCCACCTTTACCAAAGTTGGTAATAAGTGGAGCTCCTGTCTCAGTCAACCAAATCTTACCATCTTGCCCCCAATATACCACATTCTTCCTCCTTGCAACCTGAAAAGAATCACAATCCCTGCAATGCTGATGGTCCGTACTATCACACCAAATACGTCTCCGATCTCTCCTAGGTGCACTAGGAGCACTCCTAAGTGCAGTAGGAGCACTAGAAGAAGTAGTAGGTGCAGTCGAAGCAAACTACTCCTTCAACTTTTCCACCAACTCTGCTTTGACTGACTCTAATGTCAAATCTGTGATGCCTTTGATTATGTCATCAAGAGAAGTAGGTACCGATGGAGCGGATGGTTTTGGAGCAGAAGGTGTAGGCATCGGTCGTGGAACAGGAGGAATAGGTGGAGTGGAAACAGTAGGCACTGGCATAGGCCATGAAACTGGCTGAGGAGGAGAAGAAATAATAGGGATAGAAGTAGGCATAGGAGCTGATGATGGTGTAGGTGTCATGGAACCATTCTGTAGGCGAGTCTTCCATATCCTCCTCTTGGTCAAAGTCAAGACTGCATCCTGAGCATCCTGCCAATCCGTTTTAAGACCCATAGGCTTCATGCGATCTTCAAGAAGCTCACCCAATTCTTCTTGAAGAGCAGGATCTGCAGCTTGCAAGAAAAGCTCAACTTTTTCAACATCCAATGCTCTTTGTTCAATGGCATCAAGCTGACTATACCTCTCTTCGAATTCTCGAATCACCTCCGAAGCAGCGAGACCTTTGTTTGGCATGTAGACCCACTCTCGGAATGACCGCCGAGTAGCCATACCAAAGTCCTCAAGGAAGTATTCTTCTTTCAAGGCCTTCTTAAAATCTTGCCAATGTGTATTTTGAATAAAAAGATCAGTCACTTTTGTTCTCAAAGCAGGTGTGACAAGACGAAGGAAGCACTTACTCATAAGTCCAGCAGGAACTCCAAAAAACCCCATCTTGATCTCATATGTCTTCAAATATGCTGAAACATTATGCCCGTCAAATAGCTTCTTCTCATTCTCAACTGCTTCAATAGCCTTAGTCGCGCTGTTTGCATTCTCCTGCTCCGAATAGAGTTGCCTTTGCTGAGACAATTGCTGTTGATGCAATTGTTGTTGCTGTTGCATATACAATTGTGTTTGCTGATTTTGGAGCTGCATATACATGGACATATTCTGTAAAATCTGCTTTAGGTCCTCTGTTAAAGTACTTGATGCTGCAGCCATTGATAGAGCTGAAGTAGACGCAGCTGGAACTGTAGAAGAAGCTGAAATAGAGGCTGAAGTATCTCCCATCCTGAAATTTCTGCGACGCTTTCACGTCAGGTTCACCAAAGATGTTGAAGGGTTTATGAAAGCAATGTTGCGTCTTCAGAAGACTTTGATAAATTTCAGGATAGAAGATCAAACAGATAAATAAGCAAGATGTGAGGATTTGTGTGTAGTACTAGATCCACCAAGCTTTCAACGAGACCTCGTCTTTGCAGCAATGATAAGACCAAAAGCAAGTTTTCAGCTGAGCATAGAATTCATCCTTTAATATAGGAACATTTAATACAAATCTGGTTATCAGCTTCAGACAGAAGTATCAGCATTATCCTTTCAGAGGTGGCTCCTTTCCAAGATCAAGAGGGTTGGACACGGAATGATCAAAAACCATATATTCATTTACATTCTCCATAAGCCAACAAACTGACTTGTGGCAATGTATGGCACATCTTTCTCTTTCATGTTAATAATATCAACATATGAACAACAACCGTAATCATGTGCAGCAAGTACTATTGCATCATCTTCATAGACATACCATCAGCAGTTGCAATCTGATTTCTGAGTTAATGTGACTGGTAAGTCTCCAGTTCAAATTGTCAAATATGCTCGACAGCACAGATGTATTTATCACAATGTAATCTGATTGTAAAATAGGACGCATAGTTGGCTAATGTTTTTGCAGTCGAATTGGCTACTGTTGATCCACAACACACACAGGATTTCAATCCAAATTAGGCAAGATGACTATTTCTCCCTGGTAACAGAGTAAAGAATTCAATACATGAAGCATCGTTGTCCACAACTTCGCATCCTTTTGATGTTTTTCAATTTAGCAACACTATCTCCTTTGCTAATATTAGTTTTCGTAACCTTTCAATATCTCTGGTTCTGTAAGTATTTCGCAAATGAAAGAAGATCATTCAGTCCTGCACTGAAAGGCATAAGGACACAATGATTCTGTGACCTGTTGGCAGTTCAATTTCCAATAGTACATTTTCCCTTTAATCCTGTCCTGAAATCCCTTTTGAAATTGCCGACACAACCTTCATTCCATGATATTGGGGAGTTGCTGCCTTATGATGATCACACGCAGAATAACATGTCACCTGTAATTTGATCATATTGTCTGCTACTTCTTTCATACCTTTTAGCACTGCTGCACCATCCATCATTTGCACACGATCAAGTGGGTATGAATTTTAAGGTCCTTCTCTTTGATTCCCAGGAAGCAGTTGAAGAAGATGGTTCAATGTCCCCCCTCAATATTGAAAATGCTATTAGTAACCGCTTACAAGCTCACGCCATCTACCACCACAACTTTGAGTATAGCGAAAGAGCTGAAAAGCGTCTCACAGTGGACGATTCTGAGGAAGCGGTCGCCATAGCCAGACCTTTGTGAGCTGCAGAACATAAACATCGCACCTAATCGAGAGGGAAAGAAAACAAGCCAATAAGGTCCCCTTTGTTGCTGAAAATCGAGCTTCTTCGTGGCTACAGCCAGAGCTTCGTTGGTCATTATTGTTCTGTTGAATCATCTTCCTCATGGCTTATCATCTTCATGTCACAGCATTTTCTCAATCGTTATTTCCTTCTTCATTCTCGTTTATGGCTTTGTCACCTCCCGTGACTTCGTCTTCTTCAGCTGCTGCTGTCGGTCTTCTTCTCCGCCATCTCTCCCCAGAGCATTGCATTCCCCACTCGATCAGTGAAAAAAAATCTTCCTTTTTCCTTCCATAAAGCTCCCTGAAATCATCTTCTTTCCACAGGAATCAAAGCAGGTTCCTCTTCATATAAGCCAGAAACACAGGTCGTAATCTATCCATTTGACTCAGAAAATTTCTCCTTCATAAAAATACGAGGTTTGCCAGAACAATGGACTTTAAAAACTTGTTCCTTGCCCTCCCCCATTCTTGAGATTGACTTCATGGAAAATAATCAATGTGTAGAAGGCAAGTACCTCCCATCTCATACATTGAAATTTGCCTCACCCCATTAGTTAGAGGCCCTTGGATATGTGATGCAAAACATAGTTTCAAATCATGCTTTATGGGTTAGTTTTTGGTGTTATTTAAATCTCGGTGTAAAAGGGGAATCTACTTGCCTTGAAGATAAAGACTTGCTTGCTCAAAATTGTATTTTGAGGCCAATTGCCTAGCATTATGCTCCTACTTTGTGGTCTTGCCAAAATTCACAATTTTGGGTCCTCATTTAATGATTTTGCTTGGATTTTTCAGTGATTTGCCAAAATATGTAAAAGCATGATTAGGATACATTATGACTAACTTGACTTTCTTGATGTCTTACTAGTAAAGTTCTTGATTCCCTTTAACATTCTAGGCTCACTTTACTTGTTTGACTTATATGAATGTCTAGTCAAATATCAACATAGTACTACTTGTTGGTAGACTTTATGAAATTCTAGTCACTTTACTTTGCTAACTTTAGTTGGAGCGACTTTACACCCTTTCAGTGGTATTGATACAGATCTTGAGATGTCTAACGGTGAATTTCCATGCAAAAATGTGACCTTCTCGACAATTTCCACAAAACAATGTAAGCCTTTGGTGCTCTTCGTTTAGTTTCCCTTGCAATGATACTGAAAATAAGTATTTGTATAGCTAAGCTAGTGACATACCAAAAAGATCCACTTATTCCATATGTAAAAGTCTCATTTGCTGACTATAAGATAATTGAAACCCATGTCCAATGGCTGACAAAATCTGAACAAACACCCTCTAACTACATGTGATAATAAGAAGCAAGTGCCTTGACAAATGGTCCAAGTTCTGCATATCCTTTTTGGTGGATTCCACATCTCGGATGCGCAGCAGTACGACACCGCCTGGTTAGATGGGTCCACACATCTACACTTAGCACGTCGGTGGTCATTATGACTCTCACATGGCCACTTACTCATTACTTATTATATTCAGGTTGTTATACCTATCTACAGCTGGCATAGTTATAGCGCCAGTCGACTAGTGTAGTCAGTTATGCATTGTTTGACTTAGTAGGCCACTTTCCTTTATGTTGTATCTTATCTATACTTTGTGTACATTGTAAAGAGTTGGAAGAAGAAGAAGAAACTAGCAAGAAAACGTTTTGGCCTCCATCTCTCTTCTTGTCTCTTGAGTGAGCTTCTCCTTGTGCATTCTATGTGTGTTCGGCGCAACATCTTGAGAAAGTCCCCCCACCACATGATTCTTGACATGGTATCAGAGCCGCGCCACTGAGAGAGGATGATTTCGAAGGCTGAAGTGAAGGAGAAGAAGCAAGGTTTGAGCAAGCAAGTCACGGGTAAGAAGCTCTCCCATCCTTCCACTCTTTCTCTTGGATAGTGCATGTGGAGGCACCGGAAGCAGGGCAGAGCAACAATCTCAAATTACAGTGAGATTTGGTGTGCGCAAAGAGCGCCGTGTATTCTGAAAATAAGCGTTTTAGGGATTTTCCACATTTATTTTGGGCATCTGAGGCCGTTTCAGGCCCCGTTTTAGAGCCGCAAGGTTACGGACAGCAGTTTCAGTGTACACTGTGATTTCGGCTGTTTTGACCGAAAGTGGGTGCGCAGGTTACAGATTGCGAATCTGTAATTCTTGAGGTATTTGCAGGAAGAAAACATAAGGTTTATCTGCAAATAGGTTGCAGATTGCATGTATTGTTGAGTAGACAATGAAAAAGGCTGTTTAGTATATTGTTGTGCACTACAGGTCGAGGGTTGTAGAAGATTTGCTTGTTGTTTGGTATTAGTTTTGTGATAATGGCAGAGAACAGTGGAAGCCCCATCATTGAGAAGCTCGATAAGAACAACTACCCTTCATGGAAGTTCCGTGTCACGAACTTCCTTATTGGAAAAGGCCTATATGAGTTTGTTTCAGGTGAAGAAAAGGAGCCGGAGGTGAGTGATCCTCCAACTCCAAAAGAGACAAAGGCACGGAAGGAATGGAATGCAAAATACAAGAAGGTCATGTATTGGCTGTCTGCGGTAATTGATAATAATATGCTGGGATATATTAGAAATGCAGAGAATTCATATGCAGCTTGGACCATACTTGAAAATATGTTTTCCATAAATACAAAGGCACGAAAGATTCAACTCAAGCAAGAGTTGACACATTGAAGAAAGGGAAGATGTCTATTAATGAGTATGCACTGAAGGTAAGGAGCATTGCAAATGCATTGGCAGCGATTGATGCAATGCTCGATGATGATGATTTTGTGTCGTCTACCTTGGGTAGACTTAACAATGAAAAGGCTTGGAAGTCTTTTGTAACTTTCGTATATGTCAGAAAGCCATTTGCAGATTTTGATGAGTTCGTCTCCCTTATGATCAGTGAAGAGATCAACATGTAGAGTGAGACATCTGAAAGAAGTGGTGAACAAGTCCAAGCTTTCTACTCCAGTTCAGGAAGGGGACGTGGCAGGTTCTCTTCAAGAGGTCGTGGTACAGGACGTGGTAGTGACAACCAGCAAAACAGATTGAATCAGCAATTTGGCAATATGCAGGTTTCAGGAGGTCGTGTTAACTTTAGAGGCAGGGGGAGCTTTAGAGGAAGAGGTGGATGGCAGAACAGAGGTTCTAATAACTCTGGTATTGTGTGTCACTACTATGGCAAAACAGGTCATATTGCAGCCCAATGTTATGCTAAGAAATATGATATTCGCAGTGGTAAGTTGCAGCAAGGAAACTATGCATCGTCTTCACGACAGAATGAAGACAAAAATGAACGTGTGTTTGTTATGCAGCATATGCTGAATGCTGTTACAGGAAAGGGAACACATGATGATGTTTGGTATGTTGATTCAGGTGCATCTAATCATATGACCAGCCATGCAGAATGGTTTGGAGAGATGCAGGATTTGCAAAATGCAGGCTATGTGCAAACGGGTGATGATTCATGCCACCCAATTTCACACATTGAAAAAGTTCCCTTGTCCTTGCATGATGGTAAGACAAAGAGTCTTTCAGATGTACTACATGTGCCATCTATTACAAAGAACTTGGTGTTAGTCAGTCAAATGGTAGAGCAAGGGCTGCAAGTCAGATTTAATGCAAAGGGCTGCTTTGTAGAAGACTTCAATGACAAGTGCAGGTTGGTAGCAAAGGAAAGTAGAGTTGGACGTATGTTTACTCTGGATGCTGAAATTCCTACTATGAATGCTGCTATGTATGCTAAAGGAAAAGGTGTTGTTGCAGATATTGAAATTTGGCACAAACGCATTGGACATGCAAATGTACAAAGGCTGAAATTAATGCAGTCCAAAGGGTTGGTTACAAGTTTACCTACATTTAGAGTTGCAAAATTTCATAAGGTATGCGAAGCATGTCAGTTTGGTAAGCAGGCAAGACAACCCTTTTCACATGACAGAGATGTAAGCAGAAATATCCTTGATGTTGTGCATACTGACATTTGGGGGCCTACACAAAATGTATTTCTTAGAGGTAGTTCATACTTTGTCACATTCATTGATGATTGTTCTAGAAAGCTATGGGTATATTTTATGAAGGAAAAGAATGAAGCGTTTGAGCACTTTAGAACTTTCAAGGCTGCAGTTGAAAGAGAAACAAGCTTGAAAGTAAAGTGTTTGAGGTCAGATGGAGGGGGAGAGTGCCTCTCAAATGAGTTCAGTGATTTTCTGAGGTCTCATGGGATAAAGAGACAGTTCACATGCAAATATACCCCATAGCAAAATGGGGTTGCAGAAAGGAAAAACAGGCATATTGCAAAAGTTGCACGCGCCTTGATGGTTGAAAATAATATGCCTAAGCATTTTTGGTTTGAGGCTGTTCATACTAATGTTTATATTATGAACAGAACTCCTACAGCTGCAGTTCATGGGACGACTCCTGAAGAATGCTTTACTGGCAAGAAGCCTGATGTATTACACTTGAAGGTATTTGGCTGTGTTGCATACATTTATGTGCCAGATGAGCTACAGAAGAAGCTTGATCCAAAGGTAGAAAAATGTGTTTTTATTGGATACTCTTTAGAGCAAAAAGGGTATCGCTGTTATAACCCTATCATATGTAAGTTCAGAGTGAGCAGGGATGTCATCTTTGATGAAATGAGCAGTTGGTATGCATCTAGTGGTGATGCATTGGATGATAATGATGATTATGACACTCATGTGCAGGCTGAAAAGCAAGAATCACAGACTCTTAGTGGACCAGAGACATCATCTAGTAGTCCTTGGTCTGGGAGACCAAGGAGTACCTCTACATCTTCAGGTGCATCTAGTAGCACTATAGGTAAAGACAAAGGAAAGAATAAAGTGTCAGATGGCATTGATGCAGTTCTTGATGGAGACTCCAGTGGCTCAGAGAGCTTGGATGATGAGCTTGGTATTCCTTCTGTCAGGACATCAGGTGTACAGAGAACTCATAGTAATGTAAAGGCTCCATTGAGTGATCCGGTGGTACACAGATCTAGCAAGGTCAGATACCCTATTAAAAGATTTGGTTTTGAAGGTTATGCATCTCAGCATTATGCGTATATGGTGAAACTAGTTGAGGATGTTGAGCCCACATGTTTTGAGGAGGTTGTTGGTCATGCTCATTGGGATGCAGCAATGGATAAGGAGATGGCTGCATTAGAGGCCAATAAGACTTGGGATCTAGTATCATTGCCAAAGGGAAAGAAAGCTATTGGATGTAAGTGGGTTTATAATATTAAGCACAATGCAGATGGTTCTATGATAGTGATAGTGGGATTGCTGAAGTCAAGGATTTTTTGAAGAAGAACTTTGAGATGAAGGATTTAAGTGAGCTAAGGTACTTCCTTGGCATTGAGGTGATCAGATGTGATGATGGTATATGGCTGTCCCAAAGACAATATGGCTTGGATATGTTGTCCAAGTATGGTATGACAGCATGCAAACCATTTTCAGTCCTATTGGAGCAGAATGTAAAGTTGAGTGCTGATGTTGGGGATGAGATAGAAGACCCTGCTATGTTCAGGAGGATAGTGGGGAGTTTGATCTATATAACCATTACAAGGCCAAACTTGAGCTATGTTGTTGGTCTTGTGAGTCAGTTTATGCAAGTACCTAGAAAGCCACATTTGAATGCAGTTAGACGCATATTGAGATATGTGAAGTCCACATTACATTATGGAATTTTCTATGAGGCATGTACAAATGTACAGGTGTTTGGATACACAAATGCAGATTGGGCTGGTAGTATGTCTGATAGAAGATCTACCAGCAGATACATGTTCTCTCTTTGTAGTGCAGTAGTTGCTTGGAGTAGTAAAAAGCAATCTACAATTGCTTTGTCGAGTACAGAGTCTGAGTATAGAGGTGCTACTGTTGCAGCATGTGAGGTAGTATGGCTACAAAAGTTAATGATTGATTTGCATGTGCAGGTGGAAGATCCAGTTGTCATTTATTGTGACAACATGAGCAGTATACAGTTGGCTAGGAAACCTGTGTTCCATGCCAGGACAAAACATATTGAGGTACATTACCACTTTGTGAGAGAGAAGGTACTAGCAGGTGAGATTGACTTGGTGTATATCAACACACAGGATCAAATAGCTGACATCTTCACGAAGGCATTGGGTACAGAGAAGCTTCAAAAGTTTTGACGCTTACTTGGAGTTGTAGAGATGCAGTTGAGCTTGAGGGGGAGTGTTGAGATGACAAGCTCAACACATGTGGACATTGATGATGGACCGCCTGGTTAGATGGGTCCACACATCTACACTTAGCACGTCAGTGGTCATTATGACTCTCACATGGCCACTTTCTCATTACTTATTATATTCAGGTTTTTACACCTATCTATAGCTGGCATAGTTATAGTGCTAGTCGACTAGTATAGTCAGTTATGCATTGTTTGACTTAGTAGGCCACTTTCCTTTATGTTGTATCTTATCTATACTTTGTGTACATTGTAAAGAGTGTGGAAGAAGAAGAAGAAACCAGCAAGAAAACGTTTTGGCCTCCATCTCTCTTCTTGTCTCTTGAGTGAGCTTCTCCTTGTGCATTCTATGTGTGTTCGGTGCAACATCTTGAGAAAGTCCCCCCACCACACAATTCTTGACACAAATAAGCTCCAGGAATCCAAAGTCAAGCCAAGACGAGCTCTAGTAGCAATAGACTTCAAACAATACAACTAGCATGTAGTAATGGCATAGGCTAAGCATGTCAAGACTGGTTAGACATAAGCAACATACATGCCATAAGTACATCCAAGACGGAGCATCCAAATGCTTTTCAAAGCGATCTCAAGCTCAACCAATGATCCCGAATCAAAACCAAGCTCTATGTCAATACATCACCATATATGCCCGAAACATAGCTCGAAAAGCATTTAAAACTGAGAATTTTAGCACCAAAATCAGCTCCAAATGGTTGCCAAACAATAGGCATACATTCCCCTAACATCCGTGCATCAAATGGGACCAATCGGGCATCAAATGACAATGCCAAACAAGTTGTAGCATCAAATGTCAGTGCAACACTGTCATAAACTGCATGTGGACTATTATAATAGTCCCAAAACAGTGTTAAATCAGTCCAAATGCTATGTCAACACATCAACCATCAAAACCAAGCATCAAAGCATGTTCATATGCCCGAAATGGATCCTTTCCAAGTGCCAATGGCTGCCCAAGAAGTGGTAGATTGTTGGAGTGTGTGTGTAGTCCAAAACAGGTCAAAAATTGTGCAAATTTGTTGATGTTCAAAGGGCTTCATGCTGATCAACGTTTTGTAGATTGAGGCCAAAGAGAGCTCAAGGAGGGCCTGTGGAAGGCACACAAGAAGCCTCAAGTAGCCACAAGAGGTCTATGCCAAGATATGAAGCAAAGAAGCTTCAAGGGTTTTTGGGATATGGCTGCCCTTGTTTCAAGAGACCTGAAAATTGAGGTAAACCCTATAAAAAGTGAAGCAATACCTCTGTGTGAATGTCTTGGGGATGCCCAAAGGGGCCAAGAAGGTGCTCGGGAAGCTGAGGAGTGACAGGAGCTCGAAGGAGTTGGATATGGCTGCCGGAAAGGAGACCCAATGCGAGTGGGGAGTCAATGGGAAGTTGAGAATGCCATGCACCAAGCTCAAGAGTCGGGAAGTCGAGCTCCGATACCAATTGAAAGGTGAGAAGGATCGAAGCTTGCACGCAAGAACTATGGTAGGAGAGCAAGAGCAAGAAAGAGAGAGACAAGAAATGGGAACTCCAACAGTCACAATGTGTGACCAGGCTTTCCTTTACTGTCACTAAAAGAATAAAGAATAAAGTGGCGGTGACGGGGGCCCTCCATACTTGTAGTGTACAGTGGCGTGGTGACTATCAGCGTAGTAATACACAGGCAGCTAGGCGGAGGCGCCTTTACCCCCAACACCTGTCATGACCCATGGAGGATCCAATTTCAACTATTAGGAGTAAGCAGAATCCACTCGAAAAAGTAACAATAGCAGGAAACCAATTGGATGCAATTGACTGCATCAAAGGTTACACTTTTCATTGTAGGCAATTAAGCACATGTGAAAGCTGGAAAGTCTGATTTTGCACAATGCACATCATCGAGTTGCATGGCTAGCATATAAGTATTGTACATTTGCAAATTGTTGGATTAACAAAGAACACACTAAGGGGGATTAAACTAAAAATGAACCAACCAATAGGAGTACAACCTTGATAATTAGACGAGTGACCCAAGACACCAGAATTAAAGACCTAGAAAAGACAGAACCATCAAACCCACTGAGAGAAGAAAAGACTAGCTAAGATTAGGGATACATTTTTAGTTGGACTAGTTGACCTCAGTGAAACACTATGGGTCAGGAGACAACCACTATGGTAAGGCACGAATGAGAACAATCTTGACTTTGACCTTGACCTTAATGTGGCAAAGTACCCAAACAATATCCAATGACTTATTACACAGTACGACTAGTAGACAAGGATAGAGCACCATGGATGACCAATAGCTGACATCATAGCCGACCTTGAGGAGAAGAGGAGATTGGCAAGGATAGCATTGCAGTGCATTGCAAGTTATAGCCAGGAGCAAAGGGCTCAAAGATTGCATCAAGAGAGAGAGCTCAATGAGTTTCATAGGATCCTAGCCATCTTAGGTAGGAACAAAGTGGAGGCAATGCCGATAGGGAGAGCAAAGTGGGGCAGTCTTGGTGGTATAATTGTAGCCAGTTACCCCAAACACCAAGACCCAAATGAAAATACCCATAATTTCAAAGCATCTTGATAAATATCAAGTAGGCAAAGATCCTTGCAGCTTTATCAAGCAATTTGAGTTGGTGTGCAAGGCTAACAACCTCACACAGACCCCACTCAATTAGCACAAGTATTTAGTCTTTGCTTGAGAGACAAGGGATGGGACTTGGTTTACTAGTCTAGACAATGCTAAACGTAATAATTTCACTCAGTTGAAGGATCTCTTCATCAAGAGATTCTCGGAGGTAGGACACTCTGATAACCTCATTGTTAAGCTAATGGATGTTAGCTAAAAATTCAAAGAGGACATACGAGACTATGTCACACATGTGAGGAGTCTCTACAAGAGGATACTTGGCAACTAAGTGACCCAATGAGAGAGCAATCTCTACCATATTCATTAACGGGATCCAAAATGAATAATTCTATAAAGCCCTAGCAAGCAACTCGAATGCAAAGGGATGTGCTTGCAAGAGACTTTGAGAAGGCCATACAGGTGGATTACTTACTCTCAGGGAGAGAAGCTCTCAGGCTATGCAGAAAGGGAGTAATGCATTTAGGAATGTCGAGAGAACTCCAACAACTAGCAACTGAGTAGCCCCCAATGAACAACATAAAGAAAAGAGTGTTGATTAGACCCAAGCTATAGCTGATCTAAAATCAGATCTGACCAGGCTCCAAGAGTGAATACAAAGGCGAGTACGATCTCACGTGTAGTCTATGCACTATGAATAGAACCACCTGCCATTTGAATGTCCTGATCCTAGATCAAGGCCTTGTTTCAATTGCGGAAGTTTTGACATGACACCATGCACTATGTTGGTTGCCAAGATGGTTGCCTTATTAGCAACCTTAGACTTAGCCATACTATCCAAAAGTTAGGCAACCATACTTCAGAAGGGGAGCCCCTTTGGCTATTCATACCTAACGACTCCAAGCCAACCACTCCGAGGATAGACATCAACCAATGGGAATCCCTAGACCACCAAGACCTATCATGACACATCTAGCAAGTGATGCTCCATTGCACTTTTTGGAGGAATCACTGGAGGAATATTATTACTTGAACCCTTATGTCTCTTCTAACGAAGAGGGTAATCCCATATTGATGGTGGAATATATACCTATGCTAGTCATGGCCTTAGGTAGAGGGAGAGGTAGAGGCCTGGGATGAGCTTAGAACTAGGAGTCCATAGCATTTCGATGAATGAAGTTCATGCATGATGAATATGTACCATGCAACCTTAATCCATTCTACAAGACATGTGGCCATCCCAAGGCATATCTCATCTCACTGCCCTAAAAAGGAGCAAGAAAATAGAGAGAAGACTAACTTCAGGTGCCCTGAATGCAGGGTCACACACTTGTTCACTAATTGCCCTAGGTGGAAACCCTCCACTAGCTTGGAAATCATATCATGCAGGGTCACACACTTGTTCACTAATTGCCCTAGGTGGAAACCCTCCACTAGCTTGGAAATCTCACTGCCCTAAAAAGGAGCAAGAAAATAGAGAGAAGACTAACTTCAGGTGCCCTGAATGCAGGGTCACACACTTGTTCACTAATTGCCCTAGGTGGAAACCCTCCACTAGCTTGGAAATCATACCATCCATGCCCGCCAAACTATTTTGCATTGAGTCACCTGACAACGATGCCACACCTATCCCCATAAATGTCATGACATGAGCTCAAAAAAAGAAGGCTGGTATCTCATTACCTGGACCTAGCAATCTGGATGCATCCTCTATAGGAAAGAAGAGACATCAAAGGAGGAAATGGATGACCGAGACAAAAATAACACTCAAGACAAAGAGTGAGACCACATTAACAAAAGGAAAATAGGTCACTGATAGCATGATCTTATTGTTGGTTTTTACCTTCTTCTCATGGTATCTTTGAGTTAGCACATTGGCAAGGCACATTCAAGTTGAATCTTCCACCATTACTATAAAGTTAAATTCTTGCAACTGGATCACCCGCTTAGAAGTCCTAGATGAAACATCCAATTCTCCCAATGACAATGTCATAGGAGTTGTTATTATTGTGGTTAGCAATTTACCATATGTCTTTCCCTCCTTAGCTTCATGGGCTCCTTGCCAATACTCTTGAGCCATTTGCCTATTTGTGGCATCCACACTTTGTCTATGTAGTTGTTCATGTGGTGGCATTATCTCTTCTCTTAGGTATGTGGGAGAGACTAGTGGGCTCATGGTTGAGAGTTCATTATGGTAAGAATTGAAGTGACGGGTAGAACATAGTAATGAATATAAACCGCAAGACTTCTCGAACCACGAGACCGTGGCATAGCGTAACATTGAATCTAATGTGTAAGTCCCCACAAGTGAATGCCTTTTGGGGGCACAAAGATGCATGATGTCTTACCTATCATTTCCTTAGGATATACTATGTGAAAGGGGTTAGTAGACAAAAGAGCATGGATTAGTGTACTTAGTCAAGCAATCTTGTAAGCTTGGGGAAACCCACCGGTGGAAACTGCATGGTATAGATAAGATACAATGTACACAAAGTATAGATAAGATACAACATAAAGAAAAGTGTCCTACTAAGTCAAACAGTGCATAACAGACTGCACTAATCAATCGGTGTTATATCTTTGCCAGCTATAGGTAGGTGTAACAAACTAAATATAATAAGTATTAAGTCAATTGGCCATGTGAGTATCATAATGATGTTCAAAGTGCTAAGTGTAGATGTGCAGACCCATCTCGCCAAGTGGTCTATCATCAATGTCCGCACGCATTGAGCTTGCCATCTCAACACTCCCCCGCAAGCTCAACTCTATCTATGCAACTCCAAGTAAGCTTCAGAACTTTTGAAGCTTCTCTACACCTAATGCCTATGTGAAAATGTCAGGTATCTAATCTTATGCGCTAACATATGCCAAGTCAATCTCTCATGCAAGTACCTTCTCTCTCACAAAGTGGTAGTGCACCTCAATGTGTTTTGTCCTAGCATGGAACACTAGATTCCTAGCTAGCTATATGCTACTCATTTTGTCACAATGAATGACAATTGACCATCTCCCTATACATTTAAATCACCTAATAAATCTTGTAGCCATAGCACCTCACATGTTGCCATAGCAGCACCTCTATACTCAAACTCTGTACTCGATAAAGCGATTATAGGTTACTTTTTACTCAAATTTGTACTCGATAAAGCAACTGTAGGTTACTTTTTACTGCTCCATGTAACTGTTGCACTACCAAGGGAAAATAGAAATCCACTAGTAGATCCTTTGTCTGACATGCTACTAGCCCAATCTGCATATGTGTATCCAAAGACCTGTACATCCTTACCTGCCTCATAAAAAAGTCCATAATGTAAATTGGACTTCACATACCTCATGACTACATCCAAATGAGGATTTCAAGGCATCTGCATAAACTAAATCACAAGTTTAGCCTTGTGATAGTCATGTAAATCAAAATCCCTACTATCCTCTTGAACATAGTAGGGTCTTCTATCTCATCCCCAACCTCAGCATTCAACTTCACATTTTGCTCAAATGGTACTGAAAGAGGCATACATGCTATCATATCATACTTAGATAACATATCCAAGCAATATTGCCTTTGGGATAGCCATATACCATCATCACATCTAATCATCTCAATACCAAGAAAGTATATCAGCTTACCTAAATCCTTCATCTCAAACTTCTTCTTTAAGAAGTCCTTAACAACTTCAACAATCCCATTGTCACAGTCACTTGTAATAATGAAGTCATTCACATAGATGAATATGATGACCAAACCTACATCTCCCCTTCTCACATAAAGTAAGTGATCAGCATCGGAAATACAAAATCCAATATTGACAAGATACTCTCAGATCTTGTCAAACCATGCTCTAGGTGCTTGCTTCACCCCCCCATAGAGCACCTTCTTTAACCTTCGCACATAGGTGGGATGCTCTAAATCCTCATAACCTACTAGTTGCTCCATATATACTTCTTCTTGGAATTCACCATGCAAGAAGGAATTATTAACATCCATTTGCTACAAAATCCAACCTTTGGCTACTGCCAAGGCAATCACGCATCTAACAATTGTCATCCTAACAACAAGACTGAATGTCTCTTCATAATCTATGCTATATATTTGTGTATAGCCTTATACTTTGCTCAAATGGTACTGAAAGAGGCATACATGCTATCATATCATACTTAGATAACATATCCAAGCAATATTGCCTTTGGGATAGCCATATACCATCATCACATCTAATCATCTCAATACCAAGAAAGTATATCAGCTTACCTAAATCCTTCATCTCAAACTTCTTCTTTAAGAAGTCCTTAACAACTTCAACAATCCCATTGTCACAGTCACTTGTAATAATGAAGTCATTCACATAGATGAATATGATGACCAAACCTACATCTCCCCTTCTCACATAAAGTAAGTGATCAGCATCGGAAATACAAAATCCAATATTGACAAGATACTCTCAGATCTTGTCAAACCATGCTCTAGGTGCTTGCTTCACCCCCCCATAGAGCACCTTCTTTAACCTTCGCACATAGGTGGGATGCTCTAAATCCTCATAACCTACTAGTTGCTCCATATATACTTCTTCTTGGAATTCACCATGCAAGAAGGAATTATTAACATCCATTTGCTACAAAATCCAACCTTTGGCTACTGCCAAGGCAATCACGCATCTAACAATTGTCATCCTAACAACAAGACTGAATGTCTCTTCATAATCTATGCTATATATTTGTGTATAGCCTTATACTTTCTAACTAATCCATCTACATTATGCTTGACTTTGTAAACCCACTTACAGTGAATAGCTTTCTTACCCTTAGACAAGGGTACCAAATCCCAAAGGAGATGGCTTCTAATGCATCCATCTCCTCATCCATTGCTACATCCCAATGAGCATGACCAACAACATCCTTAAAACAAGTGGGCTCAACATCCTCAACTACCTTCACCATATAAGCATAATGGTGAAGTGCATAACCTTCAAAACAAAATCTTTTAACAGGATATTTGACCTTGCTAGACATGCGTACCACTAGATCACTCAGTGGGGCCCTTACATTACTATGTGCTCTCTGTATACCTGGTGTCATGACTGAAGGAATACCAAGCTCATCATCCAAACTCTTTGAGCCACTAGAATCTTCATCAAGTCCCAAATGACTAGTAGATGCATCATTACCATCCAACACTTTCTTCTTTCCTTTGTCTTTGCCTGCAACACTTATAGATCCACCTGAAGATGTGAGGCTACTCCTTAGTCTCCCAGACCAAGGGCTCATTATATGTGTAGTACCAAATGATGTTTCTAGTCCACTAAGATTGTGATTCTTACTTTTCTTTCTGCACATAGCTAGTATGATCATTATCATCATCTAATACATCACCAACAAGTGCATATCAACTGCTCATCTCACAAAAAATAGCATCCCTACTCACTCTAAATTCACATGTGACAGGGTTATAACAACAATACCATTTTTGCTCTAAAGTGTATCCAATTAAAGTACATTTTTCAACCTTTGGATCAAGCTTATTCCACAGCTCATCTAGCACATGAACATATGCAACACATCCAAATACCTTCAAGTGTGATACATCGGGCTTCTTTCCTGTAAAGCATTCTTCGAGGGTCATCTCATGAACTGCAACTATGAGAGTTCTATTCATAATACAGACAGTAGTATGAATAGCTTCAAACAAAAAATATTTTGGTATATTCTTTTCAGCCATCAATGCTCGTGCAACTTCTGCAATATGTCTATTTTTTCTTTTTGCAACCCCATTTTGCTATGGGATATACCTGCAAGTAAATTGCCTCTTTATCCCATGAGTCCTCAAGAAGCCAGTAAACTCATTAGAGAGGTACTTTTCCCCTCCATTTGATCTCAAGCACTTAACTTTCAAGCATGTTTCTACTTTAACAACTGCCTTGAAATATTTGAAGTGCTCAAATACATCACTCTTTTCCTTCATGAAATATACCGATAGCTTCCTTGAACAGTCATCAATAAATGTGACAAGTATTTGCTAGCACCAAGAGACACATTTTGTGTAGGCCCTCGAACATCTGTATGCACTACATCAAGTATATTTCTACTCACTTCTCTATCATGCGAAAAGGGTTGTCTCGCCTACTTACCAACCTGGCATGCTTCACAAACTTTATGAAATTTTCCAACTCTAAAATAAGGCAACCCTATAAACCAATCATTTGGACTGCATTCATTTCAGCCTTTGCACATTTGCATGTCCAATATGTTTATGCCATATTTCAATGTTTACAACCACTTTTTTTCCTTTAGCATACATAGTAGTATCCATTGTAGGAATTCCAACATCTAAAGTGAACATGCTGCCAACTCTACTTCCTTTTGTGACGAACCTGCATTTATCATTAAAGTCTTTCACAAAAAAACCTTTTGCATTAAATCGAATCTACAACCCTTACTCTACCATTTGGCCAACAGACACTAGATTCTTTGTGATTGATGGCACATATAATGCATATGTCATACTCTTTGTCTAGCCATCATGCAAGGATAAGGAAGCCTTTCCAATGTGTGAAATTGGGTGGCATGAATCATCACCCATCTGCACATAACCTAGATTTTGTAAGTCCCGCATCGCTCCGAACCATTCAACATGACTAGTCATATGATTATAGGCACCTAAATTGACATACCATACATCATCATGTATCCCCTTTCATGAAAATGAATTCATCATATGTTGCATAACAAACGGATTCTCATTTTTGTCTTCATTCTTTCGTGAAGACGATGCATAATTTCATTACTATAATTTACCATTGTGGATATCATCCTTCTTAGCATAACAATGGACTGCAATATGACCTATTTTACCACAATAATGGCAAACAATAGTAGAATTTCTAGAACCTCTGTTCTGTCATCCACCTCTTCCTCTAGAGCTTCCCTTTCCTCTAAAGTTTCCTAGGCCTCTTGAAACCTGCATTTCACCAAATTGTTGATTGAACCTATTTTGTTGGTTATCACTAGCATGTCCCATACCATGGCCTCTCGAAGAGAATCTACCATGTCCTCTTCCTAAACTTGAGTAAAATGCTTGGACCTATTCACCATTTCTTTCAGACGAGTCACCCTACATATTGATCTCTTCTGTAATCATGAGAGAGACCAGCTCATCAAAATCTGAAAATGGCTTCCATACGTATACAGAAGTGACAAATGATTTCCATGCCTTCTCATTATTAAGGCCACCCAAAGTAGATGAAATCAAATCATCATAATCAAGTATTACATCCATCGTTGTTAAAGCATCTACAATGCTCCTCACCTTCAAAACATACTCATTAACAGACATTTTTCCTTTCTTCAAGGTATTCAACTCTTGCTTGAGTTGAATCTTTCGTGCCTTTGTATTTACTGAAAGTATGTTCTAAAAAAATTTTAAAGTTGCATGTGAAGTTTTTGCATTCCTAATATGTCCCAAAATAGCAGTATCAAAATGACTGCAGATAGCCAATGCATCACCTTTTTGTCTTTTGTGTTCCATTCTTTCTATGCCTTTAATTCATCTGCAATCAGAGGGATACTCAACTCTGGCTCCTTTTCTTCACATGAAACAAACTCATAAAGGCCCTTTCTAATGAGACAGTTCGTCACATGAAACTTCCATGAAGGGTAGTTGGTCTTGTCAAGCTTCTCAATAATGGGATTTCCACTATTCTCTACCATTATTACAAAAAATGATACAACACAGCAAGTTATTCTTCTGCAACCTTTCACAACAAGTGCACAACATTACACCAAGCAACCTTTTTTACTGATTGCTCAATAGTACATGTAATCTACGACCTATTTGCAAATATTTCTTATGTTTTCTTCTTGGAAAATACCTCAAAAATTAAAGATTCAAAATCTTTAACCTGTGCGCCCACTTTTGGTCAATATAGCCAAAATCATAGTATATCCTAAAATTGATATCCACAACCTTGCGCCTCTAAAATGGGGCTGAAACGGCATTAGATGCCCCAAAAAACTTTGGGCAAGCCCTAAAGGGCTTTTCTATAGAATATACAATGCTGTACGTCTTGCACACCAAATCTCATAACAATTTGAGTTTTTCACTCTACCCTACTTTTGATGCCTCCACATGCACTATCAAAGAGAAAGAGTGAAAGAATGGGAGAGCTTCTTACGATTTCTTGCTTGCTCGAACCTTTCTTATTTTTCTTTAGTTCAGCCTTCAAAATTAGCCTCTCAATGGCAGTGCTTTGATACCATGTCATAAATTGCATGTGGTGGGGGGACTTGCTTGAGTTGTTGCACCAAACACACATTGTATATACAAGAGGAAGCTCACTCAAGAATATAAGAAGAGAGATGGAGGCCAAAATGTTTTCTTACTGATTTTTTCTTCTTCTTCCGCACACTATACAATATACACAAAGTATAGATAAGATACAACATAAAGAAAAGGGGCTTACTAAGTCAAATAGTGTATAATAGACTATACTAATCGACTGGAGCTATATCCTTGCCAGTTGTAGGTAGGTGTAACAAACTAAATATAATAAGTGTTAAGTCAATGGCCATGTGAGTATCATAATGATGACCAACATGATAAGTGTAGATGTGCAAACCCATCTAGCCAAGAGGTCCATCATCAATGTCCATGCGTGTTGAGCTTGCCATCTCAATAATGAAGGGAGTGGATTATGATATCCTACTAGACAAACCTTGGATGAGGAATGTGAGAGTGATAGAGGACTAAAGTAACATTCTAATATTCTTAGGCAATAGATTAGAAGTTGTTTGAGTAGAGATAGACACTTGGAAAACCTCACTAGTGGACGTAGTTGCCATCTCTACCATGCAATAGGGAGACCCAAGGGCTAGAAGTGATTATGGACCTATAACAAGATATATTCCTTGTCCTGAAAATGAGCATGACTGGTTGCATGTGTTGGCAATGATTGATCTCCCATTCTCAAAGGATGAATATGAATATAGGCAAGATGTGGATTTAGCTAGTAAGGCCAACAATGCCATCACTTCTAACCTACCCATAGTGCCTTTGTGCATGGTGGGTAGGAGTCCCATCAACCAAACAACATCAATCACCTATCGCATCCCAACAAAAAAATTGGAACTCCACAAAATCCTCAAGTGTCTATTAATTGAGCTAGCCGGCAACCTAGGTACCAATTTAAAGCTCCTCAAGGATCTTATGGAAAGCAAATACTGGCAATGGACTAAGGTACATGACTTAAAATATCATATAATTAGACTCTCATGACAAGTGTGGTGGCAAAGCTCGAGAATAGGAACCCTACTAGTGACACATAGTCCCAGTATGATGATTCTGACAATGCATACAATGACTACTCCATTAGTGAAAAGAGCGAAGAGGAATAGAGACCATAGAATATGACACAAATGGAAGAGCGGTTGAGCAAATATGAGGAAACACTAAACCTCAAGAGGTTAACATATTGATAGTGAGCAAAGAAGTTACCAAGGTAGATTGTGATCGAGTTTGGCTAGAATGCCTAAAGGTGGTAGATTATGAGGGAGTGGGATTAGTTCAGGCTTGCACCACACCATTATTTGGAGTGAAGTCAGCTTTAGAGTTGTGACCACCATGGGAGACAACCTCTTCTAGTGAGGATGACAAGTGCAACTCCACATCAAAGGTGAGCTCTGATAGTAACCCCAAAATGCTCCAACCACCTAGAACCAAACACACCAAGGGGGACCTCCCAGTCGACCTACAATGCAAGAGATTAAAGGAGGAGGGAAAGAAACAGTCAAAGTCTTCAAAGTTGAACGTCAAAAGAAACCCCACGACTTTCCCAAGTGCTTCACGAAGTACAAGAAGGATGATCAAATAGTGGTGTTAGAAGGAGCCAAATGAAAAGGGAAAGCAAGTAAACCCATTGAAGGACCAGCTAAGGTTAAGGACGCCAACATGGTGAGAGAGTAGAACAAGTCTCAACCCATGTACATAGTAGATGACCTAACCAAGGAGAAAGAGAATGACTTCATAAATCTCTTAAAGGGAATTTGTCTGACATTGTCCACATCTTCGAGAACGGATTGTTGGAATGACCCATAGAAAGTTTGTGAAGCACTATGGTGAGTGCCAACGGACCAAAGTTCCTACTTGTAAGGAAAAAATGGAGTTGACCTTAGTAATCGTGCACTATCCATTCGAGAAGTGGAAAATTGACTTTAATGGTCCAATCAGCCTTGCAACACAATACTCCCAAGCCAAGTACATCATTGTTGCCATAGACTACCTCATCAAGTGAGTGGATGCTTGAGCAACTCAAAAAAATGATGCTAGGACCATGGACAAGTTCCTTTGGGAGCAAGTAATCTCATAGTTTAGTTGCCCCATAGAGTTGGTTAGTGACCAAGGCACACACTTCATCCATGAGGTGATTGCTCACTTGTTATCCATATTCTTAATAATCCACAAAAAGTCCTCACCATATTATCCTTGAGCCAATGGAATCTTAATCCATAAGCAAGACCTTGGTGAGTGTTCTAACAAAATTAGTCTCTGATTCATGTAGTGACTAGGAAAACAAGCTCATGGCAGCTTTATAGGCATATATGATGGCCTATGAAATAGCCATAGGATAGACTCCATTCAGATCGACTTATGAAACTGAAACTATTCTAGTAGTAGAGTTCCTTATTCTAAGCTTCAGAATAGTAGCCCAAGAGAGATGGGAGGGCCAAGAAGCATAGCCAAATCGGTCGGTTGAGCTAGAATGCCTATCTAAGACTCATCTCCTTGCAACCCATTCTCTAATATGTGAAAAGGCATGACATAAGAGTTGGTTTGATAACCACGTCAAATAACAAGACTTTGGAAAAGGAGACTTAGTCTTGCTATACTCTATTAAGGGACATAAGTAGAAAATAAAATTTAGGGGATTGGGACCTTTCAAGGTTTGCAATACCAGTAGAATGGGGAATGTTGAACTTGAAATCCTATAAGGAGAGGACATAGGCTTTTTCAATGGAAGTCACATAAAAAAATTATTACTCTCTATCACATCCAATTCATGAACCACCGATGAATTGAGGGTTGCAACCATCACTGAATTTGAGGAGGCAGATGAGGAAGTAGTAGTGCCAGCCTACCTACAAATAACCATAACCGCTCAAAAGGCATGGACCCTTGATGTGCTAATTGATGAGGGAGCTGACTCAAATATCTTAACACATGAACACAATCCTATTTGCAACCAACTAATGCAAAACTTAGCCTATTTGGGGGCAGTCCTATCCATTCTTGGAAAGATGCAAACTAATGGTTTCTATTGAGACTGAGAGCCTACCCATCATCTTTTACCTGCTACCTAACAAGCAAAGTGTTGGTAAGGAATCATTGTTGGGGTGTGTGTTCAAAAAATAAGCTCATTGTAATGTTGACTACGACTTGCATTGCATCCACCTTGCCATCGGTAATGTTAGAATAGTAACAAATTTCAGCAAGGGCACCACGGTCATCCAAAAGAATATACTGCCACTGATAGCCAAACCTAGTGTCAAACCTAAGGAGGGGCGTAGTCTACCACAATGTATGCCCATTGCAAAGTGCCACCACCCTCTAGAATCTGCACCCAAAGCTATAGCCCAAACACTTAAGTGGGTCTCCAAGCATAGGCCACAGTTTCACAAACATCAATCATTGGGAATGAATAGTTTTGGGCCTCAAACTATAGACCTAAACGGTAGAGTTGGTGCTCCTATAATTCACACGTGACTGAGCAATGGTGGGTTCCAAAAGCCCTGATGTGAGCCCAAGACTACTATGAAGGTAACAGCTTGCTATGGTGCCTAAACTCTCAAGTGATATGTATGATCCTCAATCTCATGCCCCAGAAACCAAGGCCTAGAAATGTCAACCAAAACATGGAAGGAGAAAAAAAAAGGAAGGATGCTTAATCCTTGGGTGCTCAAATGGTCTATTGACCCAAAGCTCAACCAAGAGTCCATTAGCAACCACTTATGAGTGAACTCTTGTCTAATGACTCTAAGGTGATCACCATAGCAAAACATGATGACACATCATCAATCAAACTCCAAACTTCTCAAACCAAGCTTGCCACACCCACTGAGAATCCCCAAGTGGAAGTACTATGCATCAACTTGTCCAGTTCAACTAAACCCAAACCACCAAGAGAGTAGGCCAGCCCATCCCAACCACGACGATCCATTCTTGACGTGGCTTCCAACATGGCCATGGACACAAGAGATGACTTAGTAACTTGCATCTAATGACTGGACTCCACTTTCACGTTGTTTGCTAGAAGTTACAAACATTTGGACCTAGGCATACTAGATGAACCCATAGCAAACAAAGCGCCCTATAGAATCATGCCAAGGGCTAAAGGTACCCTGTTTAGATGTGTCAACTACTTTAATGCCTTTAGCCATGCGCAACACTGAAGATCATGATGAATTGGTAAAAGAGCTTCAAAGCCAACTCGATAAGATGACTGAGGAGAAAAAGGCCGTGCTTGCAGAGCTAGAAGAAGAGAAGATAGCCTTTGTAGCCTACAATAAGGGTAATGATCATCTTAAACAGGGAGACGATTGCATTGAAAGAGCCCTTAAAGGGCAAGGGAAGGAGCATATAGCTTAAAGGATTTGTATGATGAAGAAAGAGACAACCAAATCGCCCTAGAAAACATGTGCAACTTCAACTTTAGGCAAAACAAGTGCCTAGAGCTGAAAATTGAGGAGTTGAAGAGGCACAAAGAGGAGGCAAGGAAAGAGCTACATACAGCAAAGACTCAAAGAGATGAAGAGACCATGAAGAAGCTAGTAAAGCTACACAAGAAACTTCAAGAAACTCTCCATGAATAAGGTATAATTAAGGAAACAAGTAGAATGCAAAAAGTAGGAGCAATAATAAATGCACACATTGTGGCGAGAACAAGAGCAGGTAATCGCCACTCTAGCCCAATACCAAAATCAAGGGCTAGAGCTAATGAAAGACAAAGCAAAGGAATGGGCAGCCAAGAATGAAGATAAAATTAGAGGCATTGACTACCGGCTAGCCCATTCCAAGAGTAAATGCCTCCTATGGTGGAGAGCAAATTCACGACTGTCGAATAGGAATTCTAGAGCAACAATGAGTTTTTTTTAGCACGGTGTTGAATGTTACACAATCAAGAGAAGAAGAAATATTAGAGAAAGTAAAAAGGAAACTAGAACTGGCAAGGAGAGCACTATAACATGGACTCCATGCCAAGGCACCCAAGCCTAGCACCAGCTTGGGAGTAGAGGAGCAACGAGTCCATCTAATCTTAGCTAGCTTAACCTCGCAGGAACTCACCTTATTAGGGTTTGGGGGGCCAAAGTAGCAAGTGTAGCCATCTCCACAAGAGCCAATAGATCCGATCCAAGAATAAGGGACCAATTTTGAATAGGACCAACAAGAGGAAGAACAAATGCATGAGCGTCGAGCCCCCTGTGCAGCCACAAAAACACAACTAGAAGAGCAAGGGGAGGGAGTTATACCACCTGAAAGGATGGTGGAGATGAGGCACAACTGCAGAGAATAGGTGGAACTAGTCTATAGGAAGCTCCAAGCTAAGGCATTGCAAGTTCCATAGGTAGCCATTCCTTAAAGCGAGGAGTGCAACCCTGTGAACTGGGGCCATGAACTTGCAGTGTGGGAGCAATGGGAAAACCATGTCCACTCATTCAAGTTCTCCTTTACCTTCCCTCATACATTGGATAGCGTTCTATCTCCAAGGGTGGTGGAGGATGTCATAAAGCTCTCAACGAGGCTAGGAAGGAGATGGCTGGAGGAAAGAATGAGACACCCCACAAGGTGGTAGTAGGAACTTGTAGATTACTAGGAAGACAAGAGTGGAGGTACCTTGGAGCGTGCAAGGATATGAAGCTCATCCTAGGTGGTGCAAAAACATTTGGGACTCTAACTTAGAGGCTTGGATGGCTTTCTATAGCACCTTATCGCATGAAAGGGATGATCCTACCTACATTCCCTACCTACTTTAAGGGGTATCTATAGAGCAGGGCCTTTCTAAGAAAAGCCCTTAACCCATCATGCAGCCTGGTCCCTACGCGTAAATAGGATTCCACCTAGTGTGATCCCTTTATAATTCAAAAAAATAGACAAGAAGAGAGAAAAAATAAAAACAAAGGAAAAAGAAAAAGACAAAAAAAAGGAACAAAGAAAAGAAAAGGAAAAGAAGATAAAGAAGTGGAGAGAAAAGGAACACACCTATGGAAGGAGCCCATGCGTGCTCTATGAGCGTCACAATCATTGCACCTAGGGAACACCCTAGCCCTCCCCCACATAACAACTTAGGGCACATCAAGGACAGGACATGATTGATAAACCTCCCTAAGTCACTCACAACACCTCCATTTACACAAACTGGGACCTCAAGTGTGGGACAATAGCTTAGGTTTGACCCATCTCCCAATTCCATCATCATTTGCAAAGCGCACTACATAGTAAGGCATACATGACCCCCTAAGAAGTGCACTCTTTTTCTTTTCAAGAACATTGTGTGGTGGTGTGGCAAACCAACACCTACGCAGGTCTTCTTTGACCAATCATCTATCTTTGCCATAAGTGACCTCCCAAATTCACTTCACAAAGCATGCCCAATGTGACCCACCTCCCCAACAATACCCAGAACCATTCCTCATCAACCCTCTACAAATTGAGCCCACGCCATCGGTGCCATGGGACCAGCACCCAGCTAGGAGGGGGTAATGTTACACCCTCGGAAAACCAAGATGAAAAAGCCAAAAAATTAGAAATGGAAGACATTCCCAAGATGAGAGGAAAACGAAGGAAAAAGGCACAGTCAGAAAAAATCTAAAGACATGAACTATAGAAAAAAGTCTTAAATGTAAAAGGAAGCACACAATAATAAGTGCATCATGTTATGCTAGCAAGAAAAGAACCAAGTACATTGCAATTCATTTTGTAAAAGAGTACGAGCTCTCTCTTGTGCAAATTGTAAAGAATGAGAGGTCTGGGTTGAGGTCTATGCTAATAGGGAGGAGAAAATAGAGTAGAGGAATGGACAAAGACCGAACCAAAAAGGGGATGATCACCCAAGGAGGGGATAAGGGCATGTATAAAAGTCAAGAAATGAATGAAGAAGCTCATTCTTGTGTATGGCCAAGCTTGTTCTAATGTTGCAAAGAAAGTTGGTATGGTGTATCAATTGACATTGGAATACATCAAGCTTTCACATTAGATGATGTAACATGTCAATCTTAAGGTGATGAACTACTTTGTTGTGTTATATTTCCATATCATAAGTTAGTTGCTAGTGTGGCACATGTATTCAACAATGATCTTCATTCAATATTTTACATAGTATGATATTTTTTTCTATGTCTTAGAGTGACAAGTTGTGCATGCGTGCATGCGTGTGTGTGTGTGTGTGTGTGTGTGTGTGTGTGTGTGTGTGTGTGTGTGTGTGATCATTTTCTATTTTTCAATATTTTCTCTGTTGTGCATGTAAATACAATACTAACATACCATTTAACTAGCTTTTAGGTGTTGTAGAGCTTTCAAGATAATAATTGTGGGCTAGTATTATGATAAATAGAAGGTTAAAAGTCTCTACCACATAATCTAATGTGGAGAATGTATTTATCTACCTTACCATAGCAAGCAAGTGAAAGCATGTAAAAGCAATCAAGATATCCTCAACCCTGATAAAAAATCATACTAGTTGATTGATAAATAAATTGGCTTATTCTCAATGTCAAATGATTGTAGCCTATACTATTTTAGGCATAAGTATTTATGTATTAGCAATAGACACATTGCAATGCGTAGTAGCATACATTTTGCTCTATGTAATATAATGTGTCATTATGCACACAATCACTTGTGTAAATAACTAAGAAATTGCAATGATGTGGTAAAAGACCATCTCCAACTATTGTCAATAAGATGCATCTCAATGGTGTTTTAGAATCACTAGGAATAAGGACTAGTAGGAAGTTGGGGCTAAGATTATAGATATCATTCAATGCCCATTATTTAATGAGCCAAGGGATATACAACACATACCACACAAAGATGTACATAACTGGTTGGGAACTTGTGGAGACAAAGGAGTAAACTAAGTAGGGGAAAATATAAAAGGAAAATGAGATGCTTGACCAAATAATTTTTATGTGAGGTTGGTATGTATTGTAATTGACTTGCATTATCTATGCAAATTGGTTTATTCTTATATTGATAAGTGTAGTACTTTTGTAATTGCATTTTCTTATGAAGTTGATCACTCTTTATGTCATCAAGGTATCCATCTTATTAAATCATTTGGTAGTTGTTACAAGACATGGTCATCTAATGTTGTCTAGTAATGTCACTTGTACTATTTTTGGGGATTTTTCTAAAGTTAAGATGTATGAAAATATATAATTTTAACAATTCCACAAAAGTTTTTACGAGTTAGTCAAGTGTAAATAGTTTATGGATTATGCATGATCTTATTTTGATAGATCCATGGAATGTAGAAAACTTTACATCATGTCTTGAATTTATTGTATTATGTTGAATATCATCATCTATTACAAAGAATGCTCTAAGAATATTTATTTTCGCCTGTTATTTATTTTATTTATAGAGCTCCTAAATGAACAAAAAGCACAAATTGTAAAAAAGAGAGGATTATGGAAATATCTAATCATCAAGAAAACGTTGTCGTATTGCTGCGCATTTGAGGTGTGTAAACCACCCAAAAGTTGTGCGTGTGATTTGATACTTTGTACATATTTAGTTGTTGTGTTTGTACTTTTGTTCTGCGTGGGTAATAAAGTGAAGAAGGGTTTGGAGCAAGAGGAACTTATCAATAATGTTCTAATTGGCATGCCTTGCCAAGTGGTCAGTCAAATTAGATGAGGAGGTTTTGATCAACAGTTCACAGGAGTTTCGCATGATGCTTAATGGAGAATCAGGGTGATAAGTATGAGTATATGTGGGAATCTCATGACTTCTTTGAGAAGATGAAGAGGGACAAAAAAAACATCGATGCGGTTACACCTTTTCAACAGAATTGAATGTAAGATTGGATGCCAAACATACTGTATATGGCAAGCAACAATGCAATCAAAAGAAAGTGTTTGAAAGAGTTGTGGGTTATGTTGAAGTACTAGGCAAGGGGATGTCTGAAATCTGCAGGCAGATATACAGTGTGAATGAAGTCTTTAGGCTACATAAACTTCCTACATTCTATGAGACATGCAGGGGCTCAACGGCATCAATTGCTGTTTTTGGTAGGGCTGTTTTTAGGAGGACAGAAAAAGGAAAAAGCTAATTTTGAAAGCGAGAGGGCGGGACGGACATGAAGAAGGGGGATTCAAAAGCTAAAGAGGGAGGAAAAAAGCAAGTGTATGGGACAAAAAGGACGTGGAGGCTAATCTGAGAGAGGAACAGAGGATTCGAGGGAGATCTACGAGGAGTTTAGAGAGGGGAGAGGAAGACTAATCTGGGAAGGAGGGAGAAACAGAGTATTCGGGGTAGAGAAACATGGGAATGCAGGGTGGGTGGATCGACGAGCACTGCATCAGCTGTGCGTGAAGGAGGACGAGGCTTCAACGACAAAGCATTGACGACAGAGGACGAATGACGACGAAGAAGTTGCAGCTGAGGACGAGAGGGACGAAGGTGACAAAAAGAAAAGTATCATCAAGACACGGCAACAAAAGGAAGATTAAAATCGGCACTTTCTTTCTTCTCCGCTCTCCCTTTTTCCAATGACATGACGACAAAACATCCTCCCTCCATGGTTGACATCTACCAACAAAAAAAACATTGTATCAGCAACCCAACGAGTGATAAGTAGATGGAGGAGGACTAGAAGCTACAGATGAAGTCAAAGCTCTGTAAGATGACGCTACTACGGTGAGCTTGTGATGAGGAACGAGTACCAGACTGATGAATGTGTGAGTACAAACGTGTGAGTACAAACAATGAAAACGGAGAAGGCCAAAAAATTGTCTCGCAGACGGGAAACGTTAGTTGGCAGGATACCATGAGACCTACTGTCGCGAGAAGCTTACTGGGCCTTCCTCCCAACGCTTCCCTATCACGGATCAAAGCTGCCTATAAAAAGAAAGCTCTGGAAAACCATCCTGATCGTCTTCCAGCTGATTTGAAGAAACATGGTGAAGCAGAGTTTAGATAGATTACGGAAGTATACACTTGTTTGAAGGCTGCAAGCATATCAAGCCAGTCATTGTCTATAGATTATCAGACTGGTCATGGAACGAAGGCAGGCAAGAGAATGCATAATGCAGCTGCAGTGCCTTTCCTGTTTATAATTTGTGGCACCCTTTGTTTGGGAGGATTTCAAGCTAGAAGAGCTTATAAAAAGCAACAGTAGGCCACACCTTTTCAGAATCCATTCCTCCCTTAAGAATTATCTCCCCTGCATCAAACATTTCACTTAAGTAAAATTACAATACTTTGGAAGGGCAATAGCAATCGAGATGTTTTGAACAAGCACGGGCAGGCCTATCTAGTTTCGCAAGGTGCACATGGTAGTACTAATAATGAACACAATCTGGCCGCAATGAGCCATGATTTCATTGAAAATGGAAGCTATGGATCGGACCTTGTTGAGATCAGCGATGGTGAGAGTGGTCTCCTTTTTGGTCCAGCAGAACTGTTGAGAACCTTCAGGCCCTGAAATTCAACTCCACTTCCTTGGAAAGGGAGCTGCTGCTCCTGGTCTTGAATAAGCTCTCTCTTGTCATTAAGGAAATTGATGTGGTGTGCCCAAAGCCTAGAGTGGAATGCAGAGGAGCATGTATTCATTGTCAGCAGAGTAAATTTCAGATCATGGGATCTACATGCCAATAACTTGCAGGGAATCATTCCCTCATCTTTTGAGAAGAATCTCCTAAATCTCTTCAAACTGGACTTGTGAAATAATAACCTCGTGGGAAGTTTCTTAATAACAACTATGCTTTGTATCCAATCTCTTTTCCCTCCTTATTATCCTGGAACATAAACTGAAATCTGTCTGAAAGGAAAAATTGTAGAACAGGGTACTTTAGCTTGCCTTTTCCTCTGGTGTTGAATTTACTTCAGACAAATACAAGTGTTGCAAACTCCCTTGGAAAGCCATTCCTTACACAAATATCACTTATTTACCTGTAGGACATGCTGAAGTCTAAACAGAATTTATTGATTGAGTTCTGGAATTGTTGTATGGTTATTATGACATTGGATTATTCATTTGATTGATCTTCCATCTTGACATATATCAAGGTCTTCTGAAGACGCGACTTTGCTTTCACAAACCCTTCGACAACGTGATTTTAGTGTGCAAGTGTATGATTACTTGACTCAACAGAGTAAAAATATTTATCATCAAATCACCAAAGCTCTTTAAATACCACAACATCCATGGTGTTTCATCATTTGCTCCTATCTGAAAATAGCTAGATCTTCGACTATATGACATGTTTGATATTGAGGCATATTCATGTGTGAAGAAAAAATGGTTAGAAAGGCAAGCTTTTTTACACCACATTTGTTACCTTAGTAATCATATTTTGAGAAAATTGAAGATCTATGATTTATAGAAATGAAAATGTTGATTTTTTGCTACTTTTTAAAATGCACTATTTTTATGACTTTTTTTAGGAATCTTCTTAGGAGAACCATGCGAATTATCTAAGAGATTTACAACTATATTAATCACTATTAAATCCCTACTATCATATGTGACTTTAAAGGGAAAATGTGAATTAAAGAATTTAAGAATAAATATTTCTATAAGTGAGAGAGGAGAGAATAGAGATCTATATAACTTAGACCATAAAACATAAAGTTGACTATGCATGCAAACTATTAGGCCTATGAGAGTATCAAAATTGAAGCGGACTTTGAGATGCTACATAGGGTTTGGTCTTGCAAGGGCCACCAACAACAATTCCCCTCACCCCATGAGGGGCTTTGCACACGTGGTTGCTAATCATTTGCTAGTGGTGGTGAGGTGGACTGAGGTGGGGCCTAGTCGACCTCACCATTGGAAAAATTCTTATCCATAGGGATCGCATCATTGTGATGATACTTGGGAATGATGCATTTTATAATTTATATATGTGTTGTGGATTCCATGTGGTAGTTTTCTTAGTAAATGTGATAGATTTCATTTCTAATGTGTAAAGTTTTGAATGCATATTGTATACACCTCTACCAACACCTTTTAACTCAAATGAATTCACCATATCCAAGACCCCCTTTGTGGTTGCCAATCATTTGCCAATGGTGTTGAGATGGACTGAGGTGGGACCTAGTCCATCTCACTATTGGAAAAATTCTTATCCATAGGGACATCAAGTCATGGTGCTAATACTTGGAAATGATGCATTTTATAATTTTTAAATGTGTTGTGGATTTAATGTGGTAGAAATCCTAGCAAATGTGATAGATTTCATTCTAATGTGTTAAGTTTTGAATGTATATTGTATACACCTCTACCAACACCTTTCAACTCAAATGAATTCACCATATCCAAGACCCCTTTGAAGACAACCATGGGTCCTTTGTTAAGGACTAGCATTTTAGGAATAGAAACATAATTTATTTTGTAATCTTTATCATTGTGTATAGTGGTGAGACCTTTTTTTCATTGGTAGGATTTCTTTCTAGCATTTAGTTAAAATGGAAAACTCATCAATATAATGAACTATTACTACTCATATGTTTGAATTGTGTATAGTTTTTAATCCTAATGATATAAAATAGAATACTTTATCCTTCTAAAAGAGGTGTATGATTTAGTCTAAGAAAATTCAACACAAGTATATATGTAATTTATAATTTTGATAATGGGATGATTAAGAACCTAAGTATAGGAGAAAGTTATAATGGATCAATTTACATTGTTATAAGCTTCACAAAGAGGCAAATTTAGAGCCTTGGATAGCATGGATGGCATGCCAAGTAGGTAAAAATTTCTTTGGGCTATCAAATAAGTGCATTGATCTCATGTGACTCAAAGATATGATAAATCATTGCACCAACATGGTCATTGAGTGATATCATTATATTGAGGTGGATGTGAATTTTTTAAAGCATCAATAGAACTTGCTAGGGACACAAGAACCTGATGAAGGGGGGTCCATCAAATTTTAGTTGTAAGTGGTCCAAAGGTTAGCACCACTTGCATAATTGTTTGATGTTAAATGTGATATATGCAAAAAATTAGGGCTTCCGTAACAAGGGACTCAACAATCTAGTCCTAAAAATCATCATAACGCTAAAGGGAACTCTTAAGGGAAGTCCCTAAGCATATTTTGCAAAGGGAAAGGTACCCTTGAAGAAATGCCCATTGGAGTTCACTTTTTGAGACACTTCTAGAAAATAGAAGCTTTATTGATTATCTTAGAGCTATTACGAGGGGTTAAGTAGAGAAAGAGCATGTCTAACCCTAAGTAAGGTCTCAAAGACCAGACCTTTGAGACTTTTGAGACTTGATGTTGAGGTATCAAAGCTTGTGGCTAAAGAAAAAGGTAAACTTAAGGTCAAATAGGCCTCCAAATCCGTAAGGAATCCCAAAGAAATAATGGTATGGTGAGAAAAGAAGGTTGACCATCTTTTGGGAATTCGACTTAGCTAATGCTTTATGCAAGGTAAAACTAAATCAATCTCCTTTAGTGAATTCAGTTGTCTTTGTAAGGAATTTAAAAAGATGTTGCAAAAAGGATATACCATTGATCCTTTGGGGGAGCAACTACATTGGAAGCAAATCATTTGATCATGTTGACAAGCATTGTCCAAGGGTTTAGGCCTATGTAAGAGGAAAGGAAAACAATGCTCCATTTCCTCCATATTTGAAACTTGGCCAAGAAGAAAGCCTCAAATTAGATAATTAGAAGGTCAAAAAGTCCAAGGCTACTTATGCACGCATTGTTGATAGCTTGATGTATGCCATGGTTGCTACATATCCAAACATTGCCTATGAAGTGAGAGTGGTGAGCAAGTATATGGAAAACCCTAGCAAGAAGCATTGGGAGGCATCATGAGATACTTAAATGGTATTATAGCAATGTGCATATGTTTTGGAAGAAGGATTCATCTATTCTTGGATATGTAGATGTTGATTTTATAGGAAGTGTAGACTAGGTGGTGTAGTATAGGTTTTTTCTCTACTTTTTACAAGTGGCACAGTATTTTGAGTTTCTCGATTGCAGCCATATATAGGTTTATCTAGTGGGAAACTTGGACTTTGCATAATTTTCTAAAATAAATCCACAGTGCACACGTGCATGCACTACAGACACAATTTATTTGTAATTAAAATGAACCCCCTTCCGTCACGCATGCATGTGCTTTGCGCCACAGATCACATAAGTTGTAACAATGAATTGCATTTTTAGAGGCTCCTAGTTAGTCAAGTCAGTCTAAGTAGGGGTTGGGATTGCGGAATCCACTCACTATGCATTAATGGTTAATTAATAATGAACTACAATCTAATTTGTACATTGTTACAATGAATTCGATAGTGTTCACCCACCCACGTTCACTGCACCATAAGTTTACGCAATGCATTTATGGGGGTTGGGATTTGTTAAGTCCAAGATGTCAGTCTTATTCGTCAGTCTTTATTCTGTTGGTCCAAGTCTTGGATTTTATTTGAGTCTGGTTATTGTTTGGGATATGGTTTGTTTGAGTTTTTATTTTTGATTGCTTTATTATGTGGGATTAGGGTACTTGCTTGTTGCATATAGCATGAAGCTTTCGGTCACACGAGTGCGTAGGTCATGTCAAAATTTTTCCACAGGATGTGGATTATTTGGGGCAGTCTGGTTCAATCTCGTCTAGTCGTCTGTCCTTTGTTTTGATATTCTTCTCAGTGATGATTTGTATGGTTTTTGCATGAAATTTTTCGTCTTTTTCCTTGGTTGCGTGTGTGGGTTTTTTGTTGTAGTCTGAATGGCATCTACCTCTATTCCTCCTATTGTCATCCAGCATGTGCCATCGTCGGTGCATGACTATGCTCTTCTCCTGGAGGCGGATTGCATTTGTTGTGCTAGTCTTCGTCCTTTTGTGGCTTTGAAGCTTCCGCCAGTGGACAACATGATTTGCTACTCCTTCCCAATATCCTACAAGAACCAGTCTAGCTTGGTTTATAACTGACACTTTTGCTTATCCACAGCCAATGTCAACGATGCGTTGTGTTTACCTCTTTCAACGTCTTTCGTCCCTAGTGGAAATCAAGTATTGAAAGTTGAGGCGATCCTTTCTCTCCTGCAGAAAGAAACCTCTACTCCTTTGGTCTCCAGCAATGTTATCACCAGTTCTGGGTTTCTATAGCTCACATCTCCTCCCCGATATGAAAACAACTTTGCTAGTTTTTGTAAGACAGGTTCATGTCAAGGAAGCCTGCTTCCAAATGTCTCTCCAAGGAGCTATTCATTGCTTCTGTTAGGATCCTAGAGGGAGCCAAGTTCAATTGGGCAGCCTTCATGCTCGTGAAGATGGATCATCATTTTCAGAGAGTTCAGAAAGGTCAGGGCAGTAATGCCTCCTACGGTTTTTTTCTTCAAAATATTATCTCCCTTGCACCTCCTTGTCAAGATTGTGGGAGAGAAGGAAGGAGTCTCACTTGTATCTTTCTTGCTTGCACAATGGGGGAATACACACAAGGGTGGAGGCTGAAAACAGTTTTCCTCTTCTTAGTTGTGTAAGCCAAAAGAACTCTAGTACAAAGAAATAGAAGAACCCTATATATGGGTCTCAAACCAAACTCAACTAACTAAGGTGGCATACTAAGTGAGCCACGAACTAGAGTAGATAAGGATAGCTATCATGTAGCTATTATTCACGGGCAGTGTACCAACCGCGTCTGCAGCTGACAAGTCGGTGACATAAATACACAACGGTCACCCTGGCGTATCACGAGTGGAGCTCGATATCTCAACACTCCTCTTGGTGGTGTGCCATTTCCTGATCCTGGTCCTCTTCCGAAGTAGCCTCCACCTTCTGTTCCAACTCCTCCTCCATTACAGCCCAATTTTGATTTGGAGGATGAGCCCCCTGCCAGATTCTCTCACAGTAAAAGAATACGTACTAAAGGGCCCCTTAGTCTTGTTTCTATTTCAGTTTTTGATTCTCCTGTAGCACAGGACTCCATTCCTCCTATTTCTACCAATTCCCTTTCTTCATTCTTGTCATGTCCTAATCTATTTGCATCACAAAGGGATGGACAATTGGATAAACAGATCCCTGCTTCTTTACAAACAATGTTAGTTGCACCTTTGCTTTCTCAGCTAGTTTCTGGTATCCAGGCTACATTGGAGACTTCACTGACGACTTGTCTTCAGTCCAAATACACAGGGGTGTATACTTCCTTGCAGGACAAAGTGGATTCCCTGACTAGTCAATTGAGTAAGGCTTTGGAGGATCTAGCATCTGAGAAAGCCGCCCTCACAGATATTCGCAAACAAATGACTGAAGCTACTACCCTGATGGATTCCCAAAAGCCCACTATTCAAAAGTTAGAAGCTCAAGTAGTTACCTTGGAAGCAGAGAATATGTCTTTGACTAAAGAGAAGAATTCTGCCCTTGAGGAGATGATTTACTTAGCCAGTAGGTTGGGTACTTGTGAGGGTCAACTACAGTATTCTTAGGAAACTGTTGAGTCACATAAGAAGATGATTGCAGAGCTTAATCAGAAGATTGTTACTCTTTTTGTTCCTCCACCTCATGTGGTTTCTTTTGTAGTATCTTCCAACGAGGAGCTTGACTAGTTACAGCATAAGGCGAAGTTGTGTAATGGTTTTTTTGCTAAGGTAGAATGCCTTCAACAATGAATGAACTATGTGCAAGATGATTTTACTAGTTATGCTGAGCTGGTGTCACCCCCACCGTCTTTCTGGATCAAGTATAATTAGCATCGTTTTGCCTTGTATATCTCTTTGAGCAATGTGGATTTAGAACCTCCAAAGAATGGGTGGCAGAATTTGTGGTCTGCAAATTTGTTGAAGTCTATGTTTGACAGATTTGTTGATGAGTTGATTTCGCATGAAGTATAGTTGATGTCCTTCATGTATCTTACGAGACATTTGCAGATTCCTGATGAAGAGGATTTGAATTTGTATGTGGGAGATGTGATCTTGCAAGCAGTGATGTATGTGCACTTAGTTGAGCTCCTACTAGCAGATAGTTTGAAGCATTATCATGAGCAAACGTCTTGGTGTAGAGGACATGCTTGGCATCTACCTTTGGAAGATGTTGCTTTGGAACCTCGTCATCTCAGGGGTGTATTCCAAAAATCTGATATCCAACCTTTGCAAACTCAACTTTTGTATCATATTGCTGATCATCCATTATTCATTAATTATTTTTTCCAAGATCTTGCTTATCGATGTTCTTTTTATCCATTAGATCCCACTGATCTTTTTTCTTATTCTCTTATGTCCTATCGTTTTCCGTTGTATATTTCCCTCCTCACTTCCAACCCTGACACTATTCCTCTGTTGTCTTTTACTCCTTCTAATTCCTCTCACATTCCTATTTTTACTTTTTGTCCTTTCATTGCCGATCTGACATTATCGTCTACCCCTTCTGAACCTCCTCTGGTAGTTCCTCATGTTCCTTCTATTTTCTCAGCGGATTCCCTTCATAATTTTTGGCTGAATTTTCCATCTTTTCCATCTTCCTTATCTCTTCATTTCCCTTCTTTTTATGATCTATCCTATCCTCCTTTAAATGCTCTCCTCTTATTCCATTCCCCTCTCCTTTCGATTTTATTAACCTTCCTCCTCAATCCGTGATGGATACACCAAGGTATGATAGTGACATACTTCGTCGACGACAATGGACACTGCATGATTCTGTTGACAGGACCGTTGTTTAACTGGCCTTTCATTCCAGGTTCCTGGGATACCTTTGCAGCATGTTTGAACTCTTATCTTCATTTTTCTCACGTGCATGCTCATACTAAGGATACCTTTGTACGTCTTGCAGCTCATTTTTTCTAGTACCTTGCTTTTATGCATCAGCAGTCTAATCAGAACACTCACAAGTGCATCCCCCGTTTAATCATCAATCCCAATGTGGATGTCACTGCTGCTCAGATGGATATTCTGTATTACTTCACACAAGCTTTCCCTACTAGGTTTCTTATTTTTTTGGAAAGATGTATTGTATACAGTTCCTCTAGAATGTGCCTTTGCATTTTGTAGATGAGAGTAAAACTCTAGAGCGTCTCAAGTCTAGCATGCAGTTTAAGAAGAAGTGTTTGCATCCTGCTTAGCAGTGGAGTTCTTTTTGGATGTATCAGTTCTTTTTCTTTAATGGAAAACTTTTTCTGTGCTCTCCATTTTTTGGTGGCATGTGCCATTCAGATTACCTGGTGTTGTGTTTGTGGGAGTTGTAAGTGTGGTATGTATATATTGTTTATCTTTGTTGGATGGAGCTGAAGTTGAAGATGGATTGATGAAGAAGATGTTGGACTACAAGCTAGTAGAAGATGATGCTGATTCAAAGAAAACTATTATATCCTTTATGACTTTGAGTTGCTAACAATTTTTTAAAAAATTGGAAATAATATCCAAAAGGATGTTTTCCTTTCATTCTCAACCACTTCCCCTCCCTAACGCCATCACCAGCATCGGTCTGAAATCCATCAAGATGGGGTTATCCTCTTTGTCATATGAGATGTAAGGGTACACGTATGCTTCATCCTTGTTTGGCTCCTCTATATAATGTATCAAAGTGTCGCTCGGTGGATGGGTCACAATGGGTCTAGGTGGTCTAGGTATCCTTGTAGGATTGATGTCCATCCTACGGATGGCTAGCTTTAAGTCTTTGGGTGCTGGGAGAGCTAACGGAGCTTCCCTTTTTGAACTTCGGTGTCCTATACCCTAGGTAGTACAATTGATTGTATGATTGTAGATATGGGAATCGTCTCAGCAATCTATAATGCATCGCATCGTGTCCAAACCTACTACAGTTAGTGCATAGTCTTGATCTAGGATCCAAGCACTTAGCCAAGAGGTAATTTTCTCTGCAATGCACTTATTGCACATGATTTTGTGTGGGCCTTCTCATCATCTCTTGAAATTTAGCTAACTCTAGCTTCATATCTGCCAACTCTTAGCTCTGGTTGACGCCCTTTCCCTTGTCTTGTGTGTTTTGACTATATCTCTCACTAATGGTTGTAGCTCTCTTTGAGGATCTAGTGTCAGTGCCATTTCAGGTCGTGGTTCTAGAGCTTCTCTCCTTGAGTAGGTCATCCATGAATATGGCTTCTTCAAAGACCCAAGGCTCGTTCATTGGGACATTCTGCCATTGGGATTTTCTTAAAGAGGCTCCGCACGTGAGTGATGTAGTCTCGGATATCCTCCTTATCCTTATGGCTGACATTCATCATCCTGATGATGAGGTTGTTGGAGCATCTCACTTCGGAGAACCTCTTGATGAAGAGGCTCTTTAGGTTATTAAAATCATTCAGTTTGGCATTGTCTAGGGATAGTAAACCATGTCCGCCCTTTGTCTTCTGGGCAAAGTCTGAAAGCTTGTGCTTGTTGAGTAAGGTCCGTGAGGCCTTTGCTTTGCATACTTGCTCAAACTGATCCACAAAGCTATACGGTTCATTATTGGGCTGATACTTATTGACTTGCTTAGCAATCATGGGTATTTTGGTCTAGCTCTTAGAGTTCGTTGTGATTCCTACTCCTGCTAACAATGTAGTCACTAGGGCTGCTTCGCTCTGCTCCACAACCATATTGTCCAAGAGTCGCTTCATGAGAAGCTTGCTTAGCATCAAATCTCAACCTCTAATTCTCTCCCCCTCTCAGCATTTGGTCCTACCCTAGTCCTATTGGTGAGAGCTAAGACGTGTTGGACCTCTTGCATTTCTATGTCTTGTCTCAAAATTTGAGCCTATTGCTCTTGGTTGTAGGAAGCTATGCTTTGCAACACTTTCCTTACCAACCTTCTCTCTTCCTTGAGATCGGTTATGATCTCCTCGGCTAGTATACCATGATGCACCATTTGTTTTGCAGGTTATACTGGCTTACCATTTGCTAAATGTTGACTAGGAATTCTCCCACTCATCGTCTATAGGGGTAGTTCTCACAATACATGAATCTTCATGAAATGGAGGGAATTAGAGCTTGAATTTCTTGTAGGAAATGGAACAAAATTTGATATAGATTTATGCATAAACCTCATGGTTATTGATGTAATCGGATCCAAGTTTATTATGGTAAACTTGTATGACACGGCTATGTAAGATATTGGTTACTCTCTATCTTATCTACTCTCTCCATAACCCGAGAATCCATCAAACCCCAATCTTTTTTCTCTCTCCCCTTTGAATCTTTCGCTCCTCTTCTGCTCTAAACCCCGGTGGTAGACCTTCGACCCCCAACATGATGAGAGTGGTGAATCCGACGTGAAGGTCGGCTGCAAAAGTGAAAGCACAATGGGAGAATCATCATGTTCGGGAGGAGATGCCTTGAGTTGGTTCGTCTGATGCAAGAGAACCAACAACAACAATTACAATTTCAGCACAGCAGATGCAACTGCAGCAACAATGGAGGCAAGATGAAGAGCGGAGTTATGCTGCTACCATTAAAGCTTTGGAGGCAGTTGGGCAGGAGCTCAAGTAGTTTAATGGGAAAAATGTGTCCTCTTTTATCCGCCTCTATACTAACAAGATGGCCTTCTTTGGGGTCCCTCATCATGCTTGGAGCCGATACTTTGCCCATTTGGCCATGCATGGCCTCCAAGACCGGATTCATGGTCTTTTCCAGAAAGACGTGGGATGGTCTGCATTCAAGAAGGCTCTTTGAGAAGAATTCTTTCTTCAATATTCTGGCCTCATGACGAAGAAAATCTTCACTGAATGGGTTGAAAGGCCCAATAAGGGACTAACTGCCACCGCTCTTCACCGCGAATTTGAAAGCAAATTTTCTCAGCTAGATCCTGATGATCAGTAGAGTATGGAGAGCCAGAAGATTGAATTGTTTCTGAAGGCTGCGGATCCTCTTTTTCAAGAGAAGCTGATTGATTGGCTTGAAGATCCTGACTCTGAGATGGGGATTGAAGACTGCTTGGGGTGATATCACTAAAGCAGTTAATATGATTTCTCGGAGAGAGCAGATGCGTCTAAGGTGGGGTTCTACGTCTGCACCATCTGAGTCCATAAAAGAGCTTGTTCTTGTATCTTGACCTCCTATTTCTATGGCCGAGAAACCAATAAATCCTATTGTTCCACCTCCAAAGAAGGATGTCATGGACGAGCTAATCAAGAGCATGCGGGATCTCCATCTTAATCTAACAGAGATTAATTCCAAGGTGGAAAGGCTTGATGTAAAAGTGGAAGAAAGAGGACGAACAACTGCCCAAAGACCCATACGAGAAGGCTTCAAAAGATGTTGTATCTGGTGTGACATCCTACAGCATGATAAGAGGGAGTGCAATGCATTTCGTGAAGCTGAGGCGCAAAAATTGGTCTTTTGGAAGGATGGTAAAATTCATACCACCGAAACTGGGCTTCCTCTTGAGCCAAATTTTGGTAACGGTGGCATGAAGAAAATACTGGAGGATTCGGCAACAAGAACAACCTATGCAGTTGTTGATGCAGCTACTTGTGGGTTGCAAATTGAGCCAACCAATGAGATTGTTAAAGCATGCAAAGCTAATGTAAAATCTAAAGTGTGGATGCAAGCCTTAGATCGCATGGAGCAAGGCAAGGCATCCAAAGATGATTTGACTTTTGCTAGTCAATGCATCCGAGGAAGAACCCGATGGACCAAGCCGGTTGATTCATTTTCAGCCTTCGCTCGATTGGCTGAAATCAATAATTAAGAAGCTATGGTAGAAGAAAAGAGAAGAAGAGAAAAAGATGTCAGTCCCTCCTCTTCAAGGCCAACCAAACATGTGACAAGAAGTAAACCGGATTAGCAGAAGATTGCTGAAAATCCACCACCACCGCCAGAGCATGTCATGGAAGATGCCCCACAAGCAAAGAAGACGGAAGGAAAGAGAAAAGGCAAACATCCCGGCTACAAGCTACAGTCTAACATAGAGACTGCGACGGATCTCAAGCGAGTCCTAGAAGAAAGAAATTCTTAGAATTGCAAAACGAGGATTTCATGATGTAATAATTGATGTAATGAAACGGAAAAGACAATATATTGGTGAAGAAACTGAAGAATCTGTGCATGCTTTTTTGCAAGCTCTTCATGTGTATTTGCAGGATGAAGAGAAGCTGAATACTCAAGGGATTCGATTAGAGGCAATCAAAGAATTGATTACAGCTATAGAAGCCAAAGATGAAGACATCTATGAATCCGAAATTGAAGAAGCTATTGCAGAGAATGTTATGGTGGGGTCTTCTCAATCCAAAGAGCAGCCCATGCATAAGAAAGAAGCTCGTCTTCACAACATGCAAGAAGAGATTGATGCTCATTTTATTCCAAGTAGTCACTACTCCTGTACCCATTGGGCAAGGGCGACTACCGAAATTGTTGTCAAGATTAGAGAAAGAGAGACTCCATGCATTGCCCTTATAGACCATGGTTCCGAGATCAATGTCATGTCAATAAGTCTTTATGAGAATAGTGGATGGCCCATAGATGTGGACTCGAGATGGTGCATGAGAGCAGCCAATAATTCTTCTAGCGATCTCTATGCGGCATGTCCTTATGTACAGGTTACTATTGGTGATGTACAAAATGAATTTCATTTCTTTGTTCAAGATTCATGTAGCTATCCTATCATTCTTGGTCAACCTTTTATTTCTGAGTCTTGTTTGGAGACAAAGGCCCTTGATGATGGTTCATCTTATGCTCGGATAAGAAGTAAGGATAATGACATAACTATCCAATTTCTGATTGTTTGTGTAAATAATCATCGGAATAGAAATCGATTGAGAGATCATATTGTGCCTCCTAATGCCTAGGAATTTAAGGGTTTTCAGGCTGCAATACTGTAAGTGGAGGGTATGATGGTGCTTCATGTAATAGAAATTTGCCTCCATATGTAAAGGGGGCTATGTCAAAGGCTGATTTGTAGGTATTTACAGCCAATAGTGTGGGCTGTTATAAATAGTTTTCAGCCATGAATAGGGCTAAAAGAAAGCATTTATGTCATGTGGAACGAGAGCTGAAGCAAGTTGATGTTTTGGTTGAAAATGAAGAAATTTCAGCACTGTTTTATGGGCTGATTTATAATGATACATTGGTTGAAATACATGCAGCTATTCATGCAGAAAATCAGGCTGAAAATCCATACAGATATGCACATTGGATATTTATGACACAATTCAAGAATTTGCTGATCATGAAGCTTTTGGATAGCCAAACAGGGATGAGGCAAGAGTAGAAACGAAGTACAAGACAGTTGACAAGAAGGTCAAGCCAGTGGCAACTCCACTACCTCCCGAAAGTGAGGGATTGGCTGAAAGGACATCCAAACAGCCAAGTCTTTGTGACCCCAAAGATATTGGTCACCAATTTACAGCTGAAAGCTTACAAGAGCTAAAAATTGGTGAAGACTCTTTTCTCTTGCCAGTTGAAAAGCAATCTTTTATGCAGATATTGAAGAAACATGGAAAAGCTTTTTCATTTCAGCCTCATGAAATTGGCTATGTGGATCCAAGTGTTGTGGCACCAATTGTGATTTTCACAGTCCCACACATCCCTTGGAATCTTAAACCAATTCCAGTACCAAGGGCTCATTTGCCTAAGTTACTGGAGCTTTTAAATAAAAAGATAAAGATGTGAATATTGGATCCATCTTCAACTCCGTATTCTAACTGATGGTTTACCGTGCCTAAGAAGAATGGATCTTTGTGATTCATTCAAGATTTACAGACTGTCAATAAAGGCACTATTAGAAATGTTGGTTCCGGTCTAATTGTTGATGAATTTACTGAGGCTTTTGCAGGTAGAGCAATTTATTCCATGGGTGATTTATATTCGGGCTATGACCAACTTCAGCTTGCTTTGGAAAGCCGAGACATTACCACAATGAAGACACCTCTTGGTTTAGTCCGCATGTGTACTCTACCCCAAGGAGCTACAAATTCAGTGGCTCACATGATGAATGCCATCCACAAAGTATTGAGAGATCATATTCCCCAACTTACTGTTCCTTTCCTTGATGAAATATCGATCAAAGGATGTGAAATTCATGAGAAGAATGAAGAGCTCAATGAGCTTGGATGCTGCAAGTTTGTTTCTGATCATATTAATAATTGTGCTCAAATCTTATCTAAACTGGAAGAAGTTCATCTTACTCTTTCAAGAGCTAAATCTGTTTTTGGAGTTGAAGAAGTTCTTGTGGTTGGGCATATGTGTGGCCCATATGGCCGAAAGCCTTCTCCAATCAAGATTGATGCCATCAGTAAAATGCGAGAAATATGCATAAATGTTTCGGAGGTGAGAAGATTTCTTAGAGCGTGTGTTTTCTATCTTATTTGGATCCCACACTTCGCTCATGTTGCTGAAAATATTTATCAACTATTACGAAAAGGCCAAAGGTTTATGTGGGAAAAAGAGCATACTCAAGCTATTCGAAAATATAAGAAATTGCTGATTTCAGCCCCCACCTTGAAGAGGGCTGATTACTCTAATGGATAGCCTATCATACTCACGGTAGACACAAGTCCTATTAGGATAGGATGGGATGTTGGTCAAGATGATCTTGAGGGCAATAGGTATGCAATCCGCGAAGGTTCTTAATGAACGTCAAAGAAGGTATGCTCAAATTAAAAGAGAACTTTGGGGAGTTGTAAGTGCATTGAAGTGTGATCGAGAGTACTTCATGGGTGCACATGTAGTAGTTGAAATAGATTGTCTTCCACTCTTGGGCATGATTGCCAACTGTTCCACTCTCGACATAGTTATGCTAAGATGGATAGCCTATATTAAATCCTTAAATCCTAATTTGAAACATATTGCAGGAAGAGATAATCCAGTTGCTGACATGCTTTCGCGTGCTAGATATAAAGATGAAGAAGAGATGATGGATGAGAAAGTAACATAGTCTATATTTGCTGAAAATGATGCTGTAATTGCTAGTTCAAATCAGAAAATAGCAACAACTGTTCTTAATGATGGTAAAAATTTCATAAATGCAGGTACATCATTAATTACAGCAAGTACAGCAGGTACTACTGCTATAACAGAATTTACAGTAGCAAAGAATGAAGAAACAACCATGGAAAGATGGTGGGCAGTTGAAAGACAGCATGCTCAATGCTTTATTTTACTTTGTTCTCATTTTATGGAAGAAATTTATGCAGATGATTGGCTGAAAATTGGCCAATACTTGAGCACTATGGCGAAGAAGGAAGATTGGACCGATGAAGAGTTCAAGAGAATCAAGAGAAAGGATTATGGCTTCTTTCTCAAAGACAGCTACCTTTGGAGGCATGCAAAGAAGAAAGGAGGAGCGCCTGTTCGTGTCTTAGGAGACAAGAAGACTCAAAGCAGGTCATGCAAGAATTTCATGAAAACCTGTTGGTTGGCCATAGAGACCTATGGGGCACTTTTGCCAAAATAAGAGATAAATTTTGGTGGCAAAACATGTATAAAGACATTGAGCATTTTGTTGAGTCTTGTCGTGTTTGTCAAATGTACTCTATGGTTAAGCATAGAAATGGGCTTCAACCTACCTTTCCTTTATCCATTCATTATAGATGGGTTATTGATTTAATAACCATGCCTACAAGAATTTGGAACATGAGATATCTAGTGCTTGCTAGAGAAGATCTCACAAATCAGGTGGAAGGTAAAGCCTTGACAACAAAGACCACTCAAGCTATTTGTAGGTTTTTACTTCAAGAAGTGTTTTGTAGGTATGGCTGTGTTGCCAAAGTAACTGCTGATAGAGGAGAATTGGATGCCGATGAAGTTCGCCATTTCTTTGCTCAATTGGGAATTAAGCTATCTCTTACATCATCCTACAATCCTGAAGGCAATGGTAAGAGTGAAAGAGGTCATCAACCGATTCACAAAGCTTTGGCAAAGTCTTGCAGAGTGAAGATGAGATAATGGCCTAAAATGCTTCCATTCGCATTATGGGCTGATAGAAGTACCCATAGTACAGTGACAGGTTATATGCTGGGGCTGAACTAATGTATGGGCAACCACCTATTATGCCTATTGAGTCTATTATCACATGGAGTATCTTCCCTTGGGATGAAGGCATAAATACAGAAGAGCTGCTGATTTTGCACATAAGGTAGCTTGAAAGAAGGCCAGAGGATGTCAAGACAACCATTGAAAGGCTGAAGGCAGCGAGGTTGAAGAATAAGAAGAGGTTTGACAAGTGTCATCGACTCCGTCCAAGAGCTATCCAAGAGAATGATTGGGTTCTTGTCTATGACAAGAGCCTAGATAATCAGTATAGTGCTCATAGGAAGCTAGCCGAGCGATGGTTTGGACCATATGTGGTGAAGGTAGTACATGATAATGCTACTTACACTTTGGCTGAAATGGATGGGACCATGATCAAGATACCAATAGTCGGCAAACGTATCAAGCTCTTCAAATGAAGAGTCTTCTACTTATGAGCTTGATGACTTGGATGTGAGCCATCTACTTGAAGACAAGGAAGAAGAAGAAGACTTAGAGGACGAAGATGAAAATACGTCAGAAGAAGAGCTCCTTAACCTGCAATTTCATGAAGTGGCACATACCGGAGGATGTGCAGGTTAGGAGGGGGTGAATGTCAAAGGGTTTGCAGTTCATGGTATAAAACATGGAGTTCTTATGATTGCAGATGAACTTCATTAGGACACATATGAGACACTTTCGTACATCATTCAACTATTATACCCCTACATTAGTCTTAGTTAAGTTCATAAGTTCCTTTGTAACTTGGCATGTAATTTTCAATTTATACCATGCAAATTGATAAAAATAAAGTCTATGAGGCCCTTCAGCTTGGACTATAGGTGTTCTTTGATAGTTTATAGGTTATGTCACATTGGTTTATGAAGTTCATTAGCTTGGAAGATCCAACTTTTGTCAAGAGCACTCCAAAGTTGACTAGGTCCACAAGTGACACGGAGTAATAATTGCAAAGGACTTATATGACTTGTATATGATCAATATGAACTCTTTTTTGTGTGGAAGAAGGAGAGGAGTCCAGCTCGCATTTTGCAATGCATTTTTTGGGTCTGCACACCTGTCAAAGATGGAGGGAGAGTTGAAGACTATGGTGAATGCTCCAAAGCATGCAAACACAAAGCAAACTGAAGATAAAGAGGAGATACAAACAAAGAAGGTAAGAGTCCTTTTTGCCCATCCATTTGGTATCACGAAAATGAGTTGTATGATAGTCCATGAAAGGGAAAAACAGAGTAAAAGTCTTCAGCTTGCTCTTATAAGCTTCTTCTTCCATTCTCTTACCATATTCATGTACCTTTGAAGCCCTTCTTGTGCCCAAGTACTTGAGTGACTTTGGGACAAGTCAAGAGGCGATTATTGCCAATGTATGGGCTAAATAGGCTCTTCCAAAACTATCATAAACAAGGCAGCCATTAAAACTCATTCACTTGAAAGGGTTTCTTGAAATCTCATCACTTCCTTGTGTAGACAATGCTCTCAAAACAATAGGGCATTGGCTGAGATTGTAATGAGAGACTTTCCCGTAAGTTTGTATACATTTATGAGTCAAGTTTGAGGGCTACAAATTACTATTTTAATGTAGAGCTGAAGTACATTTGTGGTTCTATTGATGCATTTTTATCATCATTTGGACTCTATGACAGTTGTAATGAGTTCTATCTCTCTATACATTATATCTTGAAGTCTCAATACATGAATCTTCATGAAAATGGAGGGAATTGGAGCTTGAATTTATTGTGGGAAATGGAACAAAATTTGATATAGATTTATGCATATACCTCATGGTTATTGATGTAATCAGATCCAAGTTTATTATGGTAAACTTGTATGACACGACTATGTAAGATATTGGTTACTCTCTATCTCATCTACTCTCTCCATTGTTGAGAAATAGACAAATGATGTAGGCTCCAAGAAGAGCTATCCTGAATCCCATATGCACAGTGAGGACAGTGGAGAAGTTGGAAAGCTATAAAAGCATGTACTTGGTTCACCTTTTTTGAATGAATGCTATTGTACTTTGTACTTAGAATCTGTAACTCTATCCACTCAAGATTGTGTTTATGAGTCCAAGCTAATCTATCTTGGAACCTAATTCACTTGAGTAAAAGTTTGTATCTAATCATCAGTCTTCTTCATGTCTCTTGCTTACGAGTTCAAGCCTCCATAGCTAAACTGAGTTCAAGATCCATGTTTCTTAACATGGTATCAGAGCTATGGTGAGCTCAGTTTAGCCCTTTCTCCAACTTCTCTAGCTTATCATAGCTCAACCCCAGCTCAGGACAACTGGTTGAGTTCATCTCCTACTCTATCTTCACACACTTCTTCTTGGCCACCATAGCCAGATTGTACCTATCCTCAGTGGAGCTCTCAGATCTCATCATACAGGCAATCTCAACTTAAGGTGTCTACTGAGAAACTCTTCCTCTTCTCCCAGCGCAGCTCCCTATCGCATCAAAGCACGACATTGTCCATCGCAAAGCCCAGCATTACAGAAATCGGCCTTCAATGTCTCTGCTGCGCCCTGTGGCAGTCGTACAGCCTGCGCGATGTCTGGAGGCTGTGATTCACCCTGCTTGTATGGGGCATTTAAAGCCTATACTATAGGCTATCCCCCATCCAATTTTCAGCTCGAACGGCTGCGCCAAGCTTCTGCTACAGCAAAAAAAACTAGGGCTATCTGAAACCCTAAACAGTGGAAGCCATAGCCAAGAACTTAGAAAGCTTGGCAACCTTATCTTTTTCTTATTGGCATCATCAATAGTGACCTTGATCACTCTGAAATTATCTCTGAAGCCTACTACAGATCTAGAAGGATCCAGGGAAGTTCAAGGATTACCTAGCAACATCGAGCAAAATATCAAGATCTTCAAAGATATAGTATCTATTGATACTCAAATAGTGCTTCTTGGCACTTGAATATTTCAGTTACTCAAGAGTAACTCATCTTTCGATTCCAATTTCAAAGAACATTCTCAAGTTATGTAATGGTTTTAAAATTATCAAATCACTTGTAAATCTCAATCTTCTTGTAAAGGGATAGACATTGCCCGAGAGTTCTCGTGGTAAGACCTCCTACTAAGATGACTGAAGTAGAACATATAGCAAAATTTAATGGTGAAGGCTTCCATGCCTGGAAGGAGAAGACCATGTACCATCTTATGCGGAAAGACTTGTGGGACTTGTTTGAAGATGATGCAGATAACAAGAAGGAAGATGATGAAGACGGGTTCGTTGAAGAAGACCAGTTCAAATCCAAAGAATGGAAGAAGATGAATAATAAGGCACTAGGCATTATTGCTTGGGGATTAAGTGATGATGTGCTACATCATATATCTGGCATTAGAAATGCTAGAACCGCCTGGGAGGAACTTGATAGAATGTTTGGTACTCAAGCAAAGAATTCAAAGGTAAAACTTCTCATGCAGTTTTATAAACTAGATATCAAAGACAGTGCTTCTATGACCATACATATTAATAAGTTTAAGAGTTTAAAAACTTAGCTTGCATCTCTTAAAAAGAATATTGATGAAGATGAAGCAATAGTCGTACTGCTTGCAAGTGTAAACAAGGATCCATATGAGAACCTTGTGTCCACTCTAAGTAATGTTCCGAGTCTCTCACTCCAGGATATTGAGCACTCACTGCTTGATGAAGAAAGCAAGTTTAAAAGCAAAGATGTAAAAGAAACTAGCCCAAGGGAAAACCTCTTATACACTAGAGGAGCTACTGGACCCAAAGGAAGAGGTCGAGGATTCATCAACAACAATAACAAGGATCGGATTACATGTCACTATTGTGGTAAGACTAGCCATGTAGCCAGTGAATGTTTCCACAAGAAGAGAGCCCAACAATTGCAAAGTGATCATCACCAGAACCAATACATGGAAGAAAGAGAAGAAGAAGAATATGCTTCCACTACCATCAACAACTCTGACAAATTGTTTTGAAGAACTTTCATTGTATGTTTCATATGTTTTTCCCATAGTGGATCTTTCTTTTCCTTAGTGAATTTGATTTGTACAACCCTTGCCAAGATGTAAAGTCTCAAGATTTAACTTGACTAGGCTGCCTATGAGCTAGTCTTCCGGGCCATGTTATCATGAAGGGGGGGCAAAAGCCAGCAAGTGTAGGGACTCATCATTTGAGGGGGGGTGTTGAGAAATAGACAAATGATGTAGGCTCCAAGAAGAGCTATCCTGAATCCCATATGCACAGTGAGGACAGTGGAGAAGTTGGAAAGCTATAAAAGCATGTACTTGGTTCACCTTTTTTGAATGAATGCTATTGTACTTTGTACTTAGAATCTGTAACTCTATCCACTCAAGATTGTGTTTATGAGTCCAAGCTAATCTATCTTGGAACCTAATTCACTTGAGTAAAAGTTTGCATCTAATCATCAGTCTTCTTCATGTCTCTTGCTTACGAGTTCAAGCCTCCATAGCTAAACTGAGTTCAAGATCCATGTTTCTTAACATCCATAACCCGATAATCCATTAAACCCAAATCTTTTTCCTCTCTCCCCTTTGAATCTCTCACTCCTCTTCTGCTCTAAACCCCGGTGGTAGACCTTCGACCCCCAACACGACGACAACGCACTATGTAATATGAACTATTATATTATTCATAAATTATATGATATAACATTCATACGCATTGTATAAACATATTAATGCATTATTATATTAGTCTTATTATATATTGATATATTTTTATAATATTTAAATACCATATGTGATATATAACATGTTATTATCTATATTATGAAGTGACAATCAATATATTAATAAATTATATATTATATTAATAATATAATATATCATATACATATTATATCAATATGATGTTAATATGTGCATTATAAAGTATCACTTTTTATATAAAGAATACATTTTATGTTATCATAATATTTTATTATATATTATATGTAACATATTATTATAAGCATACCATATGAACATAGGATCGTATACGTATCATATTAATAAATACATATTATATGATATTGTAATATTACAAATGCAACTAAAAGGATTCTTTTTAAATATTTTTACAGTTGATTTACTTTTTTATTTATTAAAAAACACTCTCCTAAAAATCTTGCTCATTTGCATCGCATTAAAAGGCTCACTTGGCTTTTTCACTTGTGGACATAAAGCCCTTAGCTGTTTCGCATTTTGCATGGATATAAAGCCCTTATTGTTTGTTCAATAATTATTGTCTATCCTTCCCTTCTATTCGTGCTTTGTTGTTTTGGCTTCGAGCTTCATGGGTTTTGGTTATTGTTCCTTAAATTGTTGTCATCCATCGTCCTTCCCTTCCATCCATGCCTTGCTACATCTTCTTGATTCATGGGCTTTGTTCTCCATCTAGGCTAGTGAATTAATGAATGTAATTGTTTCATTGCTAGTCATTTAGTTGTTTAATAAACATAGTCATTTTTTTAAATTAATCATGTGTCGATTAAAATGAGAAGAGATGTAATTGATTTCTTCTCACTCTTGTCAATCCATGTAAGAATGAATAGACAAAGCTCACTATCGAATGCTTTCTATTAAAACATAATAATTATGGATAATAATAGCTTATGAACATAATAATTAAAATCCAATAATTAATCGTAGTATGTTCGTGCCACATTAGTGTATTCAAGCCAAGCAATGATGCTTTTCTTCTTGCTTTTATGAGGTTATGAGGTCTATTTTGGAGAGCATGTTGTGTGTCCTATCTCCCCCTATGTCCTACTAGGTTAAAACTAGTCTCTAGAAAAACTACACTCTCTCATTTGTCAAATCTTTGTGCAACTTGATCTAGATGCATGGATGATGTTAGGCTAGTTACACACTGAACTATGGATGGACATGTAGTGGAAAAAGAAGTGTCCACCGAAAATTGTGTCAAAATTTTATCGGATCCAATTTTTGCAGTTGGTGGAGACTTCTAGGTGGGGGATCTCACCCATCCTAAAATTCGGGCATGCCCAATGCACAAGAAGACAACACATTTATTTAAAAAAGGGATTGGGTGATTAACAGGAGTTGAACTACTACCAATCACTAGTGATACACCTAGGCATAGTTTACACCACCCATAAATTTAAAGCCTTTGCATGTCTCTCCAATCACATGCTTATCTTTTAATAATACTTTACAATTATAGAAAATTACTAATACTTTTAGTAGTTATAGTGTTATTATTTTCTAGCATTAAACTAGTAATTTTTTACTTAGAATAAATGCAAAATTATCATTTGGTTATGTCTAATCATCATTACGAGCTTCAGTTTAGCAACGGTAATTATACAATCTTTGACAAGGCTAGATTATATCTTTTACCCTTCATGTTATCATCAACAATAAAGGAAATCAAAGAAAAGCAAAGAAAAGTCCAATGTTTCTCAAAAGACAAGGGAATAGCACCTTCCCCCATAATTATAAAATAACAAAAGGGACCTATGATAGCTCTTTAACATGCTACTTATATAGCATGTTTGTATGTTGTGTTTTGTTACTACTTCACTTTTACAGAGCTATAAGTTTAGTCCCAAACAAAACATGATTTTATTTTTTTGGATAACATAAAGAACATGACATCTTGGAGCCCCAAGAGGAACGCCAAGGAAAAGGGGATTCTACTACAAGAAAATCTATCTTATAACATCAATAAGCTTTTATTTCATTCTTTTGATGACCAAAACAAGGAAAACAGCAAATCTTCATGCAGCATCATAGTAGATATCGCCCACAGATTTGATAGAATCAACCATAATCTTCAACATCTTCATAGAATCCATCAATAGAACAAAGAATATAAAAGAATACACCATTTTTTAATGGAAAACAATCACATATTATTCATCTTCAATGTCTTCATAGTTTTCTCTCTCAATCTCTCATATACAGATACACTGTTTTGATAGAATTAGCTATCTTTGGCTCTCTCTCTCTCTCTCTCTCTCTCTCTCTCTCTCTCTCTCTCTCTCTCTCTCTCTCTCTCTCTCTCTCTCTCTCTCTCTCTCTCTCTCTCTCTCTCTCTCTCTCTCTCTCTCTCAATAGTACATCATCTCCTCACTACAATACTCAATAATAACTCTCAATAATCCTTCTTAGGTCGTGGATACACCTCCCAAGAGGTATGTCTATGTCGAAGAGGAACCATAGCCACTACAGTAACCCTTCATATCTCACTTCTGTCTCTGTCACTCCAGTCTTCTCTTCAGTCTTTAGCAGCTACTTCTTCCATTTGTTTTAGCTCTTTTAAACTTAGATTCATCCTTTCCAAAAGTTAGAAAACTTTTCCAAAGTCACACATACATTCTATAGAACACTTACAGAAGATCCACAAAATAGAACAAAACAAGAACAGGAATAGAGTAAAGACAGAACAGAGATAGAACAGAGACATAGGTTCTACAGAAGATTTACAGAGAGGGTTATAGAAGGTCATCAGAGAACATCAAATCCTCATAACTCATACTAAAACCATTCCAAACCTATTGGGTGCAATACTTCCTAGGATTGCGAAGGTCAGAGATGGAAAAATTTTAGGTGTGCTTTTGTGGTTTTTTAATTTAAAAAAGAAGAATAAAAGAAAATAAATTGCACATATATACACATGGTAGCTATGTACAAGGTGAATGATACTTTATGGGGTTTTCAAGAGCCAATGGTAGAACTAAGGGTTACATTCCAATGTTGCGTAATGATCCATGTCATGTGGGCATATGCCAACATGCATTATGTCCTTCTGTTGTGTCCCTACCCTCCCAATTATTGGGTGCAATACTTCTTAGGATTGTGAAGGCTAGAGGTGGGACAATTTTAGGTGTGCTTTTAGGATTTTTTGAATTTTAAAAAAAGAAGAATAAAAGAAAATAAATTGCATGTATGTGCGCATGGTAGCTATGTACAAGGTGGATACTACCTTATGGGTTTTGCAAGAGTCAATGGTAGGACTGAGGGTTATATTCCAATGTTGCATAATGATTCATGTCATGTGGGCGTATGCCAACATGTGCTATGTAGGTCAAGACATTCATTAATGGGATGTCTCCCCAATCCATCGAGCTAGATATGTGAAGCTCCTTCTCACTGAGAATTTTGCCAAGGTAGGGGTGGAGCAAGACATTCTCCTCAAGCAATCAGTTGTGCATCATTGCAAGGAAGTGGGATGAGGTAGGGGTAGCATAAGTCGGATCATATTTCAATGTCTTAATGGCTGATGTTGCTTAGCATTGTTCATGATTGAGCACTCGATGTGCTCCCATTGCACACACAACATGAACCACTTTTGTAGAAATTCAAGCTTGGATGCAACTAGTTGATCCAAGCACACGAGGTTGTTAGGAGTGGTTTCTACATGGCTGCACTTTAAGGAGGTGATGAGATGGCCCTTCAGAGCTTTTTCATGCAAAAGTTGCATGGCAATCAGTGCACTAGACATTGATGGGGCCTTTGTGAAAATACATTTGAAAGCAAGGGAGGGAAGTGATGGGTTGAGCCATGATCTCATCCAAGAGGCCAAGGTCGAGCCTATTGTAGCTGTGGGAAAACATGGTAAAGATGTTATCCAAGTTTTGAATGCATGAGACTATGTTTTCACTTGTATCAAAAGCTAAGTTAGCAACAAGTTCTAGAATGGACAATCGCTTGTAGGAAGGTTTCAACCCGGGTGGAGAAGCTAGCTTTGTTTGGTTTGCGCTAGATTTGTTGGGATTTAGTACCCTTGGGTAGCTTGTGGCCTTTAGTTGGTTTGTGTGAGGGGGTGGTAAAGATGGGGGTGGAGTGGCTCGATTTTGGGATATAGTGACACATGAGGGTTTAGGAAACCAGATCCAAGAGGTGCCACCATAATAGCCTTATGCATACAATAAGCATTTGGGGACCCACCTAGTTCAATTGTGGCTTCAATTATGTGAACATCCCCTATGTGTGGGATTTCTCTTTGGGGTTTGCTTCACTTTATCGCATTGTATTGAGGGGCAAACCCTTGTGTGAAGTGAGAAGGAGGGGTTCAAGGCCTAGCATCGTTTTGGCTTCCATACGAAGCGATAAGGTCAAAGGAGGAAGTCAAATTTACTTTATCGTGTTGTATTGGGCAAACCCTTGTGCAAAGCGAGAAGGGGTTCAAGGCCTAGAATCACTTTGGCTTCCATATGAAGCGATCAAGTCAAAGGAGAAACTCAGATTCGTGTTATCGCATTGTATTGCGTCTTGCATTGTTTCGGATTCCATATCGCACGATAGGAGTTAGTTTCCTTGGTATTTAGCTTCATGATAGCACCGTGTTGGTTTCAATGGGGCCAGGACAAAACAAATTGCAAGGAATGTGTTGGTGAAGAAATCTTCTGAAGAAGGTGCTAAGTGAACTATTGAGGAGACAATTGAAGAAATTGTTGTCCCTATTACACCAACTAGTAAAGTATGTTTAGGTGAATCCTCAGAGAGCAAGTCATTTGGTGAGTTTGAGCCCTTAGCTTCTCCTCACTCTCATCTTGCCAAGGAAGCCCATGTGAGGAAAAATTCCTTCTTTGGCCTTAATGTTTTGTATTGGGGGCTTCCAACACAATGTGAATGTATGAGTTGCTTGCTTCTTTTTGCACATCCTTGCTTCGTATTTTCAGCGCTCCCACTGCAATGTGAATTACGGCACTTCTTCGTGTAAAGACACCGATCCATACCACTCTTGCTGTAGCCCTCTGACTTCAAAAAGGCATCAAACTTATGATACCACTCCCTAGGTGCCTGCTTCAAGCCATAAATACTTTTCTTCAACTTGCACATTAGGTGCTCCCTGCCAAGTTCTACAAAGCCCTTAGGCTGCTCCATGTAAATCTCATCATGCAAGTCCCCTCACAATCAACGTTCAAAAATGGAAAAGAATGAGTAAAAATCAACTCATGATTGAGGAAAAGTGTTAAAAAATTTTGTGGAATGCATGGATTTTTTTTAAAAAATCTCTTTCTATATTTAAGCATTTCAATTTCGATAAGCATATTTCCATCTCCTACACATCTTTTCGCAAAAATTATTTGAAGAATACTTATGGTGAGCTATGGCTTCATGACATGCACCTACAATGGTAGGACAGGAGAAAACCGGCAAGCTGCTGTTCTCGGAGGAAGAATAGGCGAAGTATGGCATCTTAGTGAGACAAGGGTGATATATACCTCGCTATCAATGATTTACTGGATCTTCATCAATGATGCTACCTCCCTGGGCATTGTTGCATGGTCCTTGCTATGCCAAAAGCGTGATGTAGTGAACCTCGATACCTCCTATGGAATGACTTTGATTCCCTAGCGCGTGTCGATGACGACAATCTCCATCAACCAACTGAATGTGCTAAGTGTTTCTAACCCTACCCCTTGCATTCATTTATGTGCATGTCATGTTTTAAGTGTGGGGACATATGGGTACAGATCATGGTCAAGTGTTAGGTCCCTGTTGATTAGTCAACCTGATCTATTTATGTCTTGAGTGTGGGGATGTGTCCCTCCATGTCTTGGTTGCATACATTCATGAACACCCTATTACTTGATCCTTACATGATACCCCATTTTTTTAATGCCCTGTTGAGGTCCCATCCTCAACCACTCGCCCTATTCTAACCCATTCCCATGGTCTTTTCTTGTCATGTGAGTTGTTTTATCATTTTGTTGATCCTCCACATTCTACGTTCTCCAAAACTGCAGTTTGATCCTATACTCCTGTTCCTCCCTTTAAACTAGCCAATTTTCCTTTTTATACGCATGTTAACCCCAAGTCAAGAAGGCGAAAAAATGATGGAAAAAGAGCAAAGACACGTAGGCGGCCTCTAAAGCTAAGTTGGGGCCAAAAGCATAATTTTAAATGAAAGGTGCCTCAAAAAACTCCAAAAACTCATGTAAAAGAGCACCAGGCTCCCTCTTGTACCAATTGTAAAATATTAGACGAGTGTAGACTAGAGGCATAAGGCTAGAAGAGGAAATACAGAAAGGACCTTGCCACAATGGCCGGTCGTGTAACAAAGGGATGGGTGCCCATGGGATTTTAGGGCTTGTATATAAAGTTCAAAAAGTGAATGGAAGCTCATTCTTTGGTGTGTGGCTAACAAGAGTTCTCTTCTTCTTCTCTTCTTCTCTTCTCCTTTCTTGTGTGTGCTCTTGAGAGAAGGAGTGTGAGAGTATGAGAGAGTGAGTGTGTGGGAGTGAGGGATCAAGAGGGTGAAGCTCTTCACCATCTCCTCTTCTCTTGTTCTCTTCTCTTCTCTTCTCTTTTCTCGCGCACGGCTATGGTGGATGGAGCTTGGATATGGAGGAGGCTTGAGGATGCTTGAGCTAGCATCTAGGATTGTGGAGCTACCGGTGTGTGCAAGAGAGAAGGCAACTCATATCGGCATCAAGGTAAGCTCACTACACTCATAAGAATGACAGCGCATCAACTAGGTGAGAGATAGCCATTAGAGCTTGCTTGAAACACTTGAAACAATAAGCGGTCTGTGGGTCTTGGCGGTTGAGCGTGATCTCCCTCTACATTTTTGGTTCTGTTGCCGGGACTAACAGATTCAAGCTTGAGCGCTTGCGCCCCTCATATCGAGCATCGAAGTAAGGGATTCATCCCCAAATGGTGCTTGAGATAGGTAGGAAGTTTGGGTGTTTTGATCTTCCAAACAAGTAAGTATTTTGGGTTAGTTTGTTAGTTTAATGATTGGAAAACGTGGAGAAATCATTTCACATTGTTGCTTTTGATTCTTGTTGCATTTTGCGCAGGATAGGATTAGGAAATCGAATCGGGAAAGGGTAGGGTTTACCATTGCAAAACAGGGCAAAACAGGGCATAAATCATGCAAAAACTTGCAAAAAGCTTGTTTGGGATGCTTAATGTCGGCAAGTGAGTGATTGGGATCGTCAAAATCTTACTCGGGAAGGGGTTTAAGAGCCAAGAGGCCAAGGGAGAGCTCATTTGCAACCGTTGCAGTGAGAGCGAGAGAGAGAGAGAGAGAAAGAGAGAGCCCCCGCAAAGATTCGATTCGATCTCATCATCGAAGAGCCTACCACTCACCTCAGGTATACCAATCACTTCCCTTGGCACTCTAGGTAGGATCTAGAAGTCTGTGCTTGGAATGATAGTCTAAATCGTGAGATTTGATTGAAATCTTCGTCGCACTGCATTCATCGTGTTGCGTTTGACCTGTCTGAGCGGCCGTTTCTGGGCCGAGTCCTAGAATCGGCCCTCGGCCCTTGCCATTCGGTTGACTCGGCTCGAAAACCCTAATCGGCCCTCGGCCCAAAGTCTACTCGGCCCCATTGACCAACTCGGCCCTCGGCCCAAGACCGGATTTGGCCCTTGGACTATTCGAGTGACCCTATGTCCAAACGACAAGACTCGACCCTCGGCCCGCAAAAAGTTTGGCCCTTGGACCAATGTGATTCGGCCCTCGGCCCATGTGTCTCGACCCGTCCGAATCACCAAAGGAGTAAGCGAAAGTGAGAGAGAAGAGCACAACTGAAATCAAGAGTAATAGCTATGGAGGGTTGAACTATGTGACCTGCTTTTTCTTTATTATTCTATCATAGTAAAGAATAAGGAATAAGGAAAATAGTGATGGGTAGTTGCCACCTATAGTATATAGGTGTGCAGGCACTAAGTGCAAGGTAAATACATGCAACTAGGCATGGGTGGTCTTAAACACCCAATAAAATTTGGCAATGTTATTCCTAAAATGTATGAACTTATTTCGAACATTGTAATGGCCCTTAGTCATCATTTCCTTTAAAATTTTGGTATTTTATTAGCATGGACATATTTGAATCACACCATTCCATGGAACTTATAATGTTTCTCTACACTTGATAAGTTAATAGCCATCCTGTGTGTGTGTGTGTGTGTGTGTGTGTGTGTGTGTGTGTGTGTGTGTGTGTGTGTGTGTTACAAAACATGGTTTAGTAAGAAGATAAGATGAGCTATGGGGGAAAGAAGAAGAACAAGTGGAGAAGCATGATCCCACCAAATAGACTCGGTTGATTTTAGTTGAACTAAGTACATTCTTTTATAGCTTTTTTAGCTTGAGACCCTCACTTCTCTTTAATTATGGGATGCATTACATGCATTTGTGTGCGACCTCTTTGGGTATCGGCTCATCTATCATTATCCATCCATATTCTCTTATACCTAGTTCCCTTACATATGCATTAACTATGCTAACAAACCCCCGCTTGATGCATGGTTGGCCATTACCAATTGCTATTTTCATCAAGGATATGATTAAAAAATAAAATTATTCCCTAAGTCCCCTATCATACTCATAAGTATGTGGTGTGAATAGGATATAAACAAATGACATTGGATTGAATAGGAATTTTGTCCCCTTGGCTATTTCATCGATGTCATTGGTGGACATTATAGTTGTGGGATTTACAATAGGTGTCCATTGGATGTAGATACATCATTGGATTCATTTGATTTAGATATGGCATGATTTTGAAGTGGTTTGTTTGCATAGTGTGTTTGGTTGGAGTGGCACTCCCTTTTGAAATGACCAAAGCATCTACAAATTGTACATTGATGTTTACCTTTGTTTCTATGATTCTTTTTTTCATGATTAGTCAATCCACAATGATTGCATTTAAGCCTTGAATTTATTATGATGAAGTCATTGTCGCACGAAGTGGTTGAAGTGCTCCCAATGTATCTCTCTCTCTCTCTCTCTCTCTCTCTCTCTCTCTCTCTCTCTCTCTCTCTCTCTCTCTCTCTCTCAAGGATGGTTCGATGTCATGCAACTTTAAATCCTCCATAGTAGATAATATTTCAACTAAGTTTTGATAACCATCTACATCACAGCTTGATATTAAAATAGCTTTGGCTTCATCTTCATCTAGTGCTCTCTTTAGAATAGCCAATTGTTATTTAATGCCTTTACATTTATTCAAGTGACTTGTGAGATCTTCCTTTGGGTTGAGCTTCAAATTATAAAGTTGCATTAGTAGCTTCACTTTGGAGTGCTTGGATTTGGTGCTGAAGACTTTTTTGAGCTCCTTCCATGTTGTCTTTGCACTTAGAATACTATCAATATGGTGTATGCATTCATCACCTAAGCCTACTGCTATGTATTACAATGCTTTCTCATTGCTTTCTTCATGTTTCTCTCCCAAGCTTGTTATGCCTCCCCCAATGATAATTCACCACAAGCTCTGTCACATAAGATGATACATCATTTTTTATTACCAAGTGTGGAATCCAAATCCCATGAATTTATAATGATATCTTGAGTTGACATGATGCTTAATGAAGAGGTCTTATTGGGCTCATAGGTTAATGCCCAATAGTGTCTAACTTTGTACAAGGTATCCATATACTTGAGGATAACAAAGTATATTACAAGTCTTAAATATTAGTTTCTAAAAAGGAACATGGATAGTGGGTTGGTATTTTTTATTAAGCTCTACAATATGCATTCAAAGCTAAACTTTTAAATAGTACAATCTAATTGTAATTTTATGTCACTTTACTGGTGTTATTTTAGAAGAAGTATTGGATTCCATTACACCCTAAAGGGTCTTTCCTTTTGAATTAGAATGATCAAGAATCAAGCAATAACTACTCTTCTTTAGAAATTTGGTGTTGTGTTAGTTACTTTTCACCATGTAAGTCTTTTTTACCAAAGCTATCAAAGTTATTGTTGTGAATGTTGTTTTTACAAAGTACAAAATATATGTGTCTCTTTATTTAATAAATGTTAGTTGTTTATATCCTAGCTCATAGTAGAAAACTATTACTTCAATGGCTTCTAGAAACTTTTAGATGTGTCATGATGTTTTGTGAGGTGAAAGACAATGATATAATTGACTTTATAGAAATTCTAGACATTTGTAGTCATGACAACTATGTCCCTAAGAGGTTAAGCATATGACTAAGTGGGAAAGGACATCTTTTAATATTATTAACTTTGATGCTAAGAACTAACAATATATATTTGCAAGTCAATAATGAATAATGCACAAGTGTGCTATCTTTTATTGTAATAATGAATGCTTTTGAAAGTCATTATTGTGTTTAGAGGTAGAGTAGATCCTTGGCATAAAAAGTAGTTATGAAAGGAGTAAAATTGTGGATAGATACATTTCCACCCCTGCCCCACACACACACACACAAAAAAAAATTACTATGTGATGATTAGGTAAATTTTGAATACCATCCAACCTAAAATCATTATGTCTTTGGTACTAGCCCTTGACCTCCATAGAAGTCATGGAAACTCAATTTGATGTCCTCCTGCTTCTTCTAGAAGAAGTGCTTAAAATTGAATTCAAATGTTGGCATACACCTACTCTCGGGTGATGTAGGGATGGTGTGACAAACCAGTCCATGTTATGCATGTTGAGGTTGATCACCCTAGCTTCTTTTCATTGCACCCTCATTAGTGCTAGGATTGTACTGGCCTTTTCATACATTTTATTATGACGACATTGTTCATCATTGTGCTTTAATATAAAATGACATAATCATATTTTTTTAAAAGTGTAGCATGAAAGTTGCCACAAAGCTTCAAATAATTATTGTTTATTATTGGCTTGTCATTTAGCATGTTTTTTTGTGGGATTTTTGAGAGAGGATTTGAAATAGAAAGTGGTGCTTACATGGCAAAGTTATGTTGAGTTAATGATCAATTTAAGTGATGTAGTCTTCTTTCATGACATCATTAAAATATTAGTGGTCAAAAGTAAAAGACCTTTATAGCATATATTGGGGACCTTTACATTCAAATAACAATTAGCCACATGCTTCTTTGTGGGAACTTTTACATTTAAATAATAGTTAGTCTCATACTCACTTGTGGGAACTTTTACATTTTCATTACATTCCATGACACTTCATGATAAGTGAATAGCGTCTTAGCATTCACAAACCCTATTATATTGGAGTTACATAGAATCATAACAAAAACTAAAGTTAAAAAGCATGTGCTTTATCGTATCATTTACATCCACATGACCTTATAATTGTATGCATTCATACAATTTGAAGGATTTGCCACATCTTCTATATTAATAGTATTCAATTCTCAAAATTGTTGTTAAGTTTGACTATTTTTCTCTTTCAAGTTCACCAAGAAGTGTCAAGGGAGTCTAGGTCCTATGTGATTTGTGGTTTCCTTCTATATACGAATAAAAAATTATACATTTACTACACTTAAGTATTAAAAGACAAGAATAAACATTGGATGTAGCAATATACCTAGCAAACTAGATCCTCCTTTTTCACCTCTTTCTAGTTATGAGATAACATGCCCCTTATTGAGCCAAAACCCATCTATATTATACCAAAGTATGCCCTAAATATCCATATAGTTCATTGTCAACTCAAAAATGATGATGAAAATTTTCTCATTGTTTTTAACCTTTCATCTCCTCCATTTGAGCTCTTTATGCAACATTTCTCTTTACATATTCAATTTTTGACTTTGCAATTTTATTTATTTATGATATAGTGATTTGGACCACACATTGTGTTCAAAATTTTATTGAGTTAGAATTTTAAGCCTTTTTTACTTAAAAAGTAGTGCAATACTGATTTAGACCAATTGCAAACATGGTCTAATGATTACCCAATAGTAACACTAGATCCAAAGGCCACAAATCATTACCCCAATCATTAGGCCATTGAGTGCCTTTAGATCTAGCATTACTTTTGGATAATGAGGCATACCTAGCACAATTGCAATGAGGAAGAAAAATCATTTGATTCACATTAATGCAATTCAGATTTGTGGGGTACAAACATTTAGATGGAATTATGCTAATAGAAAATATAAACTTATTTATCGATAGTTCTACATTTTGTATTTTAGTGAAAGTTTTTCCCAAACTCTTCACTATTGCAAAGGGCAAGCCAAAAGTCAACACACCTAGTAGTACAACCAATATGTGTATATTTGCAAGGCTTAAAAACTTGGTGGGCATGGGATCACCCATAGTAGGAGGGAGGGGGGCATACCAACCCCCCTCTCCAAGACTTGATTTTTTAAAATTTCCTTTTAATTTCCTATTACTTGCTAGCATGCCATTGATGCTATAAGAAATACCTAGTCAAAATCAAATGACAGGAAGGAAACGAATATCTTGAAGGCCCACAATTTTTTGCAAAAAGAATTATCATGTTTTTAAAGAAACCATTGTATGGAATGTTACAATGAGAGTTGGACTCCCTCCCATGCAAGTTGTACTTATGATTAAGAGATGCTAAAGGCTAAGCATGTGTAACTCATTTGGAATAAACTAGTCTAAGTGTATACAAGAGAAATAATTGGTCACAAGACCCAAAAGAGGGGCTGGATGCCCAAGGGGTATGGAGAAACCCTAATTCTTAAAAATTTTATCTAAAGGATGAGATTGAATGGAACAAGCTATTCATGTGTGTGCAAACTTCTTGTTCTTTCCTTCTTGATTTTTACCATTAAGAGAGAGACTTAGGGAGAGGGTGAGATTGAGAGCAAGGGAGTTAAAGTGTGAGGATGTGGCAATAGCACCAATCCTTGCAACAAATTGATGCCATCATCATATCCCTGGGCATCATGACAAGTAGTAGCATGCTAGAAAATGTAGCCATGACACCAATTATAGTAGCACTATGACCAACAAATTGGTGTCATCATCATGATCTAGGGTGGAATGACAATAACAACTAATGACATCATCATAGTGATCTCTAGAAGCAACTAATGTCACAATAGACCCGTATTGCAATATACTTCTAGGCCACCACAATATCATCCATTTTTGCTCTCCACAATTTTGCATCAATAACAAGCACCTCGGCAACAACTGCAAAGCATGACAAAGAAAGCAAAAATAATCTTCACACTAGCCATTATCCCTCCATATTCTCTATTCCTACCCTTTCTCTTCTATGATTGTATACCATAGGTGTGTATCACTATTATGTAGAAGGAACCATTGATGAGAGAGGAGCCAAGAATTGCGAAGATGAAGGGAGAGCTGCCATTATAGAAGGAGGATTTGGACTTTCCTGGTAGTGAGAACATTTTGTTTTGGATATTTGCCTACAATTGAGTTCTCATTTACTGCACTTTTATGGACATCACTGATTACTTAATCTTTGAGCTATTTTATTAAGGGTAGAGAAGTATTTCAAGTCCTTAAGTGCTTCTATTTTGTGGATAGTGGTAATTCTCCTTTTGCATATTCTTTTGGCTCAATTTTGGGGCTAATTTGTTGAAATTACAATAGTCCATATTCTCTTTATTCTGCAATCATTATGTTAGATGCTTCTAGTTTTTTTGGTGGTAGTTCTATCTTTAACATTAACAAGTTGGATGGCAACCATTTTCACTACTAGAAAACATAGATGTGGTAAGTCTTGTTCTAAAAGAAGTAGATTAGAGCCATTGAAAGCTAGAAGACCTTGATATTAATGATTGGGAAGAACTTGATAAGACATGTAAGTCCACGATTATTTTTTATTTGTCTAATCAAGTCTATTTTAATGTTGTTGAGACTACTAGTGGTGCATGGCATTTATGAAAAAATATATGTGATGTTTATGATAAGCACAATCTAGCTTCATAGTTGTACTAGCTCAAGAATCTTTTAGACCTTCATATGAAGGAAGGAATGCCTATGTCTAATCATTTGAATGAGTTCCATTCTGTTTGCAGCTAACTTATATCATAGAAGATTATCTTTGATCACAATATTGAGTCTATATTATTGCTTTTCACTCTCTCCAAGTCATGGGACGCATTTTGTACTACCATAAGCACTAGTGCTCTCCTTAGGGTGGCTTCATATGCTCTAACGTACAGGGAGATTTGCTCCATTGAGGAGGTTATTAGATTGAATATTGATGCAATCTGTGCCTCTCATACTCTCACAAATTGAGACAAAGAATGATGCTAGAAGCAATAATTACCATCATGATAGAGACCCATAGTGTAGAATAGGTTTAAATCTAGATCTCATGGGTAGGCTTATAGTAAATCCTATGGTCCTAAGTATTCACTTACATGCCACTATTATAGGCAGTAAATACACATATAGTTGTAGTGTTATTAGATGTGCTAGGATAGGTGTGATAAAGACAAAGGAAAAATGCATGACAATGGTAAAGCATCATATGGTCAGTGTATCACTAAATCCATTATCCAAGACTGAATGAGTGATAAGGCCATTTGGAAAACTTCTAGTGTTTTCTTGTAATAAGAGTGGATCTTCAGACATAAAATCTTTTAAGTCTTCTTCAATCTTGTTGATTTTTTCATGATGCTTTTGCAATTCCTAATGAAGCCAATGTTTTGTGTTATCCATTTTGATTTGAGAGGAAGGCTAGGAGATGGTATAGATGCTTCAGTCAACTTTTTCTAGCAAAAGGAATGCTAATCTTTTTCCTCAATTAAGAAAATGTGATATGTTTAGACCAAAAATTTTAAGGAAGAAGATGCTAAAGTATATCAATAATAAGAAGCAATTCATATCCCATCTATTTCATCAATTGAATCTCTATAGGGAGTTTGATTTCTTCCAAGTAGAGAAAATATTTACTTATAGTGGAAAGAGTGATTTTCTTATTGTTAGATAATTCCACTATAATGGGACTGTTATGTTCCACCACCTCTAATGGAAATAGCTCATAGGGAGCTATTGTCAAACTGGATCTTGTATCCACCAAGCCATCTAAAATTAAGTTGAACTTGCATGGGGATAAAAGTTTGACACAATTTTTTGGAATGGGGCCACCACTTTCAAGAGCATTCACATTGAATCAATGTTTGTGGGATTTGCCTATATCTCTAATCTGGTTGATTGTCTTCATGGTGAAAGGCATAGGACTAGTGTCATTGGCAATAACTTCAAGAGATTGAGGAAGTAAGTAGTGAGTTCATGTAATATCTTAGTTGTTGCTTGTCAAATATGCTTTTGAGATCACAAGGATCTTTTGAAACTCTTGCAAAGGGTGTGTAACTGGAGTTCCATTTCTTGGAATGCTTTTGTGATTGCAGTCAACTCTCCAGAAGTTGATGTAGAAGTATTTGTGAATTCATCCACAAATTGTTGGAGAGTCCTTGGCTTCTGAATCTGTTGCTTATGAGGAACAAAAATGCTAGCTTTTTTCAAATTATCTTTGCTTAATGTTCTTGCTCGTGGAAAGTCATGCGGGTTAGAAAATAATTATTTTGTAATTTTTTCCTTTTATTTCTTTTTATCTTTCCTTTTTGCTAAACAATTTTAATAACTAGAAGAAGCTGCATCATTTGTCAAAATCATCATCTAAAGAAGAAATATGTTTGGGCTTGTCTTTCTTTCTTTCAGTGATATGGAATCCAAGAGGACTTCAAGAGGTAGAATGGAAATGCTTTTACTTTCCTTTAATGTTGAAAGAGGAGAAGTGATGTGCATTGATTGTTTGAATTTTATCTAGGTCTTCATAATCATCAGTTTGATTTTGTTTCCAATGAGAAGTGGAAAAAGTGGAATGGAAAGAAGAGGTACTAGCCATGCCATCTTCACTTTTCATTAGAAGAGAAATCAGCTTCATAATCATATCCATGCTCAAAGTCATATTTATCTAAAACATTGGTGGATTTTGCAAACCATCCTGAGTTTGAGTCTAAGTAATCTAGAGTAGAGAGTCCTAAGTCAATAAGAGAGTCTTCTAAAGCTTTTGATTCTGATTCTAAAGACCAATCATCATTACTAGACCATTCAAAAATAGTCTTTATGGTTGATAATCCAAATCATACACTCCTCATATAGAGAATAGATACTCCTTCTATCGGAAGAAGATTCATCACAGACAAGTAGTGATGAATATTCACCTTCTATTTCCCATCGGCTTTGGATTGTTCTTTGCCTTTTTGTGGGCACTTCTTGCCAAGTGGTTTGGATTTTCACAAATATAACACTTTACATCCTTGGATCTGTGATTTTTTGAAAACTTTTCATTTGATCTCGAATTTTGAAAATTATTATAACTATTATAGGAGTGTCTATTGTTGCATGTCTTATGATGGCAAGAAAATTGGTCATGATATTTTTTGCACCTATTGATGTGAGATCTAAGATTTTCCACCATCTAGATTCAAAGGAATCCCTAGGACAGCAATTATATTGCTCTGATATATTTTCTTAATCCTACCTTAATGCCTAAGGTTTTCGCAATCAATTTTGGAGTAAACTCAATGGTTGCTTCTTTGTCTTCATAATGCTAGCATGTCTGCACTGAGTACATGAACTGGCTAGTTCACGTATCAAAGTTGTAGATTTTGATGAGACCATCACAAGTCAGGAAATGAATTAGTGTCTCCATGGATTTGATATATTCAACTAGGCCACACTAGATGACTAGATTTAAGATATCCTAATGCCTAGTTACTAAGTTTGTGAGGTTGGTCAGTGCTCTAAACTTGGCATGGCCTTCTCTCCATTTCTATATGTCCATATTATAGTTGTTGAGCAGAGAACACCACTTTATCTTCATTGAGGACACCCTTGATGCATGTGAGACTTAGGATAGATTTAAGATCATGAATATCTTGGGCTTCCATTTGCAAAACATGAAATTCAAGATTAAATTCTATCACAAAAAATATTATAATAAATTTTTACTTACCATATTTTACTTGGTTAACCTTTTACTATATCAAGAAATTTTATTGTGGGTGGATAAGGTATCTCATTGGTTGGTTTCTTTTGTTGGTTGATTGAGGGTAGCACTTCTCAAGCTTGATTAGGGTTAGACATCAAGCCGCTTCCCCTTGTAGAAAATAAGGAAAGCTTTCAAGCTTGGAAACTCAGGTTCAATGTGTGTAGTTATTTTTGGATTTTGGGTCATAAAAATGATTGTATTATTTGTATATAAAATAGGAGCTATTCATTGAGGAATAGAAGGGTTGGGAATCCACCAGTCATGGAAGAACAAATTGTAAGAGCATCCAAGTTGTCAGGGTAAACAAGGAACTCGCAAAGATATGGCATGAGGTCATCCAAGAGTGAGTGTCCATTGAAATGACTAGCAGCATGAAGTTCTTCTTCAGATAGCAGCTTGTTAAGGAGTGGATGGTGAAGCAACTCCTTGGGGGGAGGTAGTGTGTGAGACTCAATGATGTCGCAAAGAGTTATGGTCTCACATTATGTAGCATCATACTTTAAGAAGCTCACAATCTTTCTATGTTCAGTAGTGGTGATGATCTTGCTTCCGAGCATTACAGTTTCATGTCAAAAGCAATACCATTTATTTAAGAAATGACTAGTAGATCTGCATAATTGTTCTAAACTATTCACAACACAACGATCGTTCAGAAATGTGTTCATCACATAGGATGAAAGTATTCAATACTTTTCTAGTTGTTTCTATGGAATCTCTTGTGTTAATTAGTCCAAGACTATTAGGCTTTTGCGAAAGATGTATTTGTATTCTTCCCATGTAGGATGCCACTAATCATGGTCAGTAATCCAAGGTCCATGAGAGCAAAGAGTTTGGAAAGAGTGCCAAAGGTGGAGTCAAGTTTCACAAAGCAATCCATAATTAGCTTGTTGGAGAGTTCTAACAAATCTTTAGTCATTTTATAGATTGATTGGCATTGGTGTGGTCTCTTGAGGGTGCCTAGTGGTGAGGATCAATACCTGTCATTTTACAGTCAAGGAGTTGGGTTGAGGTAATTGGCTAGGCTGAAGAGTGCATTCTATCCAAGTAGTCTCAAGCCATACCTCCCTTGGGGAAAAGGTGGTAAATATGCAAACATTGGCTAAGTGGAGATAAATGTGTTTGTCAATGTGGTTAACGTTACAATTAGTCAAGTACTCAAAGGTGTACCCTTAGAGAATTTTAGTATCGACTCATTTGGTGCTCGAGAGAACATAGAAGAGGAGTGTGATAATTTTAGTCTCGATTGTGGCCGTTAAATCACAATGACCTAACAATGTGTAAGGTCATCCTCCATAGGGATTCAATTTTGCATTGGTTGGTTGTAACAATGGTTTCCCTAGCTTGCTCCAATAGTAGTATGGCAAATTTATAGTCTAATCCATCATTAATGAGACCATCAACCATCATTGAGTGAGTTGAAGTGAGGCGAATGCAAAGGTATGTGGCTGAGATCAAACATTCATTAGCAGGCTCTAGGTTGCTAATGGTGGCAACCCTAACATTCATAGTGGTGGATTGAGGAGTGGAAGGTTGTAAGGTCAAGTGTTGGCACTACTCAAATTGTTCATAGAACATCTGTTTTACATGGAATACTTTGTATTTTATATGGGGGGCTCATGTGATGGATGGCCAAGTGGATAGTACTTCTTGATTTGGATGCTATGAAAGTGTCCAATGGATTGGCCATCTAGGGTTTCTAGCTCAACATTTCTTGTTCTACTAATTGTACAGATAAAGAAACATTTGAGGCCTTGTAATTTTAATTTCTGCCTATGGCCTTTAATCAAGTATAGCAAGACAAGATCATCCTTGTCAAAGGATCTTTGTTTGACATGTTTGTCAGATCAAACTTTGCATGGGCCCTATTCATGAAGACTAAGCTTTTTTTTTGGGGGGGGGAAAGGGGGGGTGGCGCTTCTTTCCCCTCTCATTTTTTCTTAATTTTCTTCTCCTTCTCCTTCTCTTCTTCTTTTTCCTCTCTTTTTTTTCCCTTCTTCTTCTCCTTGTTTCTTTTCATTCTCTTCTTCTCCTTGCTTTTCTCTTTTTCTTCTTCTCCTTTTTTTTATCTTCTTCTTCTTTTATCTCTTTTACTTCTCCGTCACCTAGTTAAGCATCATGATAAAAAGTAATTAAAAATCACAAAAATCAAAATTTTTTAAATAAATAAAACAAGTGAATGAAATAAGACAAATAGAAGTATAGAGACAAATAATTTGTGTTATTCCATGCAACTAAACTCAATCCTTTTATCCACCAATTCCAATCGATCAAAAAAGACAAAGCTCTAGCTAGGTATTCATGTTTCAAAGTTGGCGCTTACACACCCCTCCTATTCCACAATGCATAACACACATGTGACTTTACAGTCAATGTATCCTTGGTCCTAGAAATGAAAGCAAAATGTTGGTAACATGTGCTCAACATCTTGCGACCATTGGACATGTTCCTATTATTTTAGGAGTTTCGATACGCGAAATCCTTGGTCTAGCTCTCACCTAGCCTCTTACACATTGTAAGAAGTCTAAAGTCATTGTAATGAACTCCATTTCCCCTCCTTCAAAAATAAAGGTAGCTCTTAGAAGGCTCCATGACTCACACATGTACCAGCCCACTCTCTCTTCTTGCCCTCTATAGCCTTCACTTGCAAAGAGGGAGCATGAGCATAGGTATGAGAGAGCACTCAAGAGAAATGATAGGGGCTTCACCCTTGGTCCCTCACTCTTACACATTCTCTCTCTCTCTCTCTCTCTCTCTCTCTCAATGGAAAATAAGAAAGTGAGAATAAAAAATGAGCACACACATAAATAGTCTTTTTCATTCTCTTTCATCCTCTTTACATAACTTTTTAGGGTTAGGGTTTTTCAATCCCCCTTGGGCACCTAGCCCACTTTTTGGGCTAAAGACTAGTATTTCCTCAAAGCATGCACTCAATTCCATATTCCTATGCTGCCAAGTACTACTAGAATTAATTACAATTTTTACATAATGGAGCCCATCCCTTAATTACAATAGTTGATTTCTTTCCCAAGGCCTAGTAATTTTTTTAAAAATTTGTGGCTTTCATGTTCTTCTTTCAAGTATTTGTTTCTTCAATTGGTTAGTAGATATGAAATTTGTAACCTCAACACTTGTAAATGCAAACATGATCAAATCTATAGTGTATTTAGAAAATTCTCCCAACCAACTTGGGGGACCTGAACAGAGGCCAAAATAACCTCAAATAGCAAAAATATCAACCACTCTTCATCATGAAAGTTCTATGTAACAAAATTTCCTATAAAAAAAAGACGTGTGAGTTTGTTTCAAGTGAAGAAAATGAACCAAATTAGTGATTCTCAAATTGCAAAATAGTTAAAGGCGTGAAAATAATTGAATTAAAAACACAAAAAGATAATGTATTAGTTGTGTATAGTCATTGATAACACTATGCTAGGATATATAAAAAATACAAAGTGTTCACATGCAACTTAGATAACCTTCAAAAATATGTTTTTAACAAATACAAAGACATAGAAGATTTAGCTCAAGGAAGAGTTGAATAGTTTAAAGAAAGGGAAGATATCTACAAATGAGTATGTTTTGAAGGCACATAACAAATGCTTTGGTAGCTATTGATACAACAAGTGATCATGATGATTTGTTTTTGTTGACTTTAGGTGGCCTTAATATAAAAAGGCATAAAAATATTTTGTTACTTCTATCCAAAATTTAATGAGTTGGTCATTCTCATGATTATTGAAGAGATGACTATGTAGGGTGAATCATTTGAAAGAAGTAGTAAACAAGTACAAGCATTCTACTAAGTTCATGATGCAAGTTCTCTTCATGAGGCCATGGTATGGGATATACTTGTGGTAACTAGAAAAACAAACTAAATCACTAATTTGGTGGCATGCAAATTTTGAGAGGCCATTATAATACTAGAGTAAAGGAGAGCTCTGATGATTTGTTTTTGTTGACTTTAGGTGGCCTTAATATAAAAAGGCATAAAAATATTTTGTTACTTCTATCCAAAATTTAATGAGTTGGTCATTCTCATGATTATTGAAGAGATGACTATGTAGGGTGAATCATTTGAAAGAAGTAGTAAACAAGTACAAGCATTCTACTAAGTTCATGATGCAAGTTCTCTTCATGAGGCCATGGTATGGGATATACTAGTGGTAACTAGAAAAACAAACTAAATCACTAATTTGATGGCATGCGAATTTTGAGAGGCCATTATAATACTAGAGTAAAGGAGAGCTCTGGAGGAAGAGGTGGATAGAAAAATAAAGGTTTTGCTAATTATGAAATTATTCTTTATTATTAAAAAACATGTTGGATTATATCTCATTGTTATAATAAGAAGAATGACATTTGGACTGATAAATTGTAGCAAGGAAATTATGTATTGTCTTCAAGATAGAATGAGGATTAAAATGAGCATACGTTTGTCATAAAGCATACAACAAATGCTATTACAAGAAAATGATACAACTGGTGGAGTATATGGTATGTTGATTTACGTGCATTAAATCATATGACCAACCATGCTGAATGGTTTGGAAATATGTAAGATTTACAAAGTCTAGGTTATGTAGAGACGGATGATGATTTGTGCCACCTAACTTTACACATTGAAAATTTTTCATTTGTCCTTGAATAATAGTTAAATAAAGTGTTTGTCATATATATTCTATGCTCCATTCATTTTGAAGAATTTGGTATAGGTTGGTCAAATGGTAGAGCAAGGGTTGCAAGTTAGATTTAATGTGAAGGCCTATTGCGTGAAGGACTTCAATGAGAAGTGTAAGTTAGTTACAAAGGGAAGTAAAGTTGGCTGCATTTTACCTTGAATATGAGAATTCTTGTTATAAATGCTAATATGCATGCTAAAGGCAAAACTATAGTTGTAGACAATGAAAATTGGCTCAAATATGTTGGTTATTCAAATGTACAAATGTTAAAATTAATGAGAAATTAATGTAATCTAAAGGATGATCATCGGTTTTCCTACATTTAAAATTAGCATACACTATTGTGTATATTATAAATAGAATTCCCACAACTACAGTTCATGGTATGATTACCCCCCCTAAAAAGATTGGTGTACAAGCAAGAGGCTCCATTTGACACACTTGAAAGTGTTATTGTGTATATTCATTTATGTGACAAGCTGCATAAGAAACTTGATCCAAATTCTAAAAATATAATTTATGCAATATTCTATAGAGAAAAAAGGATATCACTATCCTAACCCTATTATAAATGAGTTTAGAGTGACCAATGATGTTATTTTTTATGAGATGAGCTGTTGGTATGCATCTAGTGGAGATGCACGATAATAATGATCGTACCCTTAGTGGGCCAAAGACATTAGCAGATCTGCAATCAATCCTTGGTCTGGGAGACTAAGGTGTAGTCCCTCACTTTCAACTGCATCTAGTAGTATTTTGAGTAATGACAAAGGGAAGAAGAAAGGGTCAGATGGTAAAGATGCATCTACTATTCATTTAGTCCTTTATTTTAGTGGATCAAAGAGTTTAGATGATGATCTTGGTATTCCTTCAATCACAATATTGGTTGTACAAAAATCCCAAGGTAATGTAAAGGCTTCATTGAACGATCCAATTGTACACAAGTCTAGTTGAGTAAGATACCCTATTGGAAGATTTTATTTTGAGGAGTATATAACTTACCATTATGCTTATATGGAAAAATTAGTTGAGGATATTGAACATACTTGTTTTGAGGAGCTTGTTGGTTATGCTCATTCGGATTTTAGCAATAAATGAGAAGATAGTTTCACTAGAGCCAATGAATGAGGAGATAGGTGCATTAGAGGCCAACAAGAGTTGGGATCTAGTACCATTACCTAAGGGCAAGAAAGCTATTGGCTATAATGGGTCTATAAAATAAAGCATAATATAGATGGTTTTTTTAGTACCATATAAGACCAAGCCTGCAAAAAGCTATGTGCTATCATGGGGTTTTATGACAAGCCACAACCCATAGAGTATAAAGATTCAAACCAAGATGGAAGAGAAAAGCAATTAATGCCAAGTAAGAATCACCAAGTAAGATTCCTTAGGTTCTACAAACATTAAAGAACCCCATATATTTGTTTTTGCATGTTACATCTATCAACATGTAGCTCAACCCTTATTCCAAGAGAAAACCCTATATACATTATGAGCATCCACACATTACCCTAAATATCATTACAAACATAAGTGTTTTTCTTCATCTTTCTTCTTGCATCATACAAATCTCAAGATCTTGTTGCTTAGCCCAAGTAGCAAGATAAAATCCATAGGTTTCATTTGCATGGAGCTCCACATGAAGCATAAACAAAGAGCTTATGTTCTCATCAAGCTCATACTCAATGGTTTTCTAGATAAGGTGTAGCTTTGATTTAATGTAAGAGGCACATTTATCTTTCATCCAATCAATTGATAGCATTGAATTCATAATTACAATTAGACTACAATTCTTCCATCACAAGTCAAGGCATTTAAGAACAAGATAGGCTTAGATGATACCCCTAATATGCCCTTCCTCATCATAACATTAAGTATACTTCCATGGTTAACTTTGAAGATTGCATTTCCTCCCTTCATAGATGTTCATCAGTAACACCCAAATTCCAAGGTGACAACTGCGGCCTAAGAATTTTGTCACTACTAGTCAATCTCCAGAAATGTAGGAATCCTCCTCCCTTGTCTTCGCATTGTACTTCGCATGTTCCCATGATCAAAAACTTTGCATTGAATCCTCTTAAATATACAATCAACACCAAATGGCAACAAGTCTAAATTAGTGCCTCTAAAATCAAAGGCTTCATCTCATTATGATAACTCAAATTTATTTGACTTCTAAAATTACTCCATCAACTATGACTACTTTCTCCATCTCACACACATGTTATAGCCCTCCTCAATCATGGAAACCAATGCTTTTCCCCATACATGTTGCAACAAGGAACCTTTCGATCATCATCACTCACAAACATGAACACATTGTAATTGTGATGACAATGTCAATTGCAGTAGTCTCTGAACTTTCATCACACTGTTGTTAGCTTGGATTGATTGCCATCTTCTCCAATCATAGCATCACCCCCATGTAGTTGCTAGCATAGTCCACCATCACGAGCATTGTTAGAGTCGATGGCATACCCTCCCCAACATCATGTTGTAGTTAGGTCCCCCTCAAAATTTGTGCTGGTAGCTTGTTAATCTTGATCAGACTTATTCCCCTCTTCTCCTCTCACCCAAGATGATGAGGCTCTCTTTCTAGCCTCCTACTTTTTTCCCACATCTGATTACAAACCCTCAGAATAGCATGCTTTTCAATCATCTCCTCTAGAAAATTAGGTTATGTTTTCTCCTAAGCTTTAGCTTAGTTCTCTCCTTTACTTATCCACTTAGCATCTAACCCTTTTCACACTTAAACATGCTCATGGATACTTGATATTATTGCTTCGATTATCTCTAGATAGATATGCATTGTCTTTTTAATCATTTTGACTCTCTTTGTCCACTACTTTCTTGTAGATCTTCCTTCTAAGGATTGGATAGAGGTCACTTGCAGTTCATGCAAACACTTAGACATCTCAGGTTTTCTAGCATCCCACTAAATTCTTGTATAACCATGACAATCTAGACCTAACATATGTACTCAAACCGAACAAACTACAAAGAATAACAAATCACATACAACAAAATGATATTAAATCCTGTGAAAATAGAACTCTCTTGGTTTTTCATAGGTGGACACATAACATTATGTTAGTGCAAATATATGTCATAGACTATGAAGAAACATCTAGTTGCTAGGATGGCAACTATCAAATGTATGATTGCTTTGGCAAACAAAGATTGGAGTCTACAATAGATGGATGTAAGAAATACCTTCTAGCTTGGTAATTTATAAGAAGGAGAATATATCGAGTAGCTAGCATGTTATGAGGATTTTGAGCATTCCACATATTTTCATAGGTTAAAGAAGACACTCTTTGGATTGAACCAAGCATCCAGAGTATGGTCTAACAAGATTGGAGAATATATTGTCAACACTGGCTTTCATGCTTTTGATGATGATCACTCACTTTATATGAGAAAGGGAGATGCATGTTTGGTTATTATATTTTTCTATGTGGATGACTTAATTATTATAGGTGATAATGATAGTGGGATTATTGATGTCAAGGGACTTTTGAAGAAGAAGTTTGAGATGAAGGATTTGGATGAGTTGAGATATTTTCTTGATATTAAGGTGATTAGATGTATTGATCGTATATAGCTATCTCAAAGATGGTATGACTTGGATAAGTTATTGAAGTATGGTATGACTACATGTGAGACTCTTTTGCTATTGGAGTAGAATGTAAAGTTGAGAGTTGATGTTGGGGATGAGATAGAAGACCTAACTATATTCAAAAGGATAATAGGGAGCTTGATTTATATGATCATTACAATGCTAAACTTGAGTTATGATATTTGGCTTGTGAATCAATTTTTGCAAGTATCTAGGTAGCCTCATTCGAATGTAGTTAGATGTATATTGAGATGTGTGAAATCCACATTGCATTATAGATTTTTTTATAAGGCAAGTAAGGATGTATATGAAATTAGATATAAAAATGCGAATTAGGCTGGTAGCATGTTTGATAGAAGATCTACACTAGCAAATTCATGTTTTCCCTTGGTATTATAATGACTACTTCGAGCACCAACAAAAAGCAACCTACAACTACTTTAGCAAGTATAGAGGCTAAGTACAAAGGCACTACTATGGTAGCATGTGAGGTGGTATAGGTATAGAAGTTATTAATTGATTTGGATGTACAAGTAGATGATCTAGTTTTCACTCATTATGATAACACAAGCAACATATATTTAGCCAGAAACCATGTATTCCATACAAAGACATTGCAGTGCATTACCAAGTTATGAGAGAGAAGGTACTCATAATTGAGATTGACTTAGTATATTTCAACACATAAGATCAAGCAATTGAGATGTTTACGATGGTTTTGGGTACATAGAAGCTTCAAAGATTTTGAAACTTACTAGGAGTTGTGGAGATGCAATTGAGCTTGAGAGGGAGTGTTAAGATGGAAAGCTCAACGCCTACCTACTTTATTCACAAGAAAATTAGTCAATATACACTTTTGATTATGAAAATGATGTTTGTCAAGCTTGTCATTAACAATCTTATTAAACCCCTTAGACATTGTGCATAACTTAGTAATTCAAGTAAATTGTCATATGTGCTAGTCTCAATATATAACACATACTGGGAAACACTCATAATATCTAACAACAATCGACAAATACCACCTACCACACTCAACATCTACGAACTATTTGCAAAATGATAAGGTTTGCAAAGTTCTTGAACCTTACCAATTTTCATGTGAATAATCTCTAACTCCTAAATAGAGACCAAAATGCATCGTAAGTTTGCAGCACTTTCTCAACCACTCTAAGCTTGCAAAGATGGCTCATCAATAGGAGATGATATGAAAGAAATCTGCATAGGTATGTTCCATAGTAAATTTGCTTCCTTGTAGACTATTATGCTTGTGGCATACATCTCCTCCCCTAGTCGAGGCTCTGATACCATTGGAAGTTAAGGGGAAAGAGAGAAACCTTGAGGTCTTGCAAGACACACTAAACACAAAGACTACACTCAATATAGAAAGCCAAAAATGTTATTCTTTCTTCTTCAAGATTCTTCTTCTTCTCATCTTCTCCTTCAAGATAACAGTCTATAAAAGATAAATTAAAAATATAACATAGTAATCTATAGTGGAAACATGTTAACTAAAAAGATGAGTGGATAGATATCCCATAACTTGAGTAAGTTGACTGACTAATGCCCACTTGTACAATATCATTGGAAGCATATGCCAATCTAGGTACCAAACCATGCCAATTATATGAATGTGCCTCATTCCATTATGTGAGTGTCTACTTGTGTTGAGCTTGACATCTCAACATAAGGGTTGTGTGACAACTTGCTAGTAGCTGATAAATAGGGTGCTAACATCATTGGGCAAGTATCAAATGAAGTTTGTTATGGCTGACAACCCACTCAATGGAGATATCAAGTCGAGAGTCACATAGTGGGTTGTAAGGCTCAATTGGAATTATAAGGTGTGTTGATCTAATGATGGTGTTGAGGTATCTCGTGAGGTATGCAATATAGTAAGGTAACGTCAGGTTGTGCTCTTTGCACTCAAGTTGGCTTTCTTACAAGACACAAACCAAGCTTCTCATGGAGTCAAATATGCCCCTTGTGCTTGAGTCAATGGCTCAATATGACCCTCTACTTGAGTCAAGGATGGTTGAGCGTAGCAAGCAACCAACACCAGATTAGAGAATCTGGGATTTCCTAAGTCTCAATTTTAAATAAGTGGTAAATATTTGATCACATGACTAAATCTTGATGCATACTTGAAAGTGGGATTTGGGAAGGTAGCTTATATAGCATTTAGGATAGACTTTACCTTTAAGTAAGACAACAAGATTTGACCATGTGGTTAAATAATAAAGGTATTGGGGGTTCCCAAAGTGCATGAAAATTCCCAAATTCCCAAATTCCCTAATATAGTATTACTACCCCTTAAAGGATTTTACTTTCTTGAGTCAAGTGCCCAAGTTGATGGCCAAAAAAATAGTCAAGTCGTAGGTGATGCATGTTGTTCACGTGCGTCCTTTCTTGTAGGGTGGAAAGGCATCATGCACGACTACTTTCTTTTTATGTGGCTTGAGTGCTTATATGCATGTTGGTGGGTTGAATCACAAGGCTTTGAGGTGGTGCTAGCTGTTTGGGAAATGACTTGCCACTTGGAGGCCTTAACTGCCCATTTGTCAAGTGTGGCACAAATAGCTAGCAGGCGTGTGCCACCACCTTAGCCTGCATGTCTCGATCAAATGGGTTTGTCCAATATTTTAGAAGCACCTTCAATCAAGCTATTGAGATACTTGCAATCACACCTACTCTAGTCCCTTTGTATAGGATAGCTAGGCTAGGAAGATGCAGTCCATTCTAGGAAGAGAGACAAAATCCCATATGCACAATGGATGTTAAGTGCTACCAAAGAACTCTATATAATGATGTACTTGAAATATCACTTTCATATGATGATAATGCAATAGTACTCGTCTCTTATGTCAAGTGTTTGTGTCATTGTTGTCCATACACAAGATTGTGTTTATGAGTTCAAGTCTCAATCTTGAAACCTAATTCACTTGTGTATCAGTTGTCTACATTGTCATGCCAACATGAGTTGTGTCTTTACTTCCATCCTCCATAGCTACCGCCTTTGTCATACTCTAGATCCCGCATCTTTAACATGGTATTAGAGCTCAGTTGAGCATGGCTTAGCTCTCCTCTACTCTCACTCAGCTCATCTTAACCTCAGGTCAACTCAAGTCCAGCTCATGGTTCCATTTCCCACCTCAATCTCTACTTGACCCTCCTTGGTAGCCATAGCCAACCTGCACCCTGCCTACTTCAAGCTCTTGGATCTCTCTCCACAAGTCATATCTCACTGCAATTCCTTGTGGGAAAATGTTCCTCTACTTCCAGAGCTCCTCCTAGCACCTCAGACCTAAGCATTGCACACCCTGGAGCTCAGCATTGTCAATCTTTTCAACTTTTGCTTTGGGCGTCCTCCATAGCCAACAGGACCTAGCTCAATTAGAGTCATTGGATCTCTCAATACAAAGCATATCTGCTGATGATTCCTTCTAAAGACCTCTTCCTCTGGTTAAGGCGCAGCAGCCCAGCATCATACCTACTGACATTAGCCACATCTGCCCCCAGCATTGTTAAAATCGTCAAAATCTGTCCTAATTGCGCATGTTTTCGTTTCGTTGTCCTGTGCGCCTCCTGCTCGACCAGATCTTGACGATGGTTATGGGGAAATGAAAGCCCATGAGTCAAGCTTTCTTTTCATAAAAAAAGTTTGGGAAGTGATCAAGTATACAGCCCACACAGAGCAAAAAACTAGGCCCCTGTCTGAAACCCTAAACTATCAGCCATAGCCATTTTTCATCAAAGCTCAAAAATCTCATCATTTTCTCTCTCCTGCCACCTGGAGCAACCCACTGCCACTATGATCTACTCCCCCAGCATCAAATCAAGGAGGGGAAGGACCTAGAAAGATCGACAAAGGATCAAAGACCCAAACAGGAAGATTCAAGCTCAACATCAAGTCAGACATAGTGTGTTTTCACACTACCATTACTTGTGTCTCTTGACACATTGTAATCTGCTCTTTCACTTGTAAAATCTGAGAATCTTGGAACTGATTTGCTACTGCTCCAACTCTCTAGCATGGGAAAAGACTCACCGACAGCTCGGTTCAAGGGAGTTGGGTTTCACACTTGGCAAACCCACACAAGCTCATCTTGATGAAGAAGGGTCTCTGGGCCATCACAAATGGCAAAGAGAAGAAACTTCGAGATGCGGACATTACAGCTACTTGGCAAAAAAATGATGACAAAGCCCATGCCATTATCAAACTGGAGCTAGACGACAGCTATATCCACCATGTGGATAACTATGAGACCTCATAGGATTCATGGAAGAGACTTGACACCTTGTTTGGTGCACAGTCTAAATCATCAAATATGGTCTCCTAATTGAGTTTTTTAGGCTTGAAATGAAGTCCAGCACATCACTTGCCACACATCTAAATTACATGGAAGGACTTCTAACCCAACTTGCAGGAATCAACATTAAAATGAAAGAAGATGTTTGCATGGGTGTTCTACTTAAGAGTTTGCCTCCTGAATATAATAATGTATCAACAACCTTAATCAACATGCCAAATCCTGAACTTGTTGATATCTAGGCATCACTGTTAGAAGAGGAAAAGAAGCTAAAAACTAAGGAAGAATCAAGTACCTCTAGATATGAGCATGCATTATATGTTGGCAACAGGTACAAAGGCAAGAAGGATCAGCTTTTTTGTGACTTCTGCAAAAGGACCGGACACACCGAGAAGTTCTACCACGCAAGAAGGAGGTCCCAAAAGGCATATCTAATTGCAGTCCAAGAAGAAGAAGAAAATGGAGCAAAGGAAGAAGAAGAAGAAGACCACCAGGAGAAGGACAAACCTTATCAATCCTTCTGTTTAGATAGAATTTTTTAGTTTTGTGTTTCCTAGTCCTAATGTCTCAAACATAAACTTGTAAAACTCCTCAGTTATCCTTGTACTACAGCCTTTGTACACTTTGTAAGGCCCATGCCACAGCCTCTGGATGTCCATCATGTTTGTGGTACCCACACTTAGCCTTTTCTGCGATAGCCTTTGGTGTTTTGCCATGTTTATGGTGTGCCCACACTTTGCAAGTGTTGCTTTTACTAAAGCATCAACACACTTGTACTTTTGGTCGTGATTGAGGGGGATGTTGAGATACTTGCAATCACACCTACTCTAGTCCCTTTGTATAGGACAGCTAGGCTAGGAAGATGCAGTCCATTCTAGGAAGAGAGACAAAATCCCATATGCACAGTGGATGTTAAGTGCTACCAAAGAACTCTATATAATGATGTACTTGAACTATCACTTTCATATGATGATAATGCAATAGTACTTGTCTCTTATGTCAAGTGTCTGTGTCATTGTTGTCCATACACAATATTGTGTTGATGAGTTCAAGTCTCAATCTTGAAACCTAATTCACTTGTGTAACAATTGTCTACATTGTCATGTCAACATGAGTTGTGTCTTTATCTTCCATCCTCCATAGCTACTGCCTTTGTCATGCTCTAGATCCCGCATCTTTAACACAAGCTAGTCAAGGGTTTTCTTGGGTACGCCCTATTGTTTAGCTGTCCAAGTCTCCATGAGTACTTCAACTTGGGCTTCCAAATTAGTCGTGTGATACAATCACTACTTAGGCTCAAAGGCACTGAGAAGGCTGAGGATACTTATCAGCACGAGACCTGCCAAACAAGACATGTTCAGTAGGTACTCGATAAACCCATTCCCAGCAAATAAAAGCACCCCTAAAAGAGGATTTGGTCTTCCCCTACGCTCACACCCATTGGATTCAATCCCTCTACCTCGATGAATGGGACTTGAACTCTATTAGTATGACCACATGGAAGGTTGTGAAAATACTAACTTTATATTCAAATTTTATTAAAATGTGCATCAAATTAGAAACTGGTGCTTCTCATAGAAGTTAACTCGGAGTATGGGTCCCCATACTAAAATCGATCTTCAACCCACTTAGAAGTGGGGGTAGAATAGTAGCCTCTTGAAGGCAACTTCTCCACTCAAGGGTTTCTCGAGTGGAACTAATTCAAGGGAGCTATTCTCAAGTAGCTTATCTGACTAGGTATTACTCAAGTGAACAACCAAGATTGTGCACGATGTGGAGGTTAGGAGTGTAGCTCAGTTGCTTAGAGCTCACGGCTGTGAGCATGGGTGTGTGCATTCAATACCCGACTCCCATGAAATATCGGGTTGTCCTCATCCACAAAAAGGCATATGAAAAATGTGAAAAGAAATATTGAGCACAATGTGAGGCTAGTTGGGGAAGAAGCAGACTATGTCAAGTTGGGGAAGAAGCAGACTATGTGAGTGTCTAATATTGAGTGCCTGCATTGTCATCCCCACTCATAGAGTTTTTGTCCCCAAAAACAAAAGAAGAATGGGGGGGAGAAGGGGCAGTAGAGTACTACTATGTGCAATAATACAAGGGAAATAGTAGTAGAGGAGGATGGGCTGAGTACCATGTGAAATGGGGTATATAGAGTCATAGGTAGTATGGGCATCATATTTGGGGGGGGGCACACACAAGAGATGGTCCACCATTTCATGAAAATCTGTGCTTTGGTGGATGAAGAAGATAGCATGCTGTACAAAATAGGACTTCGGTAGAAAAATGGTCATAACTTTGTATGGGAAACTCTAAATAGGATGCTTGAGGTGTCAACGTGAAGCTTGTGAAGTGTGCTTTCAGCCCATATAGGTGGGGTGGGGACCAAAACTAGTTTGAAATAGTTTGTTTTCTAGAGGTAGTCTACAATCCCTCCAAACAAGGCCAAAATGGGTGAGTTGGCCCTTGCTTTGTGACATCTTGGCTACCCATAGTACCCACATGGATCAAAGGGAATGCCATCATAAAAGTCATCATGAGTGCCATCCTCACATCGATCAAAAGGCGTCCCAACATAATGGCTGTCAAGGATGGGAAAACTATCATCAACCATATGCTCCCAGCCACTCGAATCAAATGGGTAATCATTTTCATGGTTAGTTCCATAACCTCCTGGGTCATAAGGAAGCATGATGCCATCATCTTCTTCCTCATTTGCATCCACATCAAGGGTGGTATCCACATCATATGCATAGGCATTAAGCTCATCTCTTTGTAAGCCTTGGTTGGGTATGGAATGATGCATACCATCCATAGGGTCATGGTATGATTGTGCTAGAAATGACCACTAAACTCATCCTCAATATATTCTCTTTTAGCTTGAAGAGAGCCATATGATTTTGCATCTTGATCTATAGTATGCTCTTCAAGATCATCAAGATCTATTATGTCAATCTCTTGTTTGTCTTCCTCATCTTTGTCATCTACACATGCATCAATCAAAGTGTTCACCATTACATGGGTTGACCCCATCGAAGCATGCTACCCAAACTCGTGTGAATGTGGGTCCAAGAAAGAAGAATGATCTACATCCAAAGAGCGCTGCCCATAAGAACATGTGCATCTATCAACTTGATGCTATTCCAAGGTATATGAACTCACATAACCATAGCCATAAGCATGTTGCCCATTTGAGCCATGTTATCCATCATATGCATTGTACCCAATATGGCAATGATGCCCTTGATATACATCAACTTGATACCAATCCAAGATATATGAAGCATAACCATAAGCATATTGATGATTATATAAATCATGTCATTGCCCATGGCCATGATAATCCAACCCTTGCTTTAGTAGGATACTTCCATTCAAGAGATCAACATTAGCAACAAGTTGATCAAGGGTAGAGCATGCTTGGTGCATTTTATCCATCAAGTCCTTATGCCTTTTTGCATCCCTTGCATCAAGCCATCATAAAGCGTGGAGCAATGCTCTACATTCTTGGTCACTAATCTTTCTTTTACCCTTGCCCTCTGCCATTGAGGTGCAGTCCACACAAATCCCTAGTCACAAAATCTAAGATAACTTTGGCTAGGGAGCTCCAATTGAGGAAATTTGTAATTCAAAATGGAGGGGAGAGTGCCCTCTATGAGTCTGTACAAAAAATTTTATGATAGAAAATTTTCAGAATTGGCTGTGAATAACTTTCTATGGTTGTATAGAAGGGGGATACATCCTATTTCACAAGACCACAACACACAAAAGTAGTTGTAACTCTCCAATGGGAGCTCTGATTGGGGAGCTTTCTAGCTCTAGTCAAAGTATCAATCCCCTCTACACAACGGGCATAGGAATGTAATAACAAGTCTTATACAGAAAATTTTATAATAAGAAATGCGTGGCAAAATTGTGCAGTCCAACACCCTATTTGCAACTATGAGAGGCTTATTTTGAATAGTAGATACCCTGTAAGGTCTAACCAAGTTATCAAAGTGAATGAGGACCTAAATTGGGAGACTTGTGAGCACCTTGGGGGACCTAGAAATACTTCCCTAAACCACAATTACCTTTGTAAGCACCTGTAGAAGTTTACATTAGCATGTATAAGCCAATTATGAGTTGGAAGTTGTCATGTATATCATTATGGGTTGGAAGTCGCTGCGAGTATGATCCAAACCATTGCCACCATGGCCAAATGCATTGCCAACAAGAGCATAATCTTGTCAAACATGATCATTGCATGACCAACATAAGCATCACTGCCAAACAGGGGCATATAATTGCCAACATAGGCATACCACATAGTTGCAATGCTCCATAGTAGTGCACTTCGATTACTTGACGAAGATTCCACAAGGAATATTAAAGCCTCAATAGTGCCAAAGTGCCTAGCTATCCAAGACTCAAGGAAGAGGAATGTCCAAGATGCAAGCACTATGAGAGATGCTCAACAATGAGAATGAAGGTAGAGAGCCAAAATTCCCCAATTCGTGGTTCCTAATAGCCTCTTGAGGGCTAACAAGAATCAAACTTTGCAATGTTGATCCATTATAACCATAGATTACTATGAAAGAGCTTCAGGATTCAATAGCCAATGCCTAGCACTCACTGACACAAGCTATTAAACAATTTAAAGCTTTTGAGCTTTTCCATGGAATCTTGAAACCACCAAGGCTGATTAGTTTCTTGCAAATTGCCAAGTATGGAAATGCTCTCTCCCAGACTCATCACCTAGTTGTGATTGAAGCAAATATTTCACAAATAGTATATTCAACAACAATATTGTCAGTGATTCTAGTTCTAGTCAAAGTGATGGATCAAGCATTGACTTTGAAATCAACTCACCCTCTATTGTTGCTATATAGTACAAAAGACTATGTAGACATTCACAGATTGATGTCGGTGTTGATGGAATTGTCTTTCTCCTTGTTATCTAATCAAGATGAAGCTCTAGTGCTTCAATTCTAGCATCACGTTTGGACCTGATTGCTTCTGTGGTATCTAATTTCTCATTTCTTGATGCAAAAGATTGGCTATTGGAGGTACATCCTTAGTTTCATCATTATCCATAAGGAGGTTCACAAATCCATTCTCAAAGATGTCTATAAGCTAATCAACTCGATTCATTCACGATCATCATGGCCATGAGAGGAAGACACAATATTTTTAGTACATTCATGTAGGCTACATTTTGGACTCCTCAAGCTGTATTCACATGGATGATTTCACTAGGATGGAGAAGCATGTATCAATGGCCATTTCACCCTTTGAAAGGCTATTGCCAATTATATGCCAATCGTTGCAGCTCCCTGTGTTCAGTTTGAGGCAAAGGCAACAAATATCACAAGTCCTTCCAAGTGTGTAGTCACTATCAGAATCTCTAAACCAAAAAAAAAAAACTTTTTTTATCATGTTTACTTCCTTCATCTTCACTGATGGTTGTGTCCTAGGCCCTCAACAATTGTTGCCTATTGTATGATGGGCACTAGTACTGCAGCTATGGATGTCACATGGGCTTCTCTAATAAATATGCAATGGCTGCCTCCTCAAACCTCAAATCATCATTCTGGGGCTTAGCAATTAAGAAAGGTTGGTTCCTTGTTAAACGGCAAAAGAATGACCACACTTTAGGTCTCACTTGCTACAAAAGTAAGCTACAATAGAAACAAGTTGTCTCAAAAATTGAAACATAAGGCAACTACTTGCCTAGCTACAACAGCTGTTCTCAGTGCTATGGTACTGTCAAGTAATTTTCTTCCTGTAGACTCTGCAATTGCAATGGACCAAGGCAATGTCTAGACCCTTTTTCAACGCTCATGTGTACACTGTCATGTAGGAGGCGACAATATCCTTGAGTCGCTACAGATTTGGAGTGAAATGGTGTTGCTGCTGTATCTAGCCTTCTTCTCGTTCTTCGCTTTGGCTCTCTGGGCTTCAGCAAGCAGCTCCATCCTTGGTCTGCCTGTAACCTTACAAACTCTGCAAGAGCACGGATTTCTTCATCACTAAGATGAGGTTGAGGAAGGAATCAAGACTTGGCCTTAAGCAAGTATTTCCTGTAGTGAACCTGATGGTTGAGGAAGGGATCAAGACTCGGCCTTATGCAGGTTGCTCTCCTTAATCTTCTGGTAGTTGTCGAGCTTGATGAAGCGCTAGAGCTCCGCGAGGGTCATGGACCCAGGGTCTTTGTGCTCAAGTTCGCTAAGCGCCGAGGGTTTGTTGAGGAAATGGAAGAGCCAAGGGGGTTACTCAGAGTCAAGCTTGATAGCGGGGTCGGTGCCAAGGAATTGAAGAGCCAAGGGGGGTACTCAGAGTCGGGATTGATGGCGAGGTCGGTGCTCTCCTTGAGGATGTTGGCGCCGAGGACGACCTTGGCACGGATCTCCTTGTCAACGGTGGGGCTAATGGGGATCTCAGCCTTGACCAGGAAAGAGGCCTGCGCAAAGGCTATGGAGGCTTGTACAATGCAGAGAGGGGGGGCGGGAGGAAGAGAGAGAGAAGAAGAATGAAGAAAGCTTTCCTTCGAAAAGTAACTGTAGGGGATGCTAAGCGCGAGTTATCGATACCCTTTGTACGTGAAATTCCATCGTTGGGGCGAAGCGTGCGCCGAAGCGTTCCCCTCCTTCTCTTTCGTCCGAGTGGCGGGACGTCCGAGTGCGTGCGACGAAGCGTTCCCTTTTCCTTTTCGTTCGAGTCGCGGGACTTTTGATCTCGCGCACGCGCACGTCGAAGCATCCGCCCTTTTCTTTTTCGTCCCAGTCGCCGGATGTTCGAGTGGCGGGACGTCCGAGTGCACGCGCCGAAGCGTTCCCCCTTTTCTTATTCGTCCGAGTGGCGGGACGTCCGAGTGGCAGGACGTTCGAGTGTGCGCGCGCTGAGGGGTGTTATCATCCGAGTGGAGGACGTCCGAGTGCACGCACTGAGAAGCGTCCGAGTGCACTGCGGTCTCTTCTGGATGCCTGCACTGCGCGTCTTCTACATCGAGTCATCTCTCTCCTGTGAAACTCTATCGTGATGGACGGAGATATCAATATGCAGCATGTCGATTTAAACCCTGAAGCATTCTGGGCATGGAACAACAATCAGCTCTGTATGGGAATTGGTTGGGTCAATAAATAAATCTTTTGGGAACGTCGTTGGCAACCCATTATTCAATGGTTTATCAGCTCAACAAAATCACCATGGCGTCTGGGGAAGGAGTCAAAGTGGAGGTTGCGGAGGTGGAGGAGGCAAATGGGTCCTGGAAAATGGACCAATCAACATGGGAGGTCCTTCGAACCCACTCGGAAGAAGCGGTGGAGGCAGCCCCTACCTCCAAAGGGAGAGCCTCAAAGAAGCTGAGAGGTCTGACAACCAAGCAGCTTCTGGAGGTTAGCAGAGCTTTCCTCAAAGAAGCGCATATCAGGCTGAGGGTGGAACACAAAAAGGGCAATCTGACACCAACGGCATCCCCAAAGCGAGACAAACTCCAGTAACTCAGAAACAGACTCCACCACCACAGCAGGTAACAAAGTACCTCTGTTGGTTCCAGCAGGTGAGTTACAAAAATGTAATTTATCGTATCAATCTAGAGCTCTAATTGGATTATGTCATGGTGCCCGACCCCCAATGGACTTTCTAAGGACATGGGTACGAACCAACTGGGAACCAATTGGGGCTAAACCAATAGTCATGCATTATCTTCCCAATAGTTATTTCTTCTTCTTGTTTGAGAATGAACAAGCTGCCCTGACCATCTTGAGCTATGGGCAATGGATGCTCAAAAGCTCATCGTTATCTCTCTTCAAATGGGCCCTGAAATTCGACCCTACAGGCCCAAAGCCTACTTGTATACCTGTCTGGGTAGAGTTTCCCAATCTCCCACTGAATTTGTATCCATTCCTTAAGATGTTATCATCCCCAATAGGCAGACTTCTGGGACAAAGACCGTACACGGACATCAATCCTAGATGGCACCCCCAGCTGTTGATAGAAGTAGATCTCATTAAAAAACTTGTAGAATCTTTGCTAATCTCTGACTCGGAGGGAAATTTTATAAAGGACTAGCCAGTCCTCTATAAAAATCTTCCCAACGCATGTTTTAAAACAGGGCACTTCATTAGAAATTGCCCAGAATGGAAAAATAAGGAAAAGTCAGAGCCCCAAAAGGAACAAACCCCTCCTCCAACTAAGAAAGCCCAGGATGATGGCTTTCAGACAGTAAATAGGAAGGGGAAAAACAAGAATCAGTCAGCCCATAAAAACAGTAACCCAACTAAGAGTAAAAATAATAATGCCAATAGATTTTCAGTACTTCTAATGAATATAGAGAAGGAGCCCACTAGTACATTTGAGAAAGGAGAATCTAGTAAAGATAAGGAGAGAAATCCCACGGAATCTGATAATGATGATGTGATTATTGAAGAGACTCAAATGGAGGCCAATGATTAAGGTAAAAATAGGGAGAACCCCATCATAGACCTCAACACTCAGGATGACACTGAACTCACTCAGGCTAAAGAGGAGGAGCTACCAGATAGGGGAGACATCCCCCTAAGTCCACCTTTAGGGGAAAGCCCAAGAAAAGATGGAACTGGGGCACAAAACTCTAAAAGAAGATACTCTAGAGTAGGGCAGAGTGCTATAACCCATTTAGTCAGGGTAAAGAAGCGAGTAAGAAGGGAAAATCTAAAAAGAACTAGATTTACGATGATGATGGACAAACTGAAAATTATATCTTATAACACAAAAGGGTTGACAAACCCTAAAAGAGCATTAATCATTAGGGAATGGCTAAAAACTAATGTCATTGCCCCTGATATAATATGCCTACAAGAGATTAAAGTCACTGAAACCCCTCTACTTAAGAACTTAGATAGAGTATCAAGAGCACACATATGGTTCTCAACCAAACACACAAATAGGAGAGGGGGAGCCTGCATAGGAATCTCATCAAAGCTGAATGACAAAGTGCTCAAAGTCACTCATGATGATAATGCTAACTGTGTTGCAGTGCGCTTCAAGGATAAAGATGAGTTTGCAATTGTGTCTCGTTATGCACCTAATTCCTCTATGGAGAGAGCTAGAGTTTGGGATACCTTACAGGTAATCAGATGTCCCATCATTTTGGCTGGAGATTTCAACATGGTGGAAACCTCCAAAGATAGGTATTTGGAAAAAGGACATAGTATTTCAGGTAAGGAAAAAGATAAATGGTTAATTACTAAAGCATTTCATGGTCTTACTGATGAGGATTTGGGATTCACTTGGGGAAATAATCAAAGTGACTGTCACTTAAGAAAGGCAAGGCTTGACAGGTTTTATGTGTCAGCAGGGCTGCTGGCCTCATATATCAATTGTAGGTCCAAAGTCCTAGATAATATTGTGTTGTCAGACCATAAACCCATTCAGCTTGTCCTGTCAAATTTTGGGCATACCATTAAGGCTGGGTGGTTTCATACATACCCTAGGCTTTTCAAGAACCAGAATGTAAGAGACACTCTTAGCAAGGTATGGTCTCTATCCTTTCAACAAGAATGGTCACCTACCCAAGCTTGGACTAGAGCTATTAGAGACACCCAACAATATCTTAAAGAGGTCAAGTTATAGCAAGTTAAAAGTACAAGGATTAGTAGAGCAAGAAAATATACTGAATGTCAAACACTTGAAGTAAGGGTTGACCAAGGGGAAACATACCTTCAGCCTCAGCTACTAAGGGTTAAACATGAATTGAGGTTAGCTGAAGAGAAAGAGGCCTCTAGTATTCAACTCTTTATTAGGCAATGGTGGGCTGGAAAGGCTGACAGACCCACCAAAGAAATATTTCAGATCCTTAAAAAGAAAAAGGAGAAAGACACAATCCCCCTACTTAGAAGGGAGGATGGAACTTATGCCTAGAACAATGGGGAGAACCTCCTTATTGTCAAGGAGTTCTTCTCCAAAATGTTTAGTACTCCTAGGGAGAGCAGTTTGGATGACACTACAGCTAAAGCCAAGATAGCAAGGGTAAGGAAGAAGGTTGTACCTTCTTGCTTAGCTAGCATCCTAGAGGGGGACATCATAGAAATTGAACTAAAAGACACCATAGATTCTTTAGCAAATGGAAAGAGCCCAGGGCTTGACGGTCTGCCCAATGAATTCTTTAAAGAATTCAAAGACTTCCTTATTCATCCTTTACTAAAAGTCTGGAGAGAGTCTCTCAAGTATGGGGCTTTGCCACATATTACAAATGAAGGAGTAGTAAAACTAATACATAAAAGAGATGAGAAGGAAAGCCTAACTAATTGGAGACCCATTACTTGGTTGACCTTAGCTTATAAAGTATTTGCAAAAGCTCTAACTAGAAGATTATCAACCCATCTGGATAAGTGGATTAGAAAGGAACAAAAATGTTTTATAAAAGGAAGATTTATACTTGATGCTATCATTGCCCTTTGGGAAGGCATTGAGCATGCTCAAAGAGAAAACCAGGATTTTTTCTTCTTCAAAATTGATTTTGATAAGGCATATGACAGGTTAGAATGGGATTTCATACTACAGTCCCTTCAGGATATGGGACTTGATAAGAGGTTTATTAAATTTGTTAGCACCCTGTTTGGCAATGCATCCACAAGGATTGCAGTCAATGGACAAATGACAGACTCTTTTCCTCTTAGAAGATCCATTAGGCAAGGTTGCCCCCTGGCTCTACTCCTGTTTGCCATTGCTACAAACTCTCTAGGGTGGTTAATACAAGATGGAGTTGATAAAGGGAATATTCAAGGAATCAAATTTCCAAATAAAAAGGATATGGTACTTAATCAGTTTGTTGATGATACAAACAGCACAGTCAACAATGATCCGGTTTCCCTTGTTGCATTTTGGCAATGCCTACAAATTTTCTGTAGAGCTTCAGGGTCAGTCATAAATCCTCAAAAGACAGGAATTAAAACCTTGATAAGTCCGAGTCCCAGATGGCTGATAGAATCTGGTTGCAAAGAAATAGAAACTGGTAAAGTTTTCAGGTTGCTAGGTATTCCTATGGGCTTTGATGTGACTATGAAGCACAGGTGGGACTGGGTGATAGATAAGATAAGCAAAAAATTTGAGAAATGGAAGGGCTGTCAGCTCAATATGGCAGGAAGAGTGCTTGTGCTGAAACACATTCTTATCCCTTCAACAATATATTTTCTTGCATGCTGGAAACCCTCAAAGATAGGGATGAAACAACTTGAGAGGTTGGGCAGAAATTTCTTACGGAGTGGGGATGGGGATAAATTCAAGATACCTAAAGTGTCTTGGAAGATATGTACAACACCCAAAAATTTGGGAGGACTTGGTCTTCCTAATCTTCATAGCCTGGCTAAAAAGCTAGCGGCTAAGTGGATTGCAAGAAGCCTGAACAGAGAGGAGGAAGATTGGATAAACCTTCTGCATGCTGCAACCAAACATTTCCAAGTGTCAATATGCTCCAAGTGGAAGGGACTTGATCCTCTAACAGTAGCAATAAGCCCTGTAAATATAAAAACCAAAAATTGTTCTCAATTAGTCAAAGGAATTTGGGAAGCCTGGTTCAAATACAAGGGTCTCCTTAGGCCTTCTTCCCAAATCAATCTCACACTCCCTTGGAGCTCCAGAGATTCTATCTGGTTCAGCTTCTTTCATGGAGCAATAGAAGACCAAGAGGTCAATCTGGCCTATAAACTATATAAAAAGGGGATTAAAACCTGGGGTGACATATGGGACTATAAAGACAAAAACTAGATTCAAGAGGAAAAGATGGGTCAATTGTTTAACCTCAAATAACATGAAATTGATTTTTTAAGGGGAAGGAAAATGTTATGGGACCAACATAGAGCAAAATGAATAAATCTCAACCAACAATTCAACCACAGAGGGGTGTGTTTGCAAGGAGACAAGACACTACTTCCACTGCCTGATCTTAAGATAAACAATGCTCAACTATGCTACAAACTTAATGCTAGATGGCATATTAATTGGAATGTAGATCAATGGAACTACAGATTCAACAACCTATGGTCTGCCTATATTCAGCCTAAAATTTCTTGTCTGATGTGGTTGATCACGGTGAAAGGCCTCTGGACCAATGAGAGGGCTCTGAAAGTTGGCATAGGAAATGGAATATGCCAAAGGTGTGGTATCCAGGTAGAATCTATCCATCATTTGTTTCTTAATTACTCTCAAAATACTAACATATTTTGTTTATTGCAGGTTTTAATCTTGAAGTGGCACCCCACTAAGATCACTTGGAAAGAATTATTGTTAGGGAAAATTTATGGTGTACCCCCCCCCGTCTGGAATTGGCTGAGAAGTCTCTATTTGTGGAACATATGGATATGCAGGAATAAAATGGTATTTGAAAAGCAATTTGCTGATCCTCTCTGGGGTTTTAAGTCTGATTTGCTTTTGCAGGATGAAAATGAGGCAAAGAAGATCATTCAACAATGTAAAGACATCAAGAAAGAAGTTCAGGAGATGGAGGTGGCAGCCATGATTGCAGAAATTAAAAAAAAGGCTGGATAGAATCATGAAGAATGAAGAGAAGACACCTTATCTAGGGACTGCAATAATAGAACCAAGTTTAGGAAAATAGATGAAAAGCTAGATCATGCTTTTTTGGACTTGTTCAATGATAAAGATATGGTCTTTTGATCTAGGTTGCTCCCCTGTAATGGAGCCTGAACTACTACATATCTTGTAAATTTTCCATTTAATACATACTTAAAGCTTCCTACAAAAAAAAAGTAATTGTAGTCAAAATTTTCTTTAAGTCCTGTAAGCCTCCAGCTTGGCCATGGTGAGATTTCTAAGAAAGGCTGTCATATGTGGTACTCCTATCGTCTTTCAATGCTATACTTGTCCTGATGTACATGTGTACTTGAGTAACTAGGGTTCCTGAACTAAAAAGAAACTAAAACTAGGGGGAGGAGAGAGAAAAGAAGGATCAAATATCAATGCTCTGATACCAATTGTAATCAAGGGAACCTAACAAGACCTAAGAGAGAGAAGAAAGAGTGCAAAAGAGAGAAAAAGAGAGTGACAAGGAGAGATAAAGACTAGAAGAAGAGAGAGAAAGACAGAAAGAGAGAAAGAAGAGGAAGGAAGCCATGGAAGCCGTGAAGGTGAAGAGAGAGTTTCTTAATTAATGCATGATAACTGACCTAACCCTCTTACACCTTAAACACCATCGAGGTGACTAGTATTTTCCCTTTATTTTCCCATATATCCTACTTGTTACACCTTAGAATTCTCTTTCCTTTTCCTTTTCTCACTTGGCTTGCATTGAGTGGCAATTGCCTTACCCTTACTCTTACTTTCTCTCCTTACTCTCCATATGGCACCTTATTCAAAGGTCTATTCTAGCCCCATCTCTTTGCAAAAGCCACTATGTTTTCTTCTCTAATATAGACAATAAAAGATTAACCATGAGGCACAATCAATTTATTAAAAAAATCATCATTAAGCACCTCCCTAGTCTCTCATATAGCAAATTGATGAGTCAGCAAATTTTTTGGGTTTTTAAGAAGCTTCTACTAATTCACCCTACAAACCATTAAATCATTTTCAATTCATTCTTTTACAAGTCCAATTTTCTACTCTACCCTAATCCTAGTTATGCCAGTTATAGAACATGCAGAGAGATTAATTCTTTACCTCTCAATCCCAATCTCAAATGTGGACAACCTTTATTTCATCACTTGGTGGGAATGTGAGCATCCTAAAGCAATCAGTTCCATCCATATCCCAATAACAAAACCAAAATGCCAAGCTCAATATATAACGTGCAAGACTTGGATGAAACTCTTATTGGTTTAAGAGCTTCAATGTTGTCAAACTCAATTGCCTCTAACACGATCAACTCATAATTCGTTCTTAAAGTCATTTACTCTCCTCACTCTCCCAAGCAAGTAAGAAAACAAACACTAGAAGCTTGTAGTAGGTTTATCTCCATGTGCTCTCAAAGGCTTCATAATAGCCTTACAAATTGAGGGGTGCTTCCTTGATCCACTCTTGTAGCTCCCTTGTTGTTGCCAATCTATTACTTGAGTACTCCATGAAAGAGGAGAAGCTAGAGAAGAAGAAGGAGAAGGGTCTACTCTCAGTTTCTCAGTCTTACACTCTCACTTTCTCACACAACCTCATTCTCACTATGAATGGGAAGAAGAGAAGAAGGTAAGAGAAGAGAAAAACTTTTCTCTACCAAGTTCGTCACTTGCACTGTCTCCCACACTTTCACTTTGCCTTACTCACCATTTTGCACAAGAAGATGGATGGAAATAAGAAGAAGAAAGGAGGCTCTTAAGTTTGTACACACTTGAATGAGCACTTATATTCACTTTTACTTTTATACATGGGTTTGGGGCTTAAGGTCCCCCCTTATCTTCTTTTTTTTAGGCCCTCTTTAGGCCTCTTGTTTGGTCCTCTTCACTTTATGCATACTTTGAACTCACGTCCTTCTTTGTGCACATGATTAAAACACACACTCTATGTGTGTGTGTGTGTGTGTGTGTGTGTGTGTGTGTGTGTGTGTGTGTGTGTGTGTGTGTGTGTGTGTGTGTGTGTGTGTGTGTGTGTGTGTGTGTGTGTGTGTGTGTGTGTGTGTGTGTGTGTGTGTGTGTGTGTGTGTGTGTGTGTGTGTGTGTGTGTGTGTGTGTGTGTGTGTGTGTGTGTGTGTGTGTGTGTGTGTGTGTGTGTGTGTGTGTGTGCACGCACGGACGCAAAGAAAAGATGCTGATTCACCTCTCTTTCTTTTTGTAGGCATATTGGGTAAGGCATATGCATGCTCAATAAATAGAGGGGCAGTTAGGAGTCCTCTTTTGTCAAGGGTGGAGAGAGATGCAAGTGCTAGTGTAACTCCTACTCATACCATTTAGATAGCTATCTATCTTGAAAAAGTAAGATGGTAAGCTCCCCAAACCCCTCATCTCAATTAAACTTTCAATGTAGGAGAGGCTTTTACCATGATCAGCCTTGTTTTATGCACCCCAACTAGGAAGATACCTACCATTGCCATGTCTACGGGCTATTGTTTTGAAAACATGTAATCAATAATCCTTCCGACATGTACTAGCTTCCTCTCTCTCTCTCTCTCTCTCTCTCTCTCTCTATATATATATATATATATATATATATATATATATATATATATATATATATATATATATATATATATATATATATATATATATATATATAAGGAAAGAGGTTTGATTAACATTTTCATATGTCCACCACCATATTAGGTTAGCTTGCTAGATGTGGTTATAAATGAAGTGGCACATGCATGTTCTCTTAGAATGGATATCATTCTAGATATAAGTGTGTGGACAAGAATAGATCTCTCTCTCTCTCTCTCTCTCTCTCTCTCTCTCTCTCTCTCTCTCTCACGACAAAGCAAAGATTTTTGATTCACCTTTCTTTGTGTTCACATATTTATTAAAGGTAATCCTTTATGATTAGTGGCACGATGAAGATGCTTAGTGGGTCAAAGTCATGTTGGGCATGGGATCCACCTACGGGTGGCAAAGTGAAGCATGAGAAGGATACTTGGATGTTGGTAATGGGATCTTTGTAGTGGCTAGGTTGTTGTGTAGCCAATATGCTAATGACATCGAGACATTAGAGTTTCTACAAATGGGTATCCAAATGACTTTGTGGCATTACGTTGTTATGAAAATTATGTATATGCAACAAGTGTGTAGATATAATCAATTTTAAACTTGATGGATTGAATTCTCATATGTAAGAAACAATCATTAATAAGTAATTTACAGAGGGTTCTATGCTTTGAGCAAGATGATATATAACTTTGGGGGATCATGCTATGCACAAGATTCTAGTGAGGATTTGTGATTAGACATAATATAGATGTATGGATGAATGTGGTCAATGGACACCATTGTCAATCTCTTTACTTGGCAATCAATTTGTTTTTTAGAAACTCTTTCTAAGAGTGCATTTCAAAAAGACTCCTCTTTTCTCAAGATGTAGCACACAAATCGAAGAGGTTTTAGTCCTTAATATAATCGTTTTGAAGTTCAAAATGTTGTAAAACTAACCTCCTAGAATCACTATAACAATTTAAAGAATTACAACTGTCCTTTATTCCCTTTCATTATGCAAATATAATGTTACACATAGTTCCAAAAATCATATGGTTCGATTTAATGACTAAAAAATGGTATTGTATTCCTTTACATATTACATACCTAATTATGTACAAATCCAAAAAGCACATGGTTGGATTTAACAACACTAAGTTTCTAGAATCACATAAGCCTTAATATACTAAGGGTATCACTAAACCTCACATACTAGAAGTAGCCACGCCTGTGTGTCAACCATGATCCTACTTGAAAAATGGAAAACCTACTTTTAAATAACTACAAACTAGGGGAAAACCTAAACAAATGAGGCTACCCATGTGATTCACTCTCTCATGCTCTCTTGAGCCACTTTGGGTCCTCATTGATGGATTTGTGCATGCATCCATGCATGCCTTCTAGTTTTATGCAAGTTAATGCATATAAAAGTAGAGACAAATGTATAGAGATGCGTGTGGTGTGAGTTGGAGAGAGAGGGATATATATATATATATATATATGATACAAGTTGCTACACAAAATTCACATCAAGGTTCATCATAAGCATTGAGAACCATGGACTTGAGCACAATCTCACCTCCAAACAAACATGTGTTCAATGCACCATATCTCTCTCTTCACTACGTAATAAGCATATATTAACCATCATGGTATGATGGTCTTACAAGACCACTACAATCTTCTTGGGCCTAGTTGTTCAACAAAACACCTCGTATTCATCATCCCTAGCATCTCTAGAGAGTGTTTTGACAAAGTGAGCACCAATATCCTCATAGAGGAATTTGGCTCCAAGTCAACATTTCATGCTAAGGGTTTTGGTTCATAGTGCCATTTAATTTTTTTCTCTTTACAATATTGTGTTAATTGATTATGAATTGTTGTGGTTTTAGTCAATGGTACACTTGATTGGATTGGATGTGTGTCTATTCTTACATTAACTTGCAAAAGTTACAATAAAGTTATCTTTAGAAATAACACTCCAATACTCTACAGAGAAATTATTTTCTCATCAATCTTATCCACTCAAAACATGTTAAGAAGGCAAGCTTTTGGAGGGGTGATAGAAGTGTGGCTAGGGGCATGATAGAGATTGATTTGTGGATGAGGGTTTGTGAACACTACATTATTTAGAATGTCATGGATGAGGGTTTGAAAACAATATGTTAGAACATCATAGACAAGCAAGTTGCAAATGAATAAGGAAAAGTTAAAAGGGAATGTAGTAGAGGAGGGCATGGCTCTAGCATGAAGTGTTAGTTTAGAGAGAGAGAGAGAGAGAGAGAGAGAGAGGTGTATTGCACATCCATGCTCGATAGGGATTTTGCCACCTTGCCCCTTGCACTGGTTTAACGTGGAGTGTTAGTAGAGAGAGTGTGTGTGCATGCACCCACGTATGGCTCTAGCATGAAGTGTTAGTTGAGAGGGAGAGAGAGAGAGAGAGAGAGAGAGATGTATTGCACCTCCATGCTTGATAGGGATTTTGCTGCCCTACATCTTGCACAGGTCTAATGTAGAGCATTCGTAAAGAGAGAGTGTGTATGTGTGCATGGGCGTGTACATGCGCTTGTGTGGGTCTTGCTTTTGTTTTTTTCGGGGGGCGGGATGGATTTTGGTGGTTTCGGGAATACGCCTGTTTCGTGGGAAACCAGGTGATTAAAGTCAAGAGACGGTACATAAGTCAACGGGAGGACAGAGAATTGGGCTGTGACGCGTTGACCCGTATCCATCGCAGAAATATGGAAATCGAGGAAAGAAACAGCGTCGTGACTCGTCACTGGTGGTGGCTTTGAAAAGTCCTGTTTAGTGAGGAATTAAAGTTTAAACATGAGAAACGACACAGTTAAAATAATATTATAATAATATGCTGCTTTCTTCACGGAATGGGACGGTGGGACCGACGCCATCAATCCTGAGAACTTAGAGGTCAGAAGAGAGAGGCAGGCAAATAAGATAAAAGTACAGGCAAGTATGCACTGGGTTGTACTCGCATCAAGAGTGGCCAACAAACCCGGGTCCGGCAAAAGGACTGCTCGATGTTGCGTCTGGAAAGTGCAAAACGTCTCCCGAGTCCTGAATAAATAACACAGAATTTAGAAACCCACTGTTTAGCACAAGTGTAGTTCTAGACTTATCGTTATCATCGTACAGACCAACCTTAATCTGGCTCATATAAAATGCATCGTGCACTCCTTCACTAATTCTTTCACTCGTAATGGGTGTGTTCATGCCATACTCAACATTATCTTTTCTTTAATGCACTGAAAAATGATTGTATTGGCTTATATATATATATAGCATCTCTAGAGAGAGAAATCCAACTTCACCAACATTTTATTGACTAGCTTAAAGGACCTAATTTTACTACCCAAATTGTCAAAGATAACACACATATTTTAGAGGGTCCACTTGTAAAAAGAAATCACCTATATTAAGTGTATTCAAATGGTACCCAAAAAAACCCCCTTTACTTACACGTTGTAAGGCAATAAAATGGTCTCTTTTGCTTAAGGACCCGATGTGTTCTTTTCTACATTTCAATTAGACTTCACTTTAGTAAATTTCATACTTTAAAATTTCCTCAATCCTTAAAGGAGAAGTAATTGAAAACTCTAGCCTCTTTTTGGTGGGTAGCATGAGATTTAACTTGGGTGAGGGGACATGATTCGAGATCTCTTGAACTTTATTTTCATGTTTTAAGAGCATCATGGGGTTTAGCTTTCCAAGAGTCTGGTTGAGCCTTGATGCTCTAGTGACAATCAAATAAAGCAAAAATTTTCCTTGATCTTATCAAATTGGTTTGCTTACAAGCGAATACATATTGTTTTTTATTCAACATCTTGGGCAAGATAAATCTAATCCCCAATGCCAATTGTTCAACCATTAGTTTCTAAGGAACATGTACTTGGTTGTTCTTCATCCTACTGAGGGAAGTTCCTAGCTTTTTCCTTGAGAATGGTTGCTCTTAAAGGAAGTTCTTTTGCCTAGTGATATTAACTCTCATGCGACCAAGAAATTTTTGACTCGCTCCTCATATCTGTCCACCTTTTTGGGTATAGAGCCCACAAACAGAAGATGACTATCTTTGGAAGATTGTAGCTATCCCTTTCTCAACCTTGACCAATTGACCATTTTCATCCTCAATGACCCAAGATGGTGTATTTTTTCTACTTATTCTTGAGCATTTGAAACACCTCTTTGTGTGAAGATTTGCAACGTAGAACTTTCCAACCTCTTGATTGAATCCTAAGAGCTGAATTTCTATCAATCTCCCTATCCTTAATGTAATCTTCAATGTTCTACACAAGATGTAGACTCAACATAAAAGAAGCCAATCCCTAGGATGGAGAAGAAGAGAATCAAGATAATACCTCTACACGTCATGGCTGAATCAAGAGAAGCTCTACCTATTGCAGCTTTAGTTCTCACATAGCTCTTGCAAAGGATCCTAGATTTTAGGATTCAATACCTTCTCTTAAAAATTTTCAAGGCTTCTTTTCCAAATTTAGCAATTCACTTACCACTCAATAAAAGTTTTTCGTGAACACAGAACATGAGATGTATATCTACATTAGACATGAAAGCATTTGTATTTATTGAATATCAAGGCTTACATCAAGACTCAGAAACTGAGGCATGCCTAGATGCTTGACCAATGAGTCACTCTCAACATGCAGTCGTGTTACAATGTTCATCTCGATGACTAGCCAAGTTGAAACTCGGAGACAATAATCTCTTTTTTACATTGTGTGATGGAACTCTAGACCTTGGGTCTATGCCATATGGCTCCATCTCACTACCATTTGAGCAAATGGGGTCTTTGTAAAGGTGTAGTGACATAAAATCTATGGCAATCCAATCCAATGATGTTGGATGTGGAAATTGTGGAGTGGGGGCTCAAAAAGGGATTGTAATTTGTGGGGAGTAAAGGAAGGGATTGTAATTTGTGGGGTTTCGTTGTACTCTGAGGGTTGTGGTCAAAGTGGAAAGGTCTGATATGACTGATTACCAATAACCTCTCTCTCTCTCTCTCTCTCTCTCTCTCTCTCTCTCTCTCTCAGAGACCCAAGTGTGAACAATGAAAGAAAGGCGAGGAAAGTCGTGTTGGTGAAAGTACCACGTTCTTCACTAGTCTCTTTCAATGACGGAGAGCTTTGCAGTCTTTGCTCTTAAGAAGCAGCATCCTTCTGGATCACTACTTATTAGTACTATTGATGGCCTTTCTAAGCGTTGGCTGGGTCAACTTGCGTGAGCTCAAATTAATCAACAAAGCAATCTCGGCCAAAAACGTGCTAAGCCCACAAAGCGTATCCAATCGCATCATCTTAATAAAAACAAACGGCATTTCTTCGAGGCCCCATAATCCCATCATCCCATTCCTGTGGAGCAGCCATGATTCCTGGAGATCCCAGGCTTATACAGCTTGCTTGCCTCTCTCTCTCTCTCTCTCTCTCTCTCTCTCTCTCTCTCTCTCTCTCTCTCTATTTAAGCCTTCTCTTGGTTGTCCTTTGACAGACGAAACTGTTGCATTCCCCGTGTCCGGCTGTCATACGACAGAGCCAGCTGATTCAAGGTACTTTGCCATGGATACCTCTACATAGGCTTATTCCTTTTGATTAGCCAACACTCTGTCTTGTTGCCTCTCTTTCATCAGGATCAATCCCAAAATCCTCACCGTCCTCAGAGATTGCTAAAATTACCATGACTAGCTGCTGAAAATCTCGATTCATGTGATTGCCTAACCTTGATATTCATTGAGTTGTTTTTGACGCAGGACCTAGATCATCAAGCTCTGTGCATGGCATGGGAATGTCTTAATGTGGCCGTCAAAAAGCTTGAGAGGCTAGCATCCTTGTATCTTGGTTCTTTTATTCACCAGTGGCAGCACCTCTGCTTGTCATAGAACTTTACCTGTTCTGCTTCCTTGGCATCAACCTAACCTGACAAAGGTATTGATTCCTACTGGAAGAACACAGCACGTGCACAGCTTGACCTGCGTGTCTATGACAAATGTAGCACATGATCATTGTCACAAACACAAGGGGAGACAACTAGTGTGTTTTTGACCATGTATAGGCATAATTCAATAGATAATGAATCAGAGGTCTACATGGTCAAGTCTCAAGACCAAACCAGTACAACATGCACATGAAAGAGCATAAATTACAAGGTCTGGTGGTAGAATTAGTAAACGAGCATATTGGGTTTTCTCGAGAGTGTACATGTGTCTCAGTAATTAAGGGAGACACTATGAGTTCAAACTGACATAATGATGATGAAAAATAGATCAAGATAGAATTGAGAACAGATTTGGGAATACGTTACCATGAAGACATAGCAAATATGAATGAGAACTACCGAGGATGAGACAAGACAAGAGATATGGTTGCATATGCAAGGAAAAGGCATAGACAAAAGACACAAAAAGTGGGGTAAAAGTCATGCCACAATCAGCACATATTTATGATGGAAGCGGGTATAATTGGTAACAGATTAAATTGGATGTATTCACATGAAAGCTTGTAGGATTAGATGATTGAAATCTAGACATGAAAGCATGGTTGCCTGTGCAGGGCAGGGAAAGATCTAGAGCCCATACACTGAAAGACAAATCATGCTCAAGAGTTATCATGGGGGCATATAAAATGGAGAACAGATTAATATAAGGATGCATTAACATGAAAGGATGTAATAGCAATATGTGATTGTCAAGATCTGAGGAGGATTGCTTGGATATGAAAGCATGGTTGTAACTGGAGGAAAAGGCATAATCTAGATAGTCTAGAGAGAATGCAGACATTTCAAAACAAATTAGGATGCATGTAGTACTAGGGATATGAGCTTCAGACCTAGTAATGTAATTGTGCTGCAGAATAATGTAATTGACACATGAATTAGAATGCATGTGGTAGGGATACTTTGATCTAAGATTAAAGACAAATCAGGATTCATATGTTAGGGGTATGTGGTTTTTAAGAACTAATGAGAGTAAGTACTCAAGACATGAATTGCATCTTGTGCAGGGAAAGAGGCATAATCTGGATGAAAAGGAGGCCCAAACAGACCTGAGACAGAGGAATTGTATCATATCAGCCAGGCCTGAGATCACAATCTGAGAGTCAAAAGAGCAAACAAGGAATGGCGAGCATAACAGTGCCAGGAGCATTCAACCTGTCGGCGAGCGTGCCAGACTGGCTGAACAAGGGCGACAACGCGTGGCAGCTGACGGCGGCGACGCTGGTGGGGATGCAGAGCGTCCCGGGGCTGGTGATCCTGTACGGCAGCATGGTGAAGAAGAAGTGGGCGGTGAATTCCGCCTTCATGGCTCTCTACGCGTTCGCGGCGGTGCTGATCTGCTGGTTCGTGTGGGCGTACAAGATGTCGTTCGGGGAGAAGCTGCTGCCGCTGTGGGGGAAGGCGGGGCCGGCGCTGGGGCAGGCGTATCTGCTGGGGCAGGCGGCGCTGCCGGCGACGGAGCACCGGAACTCGACGGGGGGGGTGGAGACGGCGGAGGCGGAGCCGCTGTACCCGATGGCGACGCTGGTGTACTTCCAGTTCGTGTTCGCGGCGATAACGCTGATACTGCTGGCGGGGTCGCTGCTGGGGCGGATGAATTTCCTGGCGTGGATGATGTTCGTGCCGCTGTGGCTGACCTTCTCGTACACGGTGGGGGCGTTCAGCCTGTGGGGCGGCGGCTTCCTCTTCCACTGGGGCGTCATCGACTTCGCCGGCGGCTACGTCATCCACCTCTCCTCCGGCATCGCCGGCCTCACCGCCGCCTACTGGGTGGGTATATAATAAAAAACAAACCGACCTTCCCTCCTCCCTCCCTCCTCTTCACTAATCATTACTCGTTCCTACTCATTTTATTAATTTTCACTCCCGTGGGTAAAAACTTCCCCTAATAATAGCTACTACACTAATTTCCTCTCATTGTTGATTTATTTTACTTACTAATCATTACTAATCACTCCTCCTTTCCCCTCTACACTCCTCAACATCACGAGCCTTTCTCCCTAGGAGGCACCACACACCTAGCTCCATCATGCAGCCGCGAGCACAAGGTTGCTGAACCTCGAGGGCCCCAACCAAACCCTAGAATACACTATCCCTCCCTCACATAAGCTCATGACATTGTCGTGCTTCATGTGGGAATTTGTCTAAAGTCCATAATGTGACATTTTGTTCTAATTCACAATGTGGGAGTTTGTTGTAAGTCACCTAGCTAGAGTGTATTGGCCCTCCCTTAGAGAAGCTCATGACATTGTCGTACTCTACGTGGGAATTTGTCTAAAGTTCACAATGCGAAAATTTGTCCTTATTCACAATGTGGGAGTTTGTTGTAATTCACATTTATAGGCTTTTGCTCAAGAGGCACAACATACCTAGCTAGGTGCAATTGCAAGCACAATGGGGGTTGACAACCCCTTGCCCCCAACCCCACCTAGCTAGATATGTAGTCCCTCCCTCGCAAAAGCTCATGATGTTGACGTAATTCGCAATGTGGTAGTTGTCTAACTTCATAAGTTGGGAATTTGTCTAAATTTTTTTGCAACTCTTATTACACAAAAGATCATCTTCTCTTTATTGTCTCCTTGCCCAGGTCGGCCCTCGCCTCAAGAAGGATCGTGAGCGCTTCCCCCCTAACAATGTCCTCCTCATGCTCGTTGGCGCTGGACTCCTTTGGCTTGGCTGGGCTGGCTTCAATGGAGGTGCACCTTATGCAGCCAACCTTGTCGCCTCGATGGCTGTCGTTAACACCCATATGTGTGCTGCTACAAGCCTTCTTGTATGGACAACCCTCGATGTGGTATTTTACAAGAAACCATCAGTGATAGGCGCTGTCCAAGGCATGATCACAGGTCTTGTCTGCATAACACCAGGAGCAGGTATGCAAAATTAACAAAGAATGTAGTTGTAAAGACTAGAGATGTAGTTCAATATTTTCAAAGAGCTTCCACTTAGTTAAGCTTTTGATTGTTGAGCACCTTGCTCCATTTCATGTTAGTTTTCTCATCACACAAAATGCATGTATTGCTATGGACTTAGTTAAACTTCAGAGCACCTTACTCCATTTGATGTTAGTTTTCTCATCACACAACATGCATGTATTGTTATGCATATAGGCATTGTGATATGATCTACTTAGACCCAAGCTTTTCCACTTACACTTATACAATGTGCACTTAAACTCACCTCATGCATCATCATCTATAGCACCACCCTTACCACATATGACATGTATCATGTTACTTAGCATATTTCCTCTAAATAATTTCCTAAACCCAAAAATAAATTACAAGATTTTTTCTCAACCCATATGGATTTTTATGATTGGCTAAGCACAAAAATTTTGTAACTTTGCTACTCATGATACAAAAAAATAAACCGTAGTTTATCAAGCATGAAGATGAATAATAAACATGTTGATAGGAAATAAGTTATTTTTGTTAACCATGATAATAAATGCACAATAAGGATAAACAAGCATTTGAATGTTTAAGAGGATTCATTTTGGTCATACTTGAAGATAGAACATGCAAATGAAATGGGTATCCAATGTGAGGTGCACATTGGTAGCAAATGCATAGGGTGCATCATCTTTATATGTTTGCTCTATAGAGTACCATTAACAATGTTCATTTCGTTTATCTCACACTCTATATTGTTTCACACTTAAAAACAGGATTGGTGCAAGGTTGGGCGGCCATTGTGATGGGAGTGCTATCTGGGAGCATTCCATGGTTCACAATGATGGTGGTGCACAAGAGATCAAAGTGGTTGCAAAAGATTGATGACACACTTGGCGTGTTTCACACACATGCAGTGGCTGGGTCATTAGGAGGGATATTAGTAGGCATCTTTGCAGAGCCAGTATTGTGTAATCTCTTCTTGCCTGTGACCAACTCAAAAGGGGCAGTTTATGGAGGTGTGGGTGGGGCCCAAGTGGGTAAGCAAGTTGTTGGGGCTTTGTTTGTCCTGGGGTGGAATGTTGTTGTGACCACAATCATTTGCTTGGTAATAAGATTGATTGTACCATTACGCATGTCTGAAGAGGAGCTTCTTGTGGGTGATGATGCTGCCCATGGTGAAGAGGCCTATGCCATTTGGGGTGATGGTGATCATTTGGATCATACTCTTCACCCAATTTCTATTGATAATTCACATCACAATGGCGATAACCTAGACCTAAAGGTCTAGATGTGATGTTACCATGAGTCCTTTGCCATTTTCCCCTCCATCTAGGCTAAGGGCTTCTTGCGTAATTCTCTTGCATACCAAGGTTTATATACGACAATTGCTCCTATCTTGACAATATTGCAAGTGCTACTTCATGTCATTGATAATGCCTTCACAATATGGATACTCAATTTCCAAAACATTATGCCCATTGCCCATCAATGGTTGATGCAAGTTACTCAAATCATGACATCATATATGCTATAAAACTAGCACAATGATACATTAGTGGTCACCTTCTATTATGGTTTGTGCTCCTGTACATTGCATTGCAATCTTGCCACATCTATATTGGCAGGTTATAACTACCCATCCCTTGTACAACTTTTACATCTTCAAATTATTTTATTTGTCCTTCTAGGTAGACTTTAGCAATGCTACTTTGTAAAGCCCTTTACATAAGTGAAACCATATGATTAATTTTTGTCCTTCCACATAGCTTTTAAAAATGATACTTTGTCAATTTCTTTACATAAGTAGAACTTGCTATTAATTATTAATTAGATCCATATGACTTCTAAATGAGTAAGATGAGTTGCATTACAAAGGAATGAAAGGATAACCCTTTTGTTGTGAATTTAGCCTTTAGTACAAATCTTCTAGTGTAAATAGGATATTACTAGCTTGGTAAGCTACATTACATTGTCCTCTATAGTTATGTGGTGACAGATCCACACAATTGTTTTATATACACTATGCTCAAATAAAAAGCACATGGGCAACCAAGTGCATCTAGAGACCTTTCTCGCTAAGTGTGTATGAGATGACAATGATTATATTGATATCTTTTCCCAAAATGGGACAATTTCAATGTATCTCCAATTTTAAGGCAATTCATGCACACTTTTTCCTGATCAATAATGTGCAAAGAGTCAAGACATAACAAGCATAATATAAACCTTATAACCATATTAGATAAATGGGACATAAAATAAAGTGCATTATTGGCTCTATGTGTGCATGTGTGTGAGTACATTAAGCCATACAATTCAAATTCATTGGTTGCTTCTCATTAATGGAAGGCTAGCAAAGTTCTACCTATGTTCTATCCATCTTGAGTGTGATCCATAGCTAGTGCTACAACTTAACCATAAATGTAAATGATTCTTTGATGTCCACCGTATAAAGCATTGGATCCATTTTAAGTCATAGAATTACATGGGCATTAATCATGCTACCGATAAACACTTGATGTTCCAACATAGTTGTTACTTATGGTATCCTAAAATTTTGCATCATGGAGCTCCCATTTGGAATCATGCAACTCCTAAAAGCTTGAGAAACTTTGTTAAGTACCTTATAAGAGAGTGACTAGGGGTGTAAAGCATATTTGCATGCTTAATATTCCCATTCCCATGTAGTACAAAGACTATAATTTTTGTAGACATGTTTAGGGCATTCACAATAGGAGGAAGCAGAACACGCCATGGTATTAGAATAAAGAACATAAGCATAGACGTATTCTCTGCATAAGCTTCAACATCCATAATTGAAATTTTTTTATGATTCCATAATACATAAATATAGATTCAAATACTTAAAGAACATGGCACAAACATTGAGAACAACTTGTAGCAACCATGAAGACCTAGCACTAACTCTCTTTGTATTCAAAAATCATGCAACTCTCTTCAAGAAGTGCAACTACCTGCATATCAGAATCAGTGCCTGACATACAGCTATTCTATCCCATGACATTTAAAAACACAATCACATAGGTTGATCTCAGCCCACTATATCCATATATGAAAGTAAGAGACTAAGGTCATTAATGGAATTCAAAGCATAGGGATTTATGCACCTAACACCTGGCACAACCCGCTGGATGACTGGCATAGGCATGACCCGAACCCACAAGCATAGAGTAAGAGATAGAATGGTATAAAGAGCATACTTATACCCTGCTAGAGGTCTTGCACCCTTAAACATGTCACATTGAGCTATCATGAGTAGAGCTCATCTGAGATACTCATAATCCTCTTGTGCAGTTGCATAAGCAATTCTAAAGCCAATAAAAAAGATGAATGAAGTACAAAATCCAAAAAGAAGTAACATCATAATACTATGAGCAACTAGAAAGTAATTGAAACATAAACAATAATGTCCCTACAAGAGGACATCTGCACTCAAGAAGACGGACCATCATGTCCAACAGGTACAACACCTCTCATCTCCTGGAACTTCTCATGCACCTCATGCATAACTTCTTGCACTACATCACTACTGTCACCGGCATGAAAATGCTTCTCTTGCAACAAAGTAGCAACGTAACCATCACTATGTCTTTTGGCTTCCAAAGCCTCCTGTAATCTACATTCCAAATCATGACATTTGTCTTCAAGCATAGACACCTTCTCATGTAATCCTACATTGTCATGAACATCAACTAGCTCTTCTTTACCATAAACACATCCTTAAACATAGCATATGGTTGAGAAACCAATGCATCCAAAGTTTGAGCAACCCTCTACCATGACTGTTTTACTTCGAAAAGCAAAGCATCATGAAGTTCTTCATACTCTGATTTAAGCACTACTGCCCCATCTACATCCACATTCAAATTTTGAAGAATCTGCTACTCAACCATTTTCAATGGAGCAAACCTGTCCTGCAAAAGTTTATGATCAACTTGTAACTGTGCATACATATCCATGAAATTCTGCATACTATCCAAACACTGAGATTTCAATTCTTTGGTTCATCTTTCAAAGACATTAACTGAAATTTTGTTATGCTATATTTGCCTGCAATGCTAACACCTGCTCATGATGTTTAACAAACAAAGCATCATAACTTGTTGCTTTCTGCTTTAACTGATGATCCAAATCCTCGGCCCTCATCCTCTCGGCATTCAACTGATGCTAGAAACTCAAAACCTGTGCTGCAATACGTGAATGATCTCGGTCATGATGTCCCACATAAACCATGATTTTCTACATCATCCTTATGATATCATCCATACTAGTAACCTAAGAAACATCAATATCCATGTCACCCGAGACCAAAGGCGTATGAGGTACATACATAGACTCAAAGTCTCCATGCAAAACCTTTTTAACAGTAGCAAAAACATCAGCCAGAACCTGTTGTGGCTACTCATCCATATTGCATTTACCCCTCAGCCAAATTTTACCTATATTTTCCTTCTTTTTCCCTATATTGCATGCGTACTTTAATACATCCCCTGTAACCCTTGCATCCAAGTTCTCCATCTTCTCATCATAGATTGACTTCCCATGATCTTTCACAAAATCCATAACAACATGTTTTACATAAGGCTTCTGATAACCTGCTTGCAAACAAATCGTTGTAAAGAGCTAATCTCTCTTCATCACCACCAAAAATATCAAAAGCATCAGCACTATCTTTCCCATTACTAGTATCCATTGTCACATCATCAACATGCCTTGCATCTCAAAACATAGAATCAGGTGTCCAAGTGAGTAAAGACTCCATACTCAAACCAGGATATTGCCTAAAAGCATACTCATATAGGGCTGCCAAGAAAAAACCCATGTGGGAGTTATGAAAAACCTTCTTAATCTTTAGCACTTTGATCTCTGTCATTAACTTGTCATACAAAACCCCAGCCCAATTTGGCATATCCACATTCTCAGCATAATAAATCAAGCAATAAGTCTCCTGAGCTATGGAATCGGTCTTAATAAACAACATGAACTTCTCCATAAACCACCGAAGATGCATTCTGTGATCAACATCAATGTGTTTCATAACAAACACTTTGTGTGGACCCGTGACATCTCCGAATGCTTTATGCATTTGCTCATCAGAGCATCTCCACAATGTTGGGCTTACATTCATTGTTAGTAATGCAAAAACATGGCTTACAACAATCGTTCTAAGCTCAAGGTGACCTGCAATTTTACCCTGGGATTGTCGCAGGATATCTAGCTATACCGAAGCATGTATATTGGCGGCCCAAGATTGCCAAGGAAGGCATGCAAACTGATACAATCCAATTCTTTCCAGCCATGCCTTGGTAGATGCATGTTCAACATCTAGTGCTAAATTTTTTGAGTAAATTAAAACTCTGTTATGCAAGTCCATTTGTGATATTTAAGGATGTTAGGCAAGGCATATTTTTGCTTAAAGATTTGTAGGGCAAGGTGTTGCAGTCTGTAGTCAATGGATTTAGACTTAAAAGATTGGTTCAATCTTATTATGCATAGGTTAATTTAATCTTATCATGGTTTGTTAGCTCAAGTGTGACATGCAATGATTGTGTGGAGTGGTCTAAGGTGTGTCATATTGAAATGACAAATGGCACAAAAAGGTTCAAACTTATAAAGGACTTGGACTTCAATTTCAAGATGGGGATGAAGAGTTCTTCTTTTGTTTCCTCTTCTTTCTCTCCATCTTCGTCTTATGTGTGTCGAGCTGCATTGCCATCCATGACACATACTTGGCGTACATCCACCAAAGCATCGTCCATGAAGAAAAGAGCTCATGTGGAGGATGATGACAACAACAAGTATGATCCACATGAGGAGGACCGCTCGGAGTAGTTAGAAGTGGCATCAACACCGAGGTCTTCACCTAAGATACTTGCTTCGAGTGTTGCTTCTACACCATTTGTAGATTCCACTTTTTTTCTGATATGTCTATTCACCCAAGCTTGTCTCCCCACTGTCGGGCAATTCCTGAAATATTGATAGCAAGAACCCTATCCTCCTCTAACTTCAGGAGTTGTCCTAATCTATGGTTCATTGATTCCTGAGGATCCAACTTATGTGCTACTGCAATCCTTAGACTTGGTACTACAAACTCCATATGTACTACAGCTTCCAAACCATAAACAAGCCAAAAAGGTGTAAGCCCTTGATAGTTAGTTCCATGATAACTTGATTCAAAAAATGTTTTCCATAATCACTTATCAACTCAATAGGATGACCAAACTTGGTCATAATGTTAGAATACAAAAATTTGGCCAGACTAGCTACTTTATTATCCTTCAATGCTTGATCTTCCACCCACTTGGTACAATAATCTGTACAAACCAAAATATATCAGTTACCAGTTCTCTTAGCTGCTAGCTTAATTGGCCCCACAAAATCAATTCCCACTTTTGAAAAGGCTCAAGTGGTGAGATAGGATGATCTTGCATTCTATCCCTCTGACCTTCTTTCAAACATTGCAAACATTCTTTAGCATATTGATGATCATTCTTCAACATACTAGGCCACCACATACCTACTTGCAATATTTTCCTGCTTGTGGTTTTCCCTGAAAAATGACCACTTGATAGTCCAGAATGGGCTTCATGCAAAACTATTGGTTGCTCATATTGAAGAACACATCTTCTCATAACATTATCTACTCCTCTTTTATACAAAACATTCATAATAACTTGAAATGATCGAATTTTTAATGCCAATCTTCTTCTTTGATCTGTAGTAAGATGTGTGGGCATAACTCCTTCCTTCAAGAAATGCAACAACTGATCATAATATGAATCGGGATTAAGAACTTGTACTTCAAACAGTTCAGCATTTGGAAGTTGATCAGGAACCCCAACTTCAGGATCATCATTACCCAGTCTACTCAAATAATCTACCACTACATGCTCTTTGCCAGGAGTATGAATAACCTTAAAATCAAACTATTGTAACAACAATATCCATCTAGCTAACGTTCCGGTTAACTAAGGTTTGTAAATCAAGAACAACAATTCTTGATGATCCACATGAAAAATCAATCACTTGGGTCCCTAACAAATAATGCCAAAATTTTTGCAAAGAAAAAACCATACCCAGTGCTTCTCTTTTTGTAATTGAGTAATTCCATTCAACATCACTCAATCTCTTGCTAGCATACCCTTCCTCGTGAGTGTAGTAAGAGGAAAAAAAATATAAGACAAATATCTCAAATATCTACTATGCCATTTCACTTGGCCAACAAATCTCATAACTCCCTGCACATTAGTTGGAGATTTTACTTTTCGAATCTCATAGCAAATTTCCTTGGATATATGGCCATGCCTTCTTCAAAAAGAATGTGCCCTAGAAGTACTCCTCACTTTGTAGCAAAAACAGATTTAAAAGGATTCAAAGACATACCAAATTTTCTACATCTTTCAAAACATTGTCGAAGATGCTTCAAATGATCATTTTTTAGGCCAAACACACAGAAGTCATCAATAAAGACCCTCATAAAATTTGTCAGATAGGGCTCAAAAGTTTTATGAGCAACTCCTTGAAATTCAGGAGGACCATTCTTCAAGCCAAAATTCATCACTGTACTAACATAAGCTCCCCATTTAGTGATAAAAATAGTTTTATCCATATCATCATGATGCATTTTGATCTGATCAATAACTGTAGCTACATTCAACTTCCTATAATCCACACAAACTCTTATCTTGCCATTCTTCTTAGGTACAACAACAATGGGGGACAACCTAGTCACCTCATTGATCGGTTTAATGAATCCAACTCTCAACAAATTATCAAATTCCTCCTTAACCTGCTTAGCATAGTTAGGATTCATTCGATACCGCTTTTGAATCATCAATTTAGCATCCTTTTTAAATTTAATTCTATGCTGACACACTAGAGGGTCAAACCCTTTCATGTCTATATAATCCCAAGCAATGAGATTCCTGACATAATTTGATAAGGTCTAGTTTGAATACCTCATCTACATAAATGCTCATTTTGATAGGTTTTCCTTCCCCTTGTTTATTCAAATTAACTTCTTGAACCTTATCTTCAACTACCTTGCAAATCTTCTCATGGTATGCTCGTACCTCTGTTTAGCTTGAAGAATAGCTTTCTGCCCTTCCTCTTCATGTATATCAAGATCACCCTTTTGCTGATCCTTTGTCAATTGCTGATTTTTAGGTCCAATGCTACATTTGTTTTTAGGAGAACTACTTCTTGGGTCCTGAATCACTTTTCCTCCTTGATCAATTCCTAGCCTCTTCTGACAATAGGTTGATTCTGCTCTTCAGGAATAGTAATAGATTGCTTTCCAAACAGATTTGAGACTACATAATAAACAGTTTGTTGCTCCAAATCTGCATTCCCCTCCACCAGAGGAAACTCTTGATATCATTGAATAATACCATCAACATCAATCTCAAAAACTGGTACTATAGAAGGATTTGCTTGCAAAAATAATTCCTCCTCATCATCTTCCACTTCATCCACCAAATTAATGGTTTGAGCCACTACAAGTTTGGCAGCTGGAATTTTCAACATAACTTTATTCACTGTAGACAACCTAACCTCCTTAATGCCCCTAGGAATACAAACATAATCATTTCCCCAATCATGTTTCAACTTAGCCAACTTAAACAAAGGTCTACCCAAAAGCATCTTGTAAGAATCTCCTTTTTTTGACATTCTTAGAACCACAAAGATTACTTTGAACTTCAAGCCTACCACTTTGATCAATTGATTCTATAGAATACCCAAAGGTTGTAATCTTCTCTGATTTGCCATCCTAACCTAAAATGGAGTTGGTAGCAATTGCTCTTGCTTTGTTGCCAAATATGTATGCTCAAGTAGTATATTCACTCTTGAACCACCATCCAGTAATACATCTTCAAGATTCCTTCTAGAATATTCCACTTGAATTGTAGGAACTTGATAGTCCACCACCTCTTGCTAAGTTTGAATAATTGCTTGACAATTAGGAAATTCCTGATCTTGCACTACTATACTATCAAACACCTCATGTTTCTATTTTAAGCTTCAAGAATAGCTATTCCTTAAAACTAGGAATTAAATCCAAGATTTTTTCTAGGGTTAAGTCCAAAGAACACTTTGCTAAAGCATGAAATAACTCCTCAGAGCCACCCTTACTGTGACTTTTCAAAAACTAAGCCTTTAGAAATCTGTTCTTGATGTTCAGGGCATTGCTCTTGTAGTTCAAGAGACTGCTCCTGTAGTTTAGGGAACTGCATTTTAGAACCTCTAATATCATCCCATTGCTCAAATGGAGACTTTTTAGCAAGTTTTTGAAACTCTTTAACTTGCATTGTGGCTCTTTTCCTTGTCTTCTCTTATTCCTACCAATCAAGCTTTGGGCCTGCTTGTGACTCCTAGTGACTACTAGTACCAATGCATCATCACGACATTCTTCCACTTGAATGCAATTAGAACAATTACATTCAACATGCAAACTTATAACATTTGATATTCTTAACACATTTTATGACCCATTGGGAACTGTTTTAGGATATCTTTCCTCATAACCAACAACATTTGAATCTTCTAAGGACTACCTTTGCTCTTGTTGGTCAGGAAGTTCAATGAGAACTAATGCGACCGAGGCAGGTGGTTGCTATGGATGAGATGCTCCTGCGGGTCTTCTGTCATTGCTTGACCTTGCTACTGGCATTCCTCTCTTAGTCCTATGCCTTGCCCAAAGTTCATAGTTGGCATGTGTGACCTTGCTACTGGCATTCCTCTCTTAGTCCTATGCCTTGCCCAAAGTTCATAGTTGGGTCCAACAAAATGCCCTTAACCACCACAATAATGGCATGCTCCCATTTGTGTAGGTTGTTGTTGTGCCTGAAAATTTTCCCAAGGCTATCTTGCCTGCATTATTTTGGGTCCCCGAAAAGGCCTCGAAGGCACTTTCAGACAAAATCTAATTAACTACAACTAGCTACATAGGTCTAGGCCTAGGCTGCATCATTGAACCCTGTTGTGCTATCCTAACCTTAGAATTATACGAGCAATTCCGAGTCTCATGGCCATTTCTTTGGTAGATGTCACAACACTTGTCTTTCTTCTTAGTATCAGAAAGAACCAAATCTTTTAGCTTATGTTTAATCTTCTTGTCTAGTTTACTTTCCACAACCTTTGCTTTAATTTTATCTTTTGTTTTCTTATCGTTGCTTTTGACTGAAAGAGATTTCTTTTTCTTCTTTTTCTTATGATTCTTCTTCTTCTTTGAATCATCCTCATCCTTTGATTCATTGAAATCATCTTTTGAATCCAAACTAAAATCACTTTCCTCTTCTCTCATATCACTTTCTGCTTCTGAATCCGAATCCGAATTTGAATCTGAATCAATATATGAAGAATCATCATCTTTCTGGGACTTTGACCTAGAAGTGCCCAACCTCTTTTCCACTCTCATAACGGCTCTAATCATAGTATCCAAAGTATCATTCTGACCAAGTTCCAAATTGACTATAGGGTTTCTCACCTGGCTTCTAAGACCCTTGATAAAGTAAGTAATCTACATTTCTATGGATGGTGCATCAACAACATCCAACCTGTTACTACGGAGATTTTTAAAATTCTAAGCATAATCCTCAACCAACATACTCTTTTTCCTAATCTTCTTGATCTTCCTCAAAATATCTCCATGAGTTTTATCCTTCCTAAACTTGCTTAAAAATGCAGTTTTCAGTGCATCATATGTATTAAATGCTCCCATTCCATAACTATTGAACTAGTCCATAGTTTTTCCTTGAAATGTGGCTATGAATTGCTGCTTCTTAACTTGATCACCATACATCTAGTTAAACCCACTTGCTGTCCACCTGGTTTCAAACTGGGCTACATGACAATCATGGTCTTGTTTTTTCTTTCCTAGAAAACTTAGAAGCTCTGACCTTTAGGTTGACAAGCTTATTGTGATTCATTATGTTCAGCTTATGAGGCCTCCGCAATGGTGGTAATGGATTAAATTTTAGAAACTTCTTAACTTAAAATGCTGTACTTCTCAGTAAAATTGATCTCCCAAGCACTATATGCTACAGTCTCTACACTGCCTACTTAGGAGGAGTTTCTTGATCTTCAAGTGGCAGTAATGGTTCCTCATCTTCTAAAACATTAGGTGAAATTGAAGGAGTTGGAAAAGACTCTTCAGAACTAGTAGGAGAATTATAAATAGTTACTATACCCCCAAAGGGACCCACATCCTGATCTCCCTAACTATCAGGTACAACTTGTTCTTCATCCACCCTGCCTAATGCTGCAACTACCTCTGCATCATTGCGAAAACCTTCCTGTTGCTGTTGCCATGCCAATGCCTCCCTTAATTCTTGTGATCTACTCCTGGTAAGAATGGGATTGGATAAATAAGGATAATTGTTTGACATAAATGCTGCCCATAGAAGGCACTTGATACATCGCCAATGCCATAAGCATTCCTGCCACCTGATCTTGCAATCAAATTTCCCAGAGATTGATTCCAGATCTACCCCTAAATCAAGAGATTATTTCCCTGAAACTCGCATGGATCACCAAAGTGTTTAGGGCATTCACAAAGGAGAAAGCAAAGAATACATGAACACGCCATGGTACTAGAATAAAGAACATAAGCATAGACATATTCTTTGCATAAGTTTCAACATCCATAACGGAAAACCATTTATGATTCCATAATACATAAACAAAGATTCAAATACTGAAAGAACATGACACAAAAATTGAGAACTAACTGCAATGACCATGAAGACCTGACACTGACTCTCTCTGTATATTCAAAAATCATGCAGTCTCTTCAAGAAATACAACTATCTGCATATCAAAATCAGCACCTGACATATAGGTATTTTGTCCCATGATATTTAAAGACACAATCACATAGGCTGATCTCAAACCATTATATTCATATATGAAAGTAAGAGACTAAGGTCATTAATGGAATTCAAGGCCTAGGGATTTATGCCACATAGAATCATATCAAATATGACATGTGGAATGCTTGTAAAGAATATTAGAGTGTCTTATTAGTGCAACACTATATATAGTGAAAGAAATTATGTATTTCTTGAGCAAGCATATTCCATTTCAGAGTATATGAATGCATGATCTTATGCACATGGATGGCTTAACACAATAGGGAAGTTATCCCTATCCCTATGAGAGAAGATATCACAAAGAATCAAATTTGACTTGAATACATTGATTCATGAGATATCAATAGGGAAAACTAGATCTCTAATGAGTTGTATAAGTAATACTGATATGGTGACTAAAAGGCACATGCACACACAAAACTTAAGTGTATACCATATAAGCTAATGACTTCATCTCTCACTCCATTTTCACTCTACCTCTCTTGACTGCCATAGCCAGCCAGTACCCTACTCTGTTGGAGCTCTTGTATCTCTCAATAGAAGCCATATCACTTCATGATTTCTTCTAGGGGAAAGCTTCCTCTACTCAGGATACTTCCTTGTTGAGATATTGAGCTCCACTCGTGATATGCCAGGGTGACCATTGTGCATTTATGTCACCGACTTATCAGTTGCAGATGCGGTTGGTACACCGCCCATGAATAATAGCTAGATGACAACTATCCTTATCTACTCTAGTTCGTGGCTCAGTTAGTATGCCACCTTAGTTAGTTGAGTTTGGTTTGAGACCCATATATAGGGTTCTTCTATTTCTATGTACTAGAGTTCTTTTTGGCTTACACAACTAAGAAGAGGAAAATTGTTTTCAGCCTGCACCTGTGTGTGTATTCCCCCATTGTGCAAGCAAGAAAGCTACAAGTGAGACTCCTTCCTTCTCTCCCACAATCTTGACATGGTATCAGAGCCTTGTTCGTGGTAAGGAGCTCAAGAAAGCAAACCAAGTTCGCGGTGTTCTGGTAAGAGGACCAGTGTTGCTTTCATTTTTCTGTTTTGGGAGCAAGTCTCTGCAAGTAGCACAGCCGGAAAGTGCAAGAGTGCATTGTCTCAGATTGAGATGCCCTTCGCGGTCCTTAGTTGCTCTGTTTTTTTGATTTGAGGCCATTTCGGGGCCTGTTTTGGAGGCGGAAGTTTTCTGTACGCACTCAGGAAAAGGCCTTATTTTATGTTGTGCAACCACTCTTCTATAGGTCGGTGAAAAGTTACTGTAGAAATTGCATTGTATGCCTGTGCACAGAGACATTGGGAGTTACAGAATCATCCTTGTTACCTGTTGATGCAAAATCGTCACTAGGAAGTGACTGTGTGGTCAAATACCACTTTCGTCAGTTTTGCAGATTTGCCCTTGTGAGGCTGAAGCTGTGTTCTTTGCAATGACAGAATTTTTTGCAGTGTTCTGTAATGGCGTCTGATTCTCTTTCACAGATTGTCACTGAAAAGCTTGACAAGAACAACTTCCAAGCATGGAAGTTCAGAATGACGAATTTCCTTATGGGAAAAGAATATTGGGAATTCGTTGCAGGAAATGAAGAAAACCAGTTCTTCCTGATGTTCCCAATCAACAGCAAATGCAGGCATTTAAAGCATGGCATGAGAGAGCCAGAAAAGTTATGTACTGGCTTTCTATCAGCATTTCAGACTCTATGATTGTGCATATTCAAGATGCAAGTACGCCAAAGGAGGCATGGGATACTTTGTCAAAAATGTATAGCACAAATACGCAAGCCAAGAAAATGCAGCTCAAGCAAGAGTTGCACAATGTGCAAAGAGAAAATATGAGCATCAATGACTACCACATGAAGGTGAAGAAGATTGCAGATGCACTTGCTTCCATTGGGTCGCCAGTGGAAGATGATGATTTAGTTTCTGTGACCTTGAATGGTATAGGAAAGGATTATGCACAGTTCCGAATATCCATTTCCGTCCGTGAAAGATTTTTTGATTTTGAGGAGTTGATTGCTCTTCAAATTTCTGAGGAGCACAGAAATGGTGGTGCATCTTCTTCAGGAGAAACCTCAAAAGAAGTTGTCTTCTACTCAAATGCTGGAAGAGGTAGAGACAGAGGTAGAGGAGGCCGATCTGGAGGCCGTGATAGAAATCAGAATATACAGCAAACTCAAGAAAACCAGTCCTATGGAGGAGGACGTGGTAACTCTAGAGGCAGGGGGAGCCAAAGAGGTCGTGGTGCATGGCAAAGAGGCCAAAATGCAAACAACAATGTTGAATGCTACTACTGTGGTAAAATGGGTCATATGGCTAAAGACTGCTATAAAAAGCAGAATGACATCATGAATGGAAAATTGCAACAAGGAAATTATGCATCTTCTAGTAGATAGGGTGATGACAGAAATGAGCATTTGTTTATGGTGCAGCACATGACCAATTTTGTGACAAGTGTAGAAGAAAGCAATGATGTGTGGTATGTTGACTCAGGTGCATCAAACCACATGACAAGTCATGTAGAATGGATGAAGGATGCAAGGAAAATGGAAAAACCAGGATTTGTGGAGACTGGTGATGATACTGCACATCCTGTTGTGCAGATTGGAAATATTCATTTGTCTATGCAGGATAGGAAAAAAAAATACCTCTCGGATGTATTTCATGTCCCGAATATCACCAAGAACCTCGTTTCTGTTGGTCAAATGGTTGAGTAGGGCTTGCAAGTCAGATTTAATTCTCATGGATGCTTTGTTGAGGATATGAAAAATAAAGGTCGCTTGATAGCAAAAGGAAAGAAGGAGGGCAGAATGTTTACGTTGGATGCAGACGTGCTTGAATTGAGTGCAGCAATGTTTGCACATGGGACCGGTGTAGTTGCAGATATTGATATCTCGCATAAACGCATTGGTCATGTTAATGTACAACGACTTAAATCAATGCAGGCCCAAAATATTGTTGCAGGATTGCCTAAATTCAAGGTTGCAAAAATGCATAAGGTATGTGAAGCGTGTCAATTTGGAAAACAGGCAAGGAAACCATTTCCTAGACATGTTCAAGACAGTAAGAAGCCATTGGAATTAATCTACTCTGATGTGTGGACTACTAAAGTTGCATCTCTTGGAGGCTGTCATTATTTTGTCACTTTTATTTATGACTATAGCAAAAAAGTTTGGGTGTATTTTATGAAAAAGAAAAGTGAAGTTTTTGGGCATTTCAAAACTCTTAAAGCTATGGTTGAAAAAGAAACAGGCCTGCAAATAAAATGCCTAAGGTCAGATGGAGGGGGAGAGTACCTCTCAAATGAGTTTGCAAGGTTCTTGTAGGAGCATGGCATAAAGCAGCAATATTCATGTAGTCATACCCCATAACAAAATGGAATTGGAGAAAGAAAAATTAGGCATATTGGAGAGGTATCTCATGCCATGCTCAATGAAAAAGACCTGCCAGATTTTTACTGGGCTGAGGCGGTTGCTACAGCAGTCTACATAATGAACAGGACTCCCATTGCAGCAATACATGGCATGACTCCAGAGGATAGGTATACTGGTAGGAAACCAGATATTTCTCATTTGAAAATTTTTGGTTGCATTGCCTATGTTCATGTGCGAGATGAGTTGAGATCCAAGTTGGATGCAAAAACTGAGAAGTGCATCTTTATTGGTTATTCTTTGCAGCAGAAAGGGTATAGATGCTATAACCCTTCTACTCATAAGTTTACAGTGAGCACAGATGTTGTTTTTGATGAGATGAGTAGCTGGTATAAACCAGTAAAGGTGATTGATAACGTAGATGCACAAAACGGTAATGCTGCACAGAATTCACAACAGCAGTCACAAGATATTAGTGGACCTGGAGCGTCCTCTAGCAGTGGTTCACATTCTTCGCCATGGACAGGCAAATTGAGATCAGGAGAATCTTCTCAAAGCAATGCAGATAGTGGTATTCATGTATCACGAAAAGGAAAAGAGAAGGTAGATCAGCCCATGTTTGATGTGAATGCAGGTCACTCTTATGTGGATGTTGAATCCAGTGGCTCAGAATAGAGCATTGATGATGAGTTGGGTATTCCTTCTATTGTTACACCTGGAGTAAGGAAGACCATGGATGTTTTGAGAGCACCGGGGAGTGAACGTACTTTGCGTAGGTCTACCAGAGCTAGGTATCCTGTGGATAGGCTGAAATATGATGGATTTACAGCCATTCACTATGCATATATGGTCAAAGTGATACAGGAACCAGAACCCACTTCTTTTGAGCAAGCCATGGGGAAAGAAAAATGGGAGAAAGCCATGGATGCCTTGGAAGCAAATGCTACATGGGAATCGGTACCTTTGCCTAAAGATAAGCATGCAATTGGTTGTAAGTGGGTTTATAAGGTGAAACACAATGTAGATGGCTCTATGAGTAGATACAAGGCAAGATTAGTAGTCAAGGGGTATGCACAAACATATGGCATTGATTATGAAGAAACATTCAGTTCGGTTGCAAGGATGGCAACCGTAAGAGCAGTCATTGCTATGGCTGCATCAAAGGTATGGTCTTTACATCAGATGGATGTAAAGAATGTCTTCTTGCATGGTGATTTGCAAGAAGAGGTCTATATGGAGCAGCCACCAGGTTATGTGCATGCTGTTCATCTTGTGTTTGTTTGCAGGTTGAAGAAATCCTTGTATGGCTTGAAGCAAGTACCTAGAGCATGGTCTGACAAGATAGGATAGTATCTTGTCACTATTGGCTTTCAGATTTCCAAGGCAGATTTCTCACTTTATGTGAGAAAAATAGAGAAAGGTATTATGCTGCTTGTCATTTATGTTGATGATTTCATTATCACAGGTGATAGTGGTGAAGATATCCTTCATGTGAAAATGCTATTGAAGCAAAAGTTTGAGATAAAGGATTTGGGAGAGCTGTGTTATTTCTTGGGCATTGAGGTGATTAGATCACCAAGTGGGATATGGCTCTTGCAGAGGCAATATGGATTGGACATGCTGTCCAAATATGGGATGGCAGGCTGTAACCCTATTTCAATTCCTTTGGAGCAGAATGTGAAGCTGAGCGCAGATGCAGGTGAGCTTCTGGAAGACCCTACTATGTACAGACGCATAGTAGGAAGTTTGATTTATATGACTATTACCGGCCAGATTTGAGCTATGATGTTGGATTGTTAAGTTAGTTTATGCAGGCTCCAAGGAAACCGCATTTAGATGCAGCTAGACGCATACTCAGATATGTGAAGTCCACATTGCAGTATGGACTATTTTATGAGACTGGGGTTCAGATACAGTTGTATGGAGCATGGATACACTGATGCTGATTGGGCTGGTAGTATTTCTAATAGACGATCTACCAGTGGATATGTATTCTCTTTTGGGAGTGCTGCAGTCACTTGGAGCAGTAAGAAACAACCTACAGTTGCCTTGTCGAGCACAGAGGCTGAGTACAGGGGTGCATCAATGGCTACACGTGAGGTAGCTTGGTTGCATAAGATACTTTATGATATGCATCAGCCTACAGATGGGCCAGTTGTCATTTATTGTGACAACATGAGCAGTATACACTTGGCAAATAACCCAGTCTATCATGCTAGAACAAAGCTTATTGAGGTGCATTATCACTATGTGCGGGAGAGGGTTTTACTAGGTCTTATTGATCTAGTTTATGTCAGCTCAGAGGATCAGGTAGCTGACATATTTATGAAAGCATTGGGTGCATAGAAGCTGCGCAAGTTTAGAGACCTGCTTGGTGTGCAGGAATTGGGATTGAGCTCGAGGGGGAGTGTTGAGATATCGAGCTCCAGTCGTGATATGCCATGGTGACCATTGTGCATTTATGTCACCGACTTGTCAGTTGTTGCAGATGCGGTTGGTACACCGCCCATGAATAATAGCTAGATGAGAGCTATCCTTATCTACTCTAGATCGTGGCTCAGTTAGTATGCCACCTTAGTTAGTTGAGTTTGGTTTGAGACCCATATATAGGGTTCTTCTATTTCTATGTACTAGAGTTCTTTTTGGCTTACACAACTAAGAAGAGGAAAACTGTTTTCAGCCTCCACCTGTGTGTGTATTTCCCCATTGTGCAAGCAAGAAAGCTACAAGTGAGACTCCTTCCTTCTCTCCCACAATCTTGACATCCCTCTCATTACTTCAATCAATGACATTGAGCCTCCATAACTTGGCATTTCTCGTTTTCTTTGTCACTGCTGCCCAGTTTTAGCCTGATGTCTGCTGGTTGTACGATTCCCACCAATAGCACTGGCCACGATCAATCCTGCAACCATAGGGCATTCAGAGCCTATGACTTAAGCTACGGACCTGCCCCAGAGATCTTGAGGAATGATCGCCTACACATGTCGATGTAAGCAAAAGATCAGACGGGTACAAAAACCCTAACATGAGAAGCCATAGCCATTGACCTTTAAGCTCACTTATTTCTTCATTTTATCACTTCTCTTGGCTCAACCAAGCCATTGCTACTCTGATATGGTCCTCCACTCAATTCCCAGCAAATCAAATCAACAAGGAGGGGAAGATTCAACATCAAGCATCGAAGTTCAACATCAAGCTCAATAAGCATAGTATCTTTTTTATACTCATTTAATGCTTCTTGGCACTATTGCTCTTGTGTCTCTTACCATAGTTGGGTACAAATTTTGTGTTGATTTGATTCCAAAGATTTGTTGCTACTCTTGGCATCTAGTATGGGCAAAGATTCACCATCATGCTGCTTCAAAGGAACATGCTTCCACACATGGCATGCAAGAATAAAATTGATCCTCGTGAAAAAAGGTCTATGGTCAATAACTAGTGGACAAGAGAAGAGACCTAAAGATGCTTCTCTTGCAATAGTATGGAAAAATAATGATGACAAAGCCCAAGCAATCATCAAGATTGAGCTTGATGATAGTTATATCCACCATGTAGACACGTGATGCATCTCGTGCCACTTGGGAACAGTTGGACACACTGTTTGGTGCCCAATCTAAATCTTAAAAATATGGATTTTTGATGGAGTTCTCAGGTTGGATATGAAGGCTAATACATCCCTTGCAACTTACCCTATTTATATGGAAAGTTTGCTAACTCAACTTGCAATGATTAACTTAAAAATGGATGAAGATGTATGCATTGGAGTCTTACTTAAGAGTCTTTCCCCAAAATTTGGTAATGTCTCCAGTAGACTAATTAATATGCCAAATCCAAAGCTGGTAGACATCGAAGCATAACTCCTTGAAGAAGAGAAAAAGCTCAAATGTAAAGAAGTAAGCCCTTCAAAAGAAAAACATGCACTCTATGTCAACAAGTACAAAGGGAAGAAAGACATTGTTTGTGACTTTTGCAAAAGAACTAGGCACATTGAAAAATTTTGTCATGCCAAGAAAAGATCATAGAAGGCCTATCTTGCAATTGTCAAAGACGAAGAAGATCATGAAGAAGAAAAAGAGAAAGACACTTAAGAGAAAAATGACAAACCTCATTAGTCCTTCGATTCCCACTATTCAGTCTAGCTTTTTTAAGCCTTGTATGTACTTGCATTAATGCTCCAATCATAAGCCGTGTAACCCTCATGTAACTTATGCACTATAGCTTCTATACACTTAGTGAGTCCTTGTGACAACCTTTAGCTTTATATGGTTGGTTTTTCCATGTCTACACTTAGCAAGGTTTTACTCATGATAGCCTCTGTATACTCAATGTTTTTATGGTTGTGATTGAGGAGGGGTGTTGAGAAATATGCAATCATGTTCCTATGATAGTCTCTTTTTATGGATCAGTAAGGCAAGGAACATGCAATAGCCTAGAAGACTCTGCCTTTATCCCATAGGCATAGTGGAGAAAAGTGGTACCATCTTGTGGGGACCACCTACCATGAGAATGCTAAAGCCCCACTCATTTCTAACCTTCTATACCTTAGCATGCAAAGAAGAAGCATGAGTGTGTGCATGAGAGAGTGCTTAAGAGAAAGAAGAAAAAAGCTTCACTTTCATGGTTCCTCACTCATACACACACACTCTCTCTAAAAAATGTGGTCCTTTCAACTAGTCATGGTTTTTTACATACAATCAAGCTTTAGTATTGATGGTAAAAATATACTGGATGGGGAATGCTATGTCAAGATTTCGAGCTCTATATGAGTTGGCATCCACTACACACCTTGGTGATGTGGCCGAATATTACTTACTGGCATGTTAGGTGATTGGCATGAGGATATGCCAATGATTCTACAATTGGACTACACCCATGCAGTCCATCATTGGTTATGGAACAATCTTTGAGGAAACATAGCCACTCCCTCCTTAATCTTTGGGGAATTTAAAGGAATGGGTAAAACTGGCTGATCCTCCGAATTGGGTGGCGAATCGGTCGCATCTTTCTCTACATCATGATCTTCTGCATGTCTTGGTAAAGATGTTTCTTGCTTTAAAGTTTCTGTCATAGCATTATTAGGCTCCGTCAAACCCGCATCATTTTCTTGATCTAAGATAATCGCTAGGTTTGATTTTGAACGAGTGATTGCTCCAATCATAACATCTGAGTTAAAGGTAACATGTTTTTTCTTAATTGGTTTATCCTCTAATTCTTCCACAATTTCTACCAAATTTGCAGCCGAATTAGTAATGCCTTTACCCTTATCTTGATTTTTCGAAGAAGTATCTTCTCCTACGCAATCCTTTTCGTAATGACCCTCACGACCGCACTTGGCGCATAAAGGAACATAGTCCTTTCGTTTCTGCTCATTTGGGTAGAACCTATCTACATGTCCAAGTTATTCACATCTCCAACAAACCACGCTTGTTCCTGCATTGTTATTGTTTCTTCTAAAATCAGGATTTCTATAGGCTGATGGTTGCCTCTCATTTCCAGAATACCCTCCTTGTCCTTGATTCCTTGTTACTGGGGGTGCTCCTTCACTAGGCATACCTCTTGGCATAAATGACCTATTAGGAGTACCTATTGGATAAGTCACATTTTGACTATCCATATAATTATAATCTGTTTGCATTTGGGCTGGTTGTTGCCGTAAACGAGTTTGTTTAACCCAACATTGATCCTCCACATGATAATTTTGCAAACAATACCCGCAAAACAAATTTCTTGGTTGATCAGGCACCACTCTACTTGCGTAGGACATTCTGTTGTTGCTAAGTGTCCAAAACCATGGCATTTCCCACACCGGGTATTAGACCTTGGGGGTGTGGAATTTCCCTGACTAGATACTTGAGTTGAACTTGTTGCACTAGTGGGCTGACTAATACCATAAACTCCCTTCACATTGGGATTTACTTCTGCTAAAATCTCTTTCTTCATATTTGCCAAGGATTTAGCTATTAACTCATTAGCTATTAACTCAGCCACCTTAAACTCATCTAAACTCTGTCCTAGAGGTGCAGTAACGATCGATGGAGGTGGATATATTGGGGGTACCATGTATGGATTAAGTCTTGAATATGGTATTGATGATGGTGTAACACCTGCACTTGTCATATAAGCAGCATGAGGAGCTATCGGAGCTCCTGCATATGGTGCAGTAGTTGCCATAGAGGGTGACATACTTAAGGGAACTAATCCAGGTTTGTTATATAATCCTTTCCTCCTCAGTTGTCCTAATTGCACCTCTTCCCACCGTCGTGCCTCTGTCTTTGCATCTGCTACATTAGTTGGTCGTTTAAGGCTTACGTGCTCCCTGACAATCTCCTGCAATCCTTCAATAAACTTCTGTTTTCAGCATATCCTCTGAAGGAGTGTTTTGCCCCATCTTTCTAATTAATGTTTCCATCTTTTCAATATAATGTTTCAATTTTCTCCTAGGGTTTGTGTTAGATAATCTAATTCTAATCCCAAATGATCTTGAAACCATTGCCATCTAAACTTAGTTAGGAATGCACCTCTTAACACCGCGTAAGTTGCCCGAGTGACGTCAGGAAGATTTCCATACCACAAAGCTACTTCATCCTTCAAAGTGGCTAGAAATATATGCAACTTTTGATCATCATCAATGATCTCATTTTCTATACATGTAACTTCAAACCATTGGACATGCATATCTGGATCATCATCCCAATGGCCAGAGTATTGAGTGAAGTCAGAAAGCCGCACAGGTGCTCTCACAGCCACATAGAATGATCTTAGTACATCCTCTAGATTTTCAAAGATTGGAACCTGTTCTTTTGGGTCTGCAAATAACCTACTAAGACCCCAATATTCTGCAAGACTATAGATACTATTATTTTCTATCGTATGTTCAACAAATTCTTCATCTGTTTTATATCCTACCGTTTCAATGGAGAACTTATCAGACCCCTCAAAATCACCACTTTGAGCCTCTTCTTTTGCTTCTTCTTTCTTCTTATCACTAGCAGTTGACCCCTTCTTCGAGCTACCTTTATTGGTACCACTCGTTTCCTCGGAGCTTCCTGCTTGTTTCTCCCAATCATAATTTGACACAGTTCCAATGAAAGACGGCTCCCCAGTGATCTTTCCAGTTTCTAGTGATAAATTCAACCCACCTTGCGAAGCATTCTGTAACTCTTCGTTCAACTTTTCTAACTGCTCCAATATTCTCTCAGTCTTTCTTTCCAATATTTTTCTTGCTCGCTCGTCCCGTGCTAACCTTTGACTTTCACTCATTCACTCTGGCGTGTAATGATTGTCCCTTCAAACACATCCCTCTACCTGTCTCTATTGTAAGAGCCCTTTCTTATGGAGACTTAACTTACACAGGATATCAGGTAGTTCCTTGTCTTCCACACCATAAGGTAACTCTTCACTCGCCTTTTCCACTATGCCCAAAATCTCAATCATGTCTCTTGCGTCCCTAGTATCAAATGTTACTTTAACACCCTTAGTTAATACACTACCCACTTTGACACGTTAGCCCAATCTATTCACCTAAACGACTTGTATCCCTCTCTCGTAAACCAATCATATTAATATTTTATGCTAATAGTATTCACTTGAATTTCATCAACTAACTTAAAGTGCGCTAGTACCAAGACAATTCCCTTTGCTTCGTCTTGAAACATCCCACTCCAAGTGCATAATTGCTCAATGTCAACCCACAATTGAGGTCCAAAATTCTTACCCCCATCTACCAAATCGGTATCCCTTGCTTTGTTAGCAATGATACACTGTATAGCCTTGGGCAATTCAAGAAAGAAGTTTCGCAAGAAAATTTTGTTATGGCGGTGCATTAGAACCTTGATAGCTTAGGTCTTGAGTAAGTTTTCAAAATAACTAGTCAAATTCTACAACAGTGTCAAATAGGTGTAAGATTCTAATCGTAGGCTCTATAGCTTCTTCCCATCTCTTAGAGGAGACTCCTTATACGTTTCTCTTGCCAAACTTGTGGTGGTTTGTTATTTTCCCCTTTCAGGATGTTGAACTTTAAAGAGAGTGTGGTTTCAAATGATTAAATAATCTTCTAGATCTTCCCCTCCGTTTCTGTTCATTTTTAATGCCTCTTCTTCGACTTACAATTTATTTCCTTTTTTTTCTTATATTTCAGATTAACAACCAGCCACCCCCTCTTCTCCTTAATTAACATGCTTGCCCCTCTTGGCAAACACACAAAAAATGGTGACCCCCTAAGAAGCCCCTAGATACGTTGGCAAAATGACTATATGTAAAGCCATTGTATTAATTAAGGTTTTAGGATGGACAATTATGTTTTCTTTACTTCTAAATTACCCACATAAAAGTAATTTCATTTATCTCTGTAGTCCAACTATCATCCAATAATAACTTTCTTTACTTATTTACTACCCTATTATCATTACCATCTAACCCCTCAGTTTGAACTACAACTCATAGATTATAAACTTTACTAAACTCAAGAATTAAATCGAAGAAAGAAATTATTTTAAAACTCTCATTTCATCGATAATATCTGTTAATTCTTTAATATAAACTTTAATATCTACTAATTATCATTTAAGCCTGAACATCATTTTACAAGAGAAGTACCTACAAATGGAATCCATTATTAATAAAAATATATGAGCATGTTCTTCACAGATAATAAAATATAGTCTCTTTTTACTTCATCTCTTAATTTCTTCATTATCATGAGTTATTTATTTTCTATTATTATAGCCCAGAAAAATAAAAATATTCATAAAAATTATATCCGACTATGAAACATCAAACCAAATTAACCATACATCCATCATGTTACATGTAGTTGATATACTAGTTTACAACTATAAATTCATCCATTTCCTCTTAATATTCCCTAATTATCACTAAAAAATACAAAAAAACTGCAATTTCCACATTTAAAAATTCAACAACTTATATTTTAGACATCCATTTCACCTAAGATTTCATGAGTGAATGAATTACCATATAATTCAACTTTTTTTTTAGTTTTTATCCCTAATCTTCCATTAATACTCTTAATTATCACTAGTTAGGTCAAAAAACAATCATTTTTAGCACTAAAATGCCTATATCTCTCATTAAACTGATTTCCAGGTTATGAGATTTCATTTTTAAGTCCTTAATATTTTCTTACTCTTGTTTTACTCATTTCTCATTAACATCAAGCAAAATTCTTAATTTCCACTAATTAAGGTTAAAAAATACAATTTTTACCCTAATTTCAACCATTCCTTTATCATTTTAATGCATCTAAGGTAAGAACTTTGTTTCTTTAGTGCCATTTCACCTTCAGAAATCAAAAACTAAATGCATATGATCACAAAACATCAATTCTTTCCATTTATTGATCAAATTTCAATGAAAACCAACATACCCGATTAAATAAGTAATTAGAGTCGTTCCACCATATTCAAGAGTGCTGCTGCTTGCTCCTCCATTCCCTTCACTTCCAAAAATCAGAAAAATTCTTAATCTTCCACTCCTTTCACTAATATTCACTAATCCTCTCTAAATCTTGTAGAAATTCTCTCTCTCAATACCCAAGGATGGTTGCCAAGAATGGAATGAGGGTGAAGGAGATGCAAGAGGGGATCAAATGCAGACTTTCATTGCTGGAAATGAGGTAGGGAAATCATCAACATCTTCTTGCATGATGACACCCATTTTTTGTGCATTCTCCTCTCTTCCCTCAACCTCTCTCTTCATAAGACTCTCTCTTCATAACTTCTTGATCAACCTCTTTTCAAAAATTGTCCATTTCCCACTTGAAGTGGTTTCTTTTTACATCTTTGGACCTTATTTGTCCCCCCCCACCACAGCTTCTTAACCCGAAATTTGTGTATGCATGCTAAATTATACCCGTCTTTCTACTCGTCTCCAATTTGTCCGCGCTTTCCACTTAAAAATTTCCTGCATCTGCCTTCTACCACTTAATATTTTTCTGTTCCCTAAATTTTCCACTAAAACATATCCTAACTCTCAACTTCTAAATCCTCCCCCAGCACTGCTCAAATACGGCTTTACATCCTTATTTTTAATTACAATTTATGAGAAATTGTACATAATACAAAGCCAAAAATCTTCAATTTTTCCAAAAAATAGTGTAAAAATGGCACAAAATAAGGAGTTATCAACATAATGCATCTTCATTCCTTCGTTTCCAAGCTTGTAGAAAATCTACATTTAGAGAAATCACAACACTCAAGTTTAATAGATCGAGGGTGGATTGTGATTCTGGGTCAATCTCCAACACCGTCTCCAGAAGCTCATAAGAATTGAGGATAGTTGTGATTTTAAACTTCCACAAAGTATAGTTTATACCATTTAATTTTCCTTTTCTAAAGGTTGGTGAATGAATCCTCAGTGTTTGAATTGCCGGTACAGAAGCACCACCACCTGATATGCTAGCACCGCTACTTGTTAATCCCAAGCCGAGAAGGCAGAAAGATGAATGAAAAAGCGGAAAGAAGATGGAAAAAGAGCAAAGACACACAGGCGGCCTCTAAAGCTAAGTCGAGGCCAAAAGAGTAGTTTTAAATAAAAGGCACCTCAAAAACTCCAAAAACTCTTGTAAAAGAGTGTCAGGCTCCCTCCTGTGCCACTTGTAAAAGAATAGTCGAATATAGGCCTAGGGCATGAAGCAAAAAGAGGGAATTAGAAAGAGGGACCTTGCCACAATGGCCGATCATGTAAAAAGGGATGGGTGCCCATGGGGTTTTAGGGTTTGTATATATAAAGTTCAAAAAGTGAATGGAAGGTCATTCTTTGGTGTATGCCCAACAAGAGCTCTTCTCTTCTTCTCTTCTTCTCCTCTCCTTGCTTGTGTGTGCTCTTGAGAGAGGGAGTGTGAGAGTGTGAGGAAGTGAGTGAGTGGGAGTGAGGGATCAAGAGAGTGAAGCTCTTCACCATCTCCTCTTCTCTTCTCTTCTCTTTTCTTCTCTTGTACGCGCGGCTATGGTGGATGGAGATTGGAGATGGAGGAGGCTTGAGGATGCTTGAGCTAGCATCTAGGATCGTGGAGCTACCGTAGTGCGCTAGAGAGAAGAAAACTCATATCAGCATCAAGGTAAGCTCACTACACTCGTAGGATCGATGGCGCTGTCATCATGTTGGGGGTTGAAGGTCTTCCACCGGGGTTTAGAGCAGAAGAGGAGTGTGGGATTCAAGGTTAGGAGAGGGAGAAAAGATTGGGGTTTGATAAGATTCGGGTTTTTGAGATGACTTAGTTGAAGAAGAAGACCTCAAGCTTTTTCTTTTACTTAGCATACATGAATGGAATGAAAGACTTTGTCTTGATTACATCAAATGCATATACAGATAATAAGCCAATACATTTAGGGATTATCTCAAATTTAATCCAAATGCATACTCCAAATGTAAGCTCAAACGGTTTCTATTTCATGAACATTAATGGACAACAAATCCAAGATACAAGTATTTTGATGGTAGACTCTACTACATCCAAGAAATAGATCAAAAACTCATGAAATGCATTGACAAAGCATAAAATTTATTTCAGCCCTATTTTAAAACAATAATTTCCAGCCCATAATCAAGCTCCAAAAGTGCACATAATCCCAAGAATAAGCTTCTCTGATCATTCACATATGAAGCCTTGATGATAAGAGGTCAATTCCTTCTCTTACAACCACATAGATTACTTGTTTTCTCTTTAAAATGGACATGAACAGTGGGCTGCCCTATTTATGACTAGTTTTTTCAGTCCAAAACAACCCATACACCTTCAAAATCCTCCCCTTTGCTTGCCCCCAAAGTCACTCAAGTAGTTGGGTACAAGACGGGCTTCATTGGACCATGAATATGGTAAAAGAATGAAAGAAGACGTACATAAGAGCAAGCTGAATACTTTTTCTTAGGTTTTCCCCATTTATGGACTGTCATACCACTCATGGACGGGCAAGAAGAGCTCTCACCTTCTTTGTTTGTATCTCCTTCTTTTGCTTCAGTTTGTCTTGAGTTTGCATGCTTTGGGAGCATGCACCATAGCCTTCAGCTCACCCTCCATCTGCCATAGGTATGCAGGCCCATTTTTTGCACTGAAAATTGCGGGCTGCATTCTCTTCAACTCCCACTCTTCAGTTTGACCATTTAGGTCACTTATAAGTCATATAAGTCCATTATTCCAGGTCCCATACAAACCTAGTGGACTTTTGGCACTTCTCTTGATTTCTAGCCAAATTTTCCTCTTGAACCAATGTGACTTAGCCTGCAGACTATCGATTACCTCCAGTTGATCAAGTTGTGGGTTCCCATAGACTTAATTTTTGTCAATATATATGGTACAACTGAAAATTGTATGACAGTTACAAAAGAACTTATGAAATTAAGTGATTTCTAAGTCGAATGTTGGGTAACAATGATTGAATCATGTATGAAAATTCCTCATGTGAATCCTAATGAAGTTCTTATGCAAACATAAGAACTCTATAATTTATATTATGAACAAAAAACTCTTTGACATTCACCCCTCCTAACTTGCACATCCTCCGGCATGTGCCATTTCACAAAATTGCGGGTTGAGGAGGCTCTTCTTCTGACATATCTTCATCTTCATCCTCTAAGTTTTCTTCATCTTTCTTGTCTTCAAGTAGATGGCTCACATCCAAGTCATCAAGCTCATAAGTAGAAGACTCTCTTCATTTGAAGAGTTTGATTTGTTTACCGACTATTGGTACCTTGACCGTGGTCCCATCCATTTCAGCCAAAGTATAAGTAGCATTATCATGTACTACTTTCACCACATATGGTCCAAACCATCGCTTGGCTAACTTCCTATGAGCACTATATTGATTGTCCAGGTTGCTCTCATAGAGAAGTACCCAGTCATTCTCTTGAATAGCTCTTGGACGGAGTCGATGATGCTTGTCGAACCTCTTCTTATTCTTCAATCTTGCTGCCTTCAGCCTTTCAATGGCTGTCTTGACATCTTCTGGCCTTCTTTCAAGCTGCCTTATGCTCAAAATCAACAGCTCTTCTCTATTTATACCTTCATCCCAAGGCAAGATACTCCATGTGATAATAGACTCCTCAATAGGCATAATAGGTGGCTGCCCATATATTAGTTCAGCTAGCATATAACCTGTTACTGCACTATGGGTAGTTCTATGAGCCCATAATGCAAATGGAAGCATTCTAGGCCATTCTCTCATTTTTCCTCTGCAAGATTTTGCCAATGCTTTGAGAATTGGTTGATGACCTCTTTCACTCTTACCATTGCCTTCAAGATTGTAGGCTGATGTAAGAGATAGCTTGATTCCTAATTGAGCAAAGAAATGGCGAGCCTCATCGGCATCCAATTCTCCTCTATCAGCGGTTACTTTGGCAACACAGCCATACCTGCAAAATACTTATTCAAGTAAAAATCTACAAACAGCTTGAGTGGACTTTGTTGTCAAGGCTTTTCCTTCCACCTGATTTGTGAGATCTTCTCTAGCAAGCACTAGATATCTCATGTTCCAAATTCCTATAGGCATGGTTACTAAATCAACAACCCATTTGTAATGAATAGATAAAGGAAAGGTAGGCTGAAGCCCATCTCTATGCTTAACCATAGAGTACATTTGACAAACATGACAAGACTCAATAAAATGCTCAATGTCTTTATACATGTTTTGCCACCAAAATTTCTCTTTTATTTTAGCAAAAGTGCCCCATATGCCTCTATGGCCAGCCAATAGGCTTTCATGAAATTCTTGCATAACCTGTCTTTGAGTCTTCTTGTCTCCTAAGACACGAACATGCGCTCTTCCTTTCTTTTTCGCATGCCTCCAAAGGTAGCCATCCTTGAGAAAGAATCCATAAGCTTTTCTCCTGATTCTCTTGAACTCTTCATTAGTCCAATCTTCATTCTTTGTCATAGTGCTTAGAAATTGGTCAATTTTTAGCAAATCACCTGCATAATATTCTTCTTTAAAGTGCAAACAAACCAAAACAAAACATTGAGCATGCTGTCTTTCAGTTGTTCATCATCCTTCCATGGTTGTTTCTTCTTTCTTTGCTGCTATAAATCTTGTTACATCAACTGAACTTGTTATACTTGTTGTAATTAATGATGTACCTATATTTTTGTCAGCTGAACCATCATTAGGTACAGTTGTGCTTGCTATTTTCAGATCTGAATCTGCAATTTCAGCATCATTTTTAGCAAATATAGACTCTGTTTCTTCATCATCCATCATCTCTTCTTCATCCTTATATCTGGCATGCAAAAGCATGTCAGCAACTAGATTATCTCTTCCGGAAATATGTTTCAAATCAGGATTTAAGGATTTAATATAGGCAATCCATCTTAGCATAGCTATGTCGAGAGTGGAGCAGTTGGCAATCATGCCCAAGAGTGGAAGACAATCTGTTTCAACTATTACATGTGCGCCCATGAAGTACTCCCGGTCACATTTCAATGCAGTTATAACTCCCTAAAGTTATCTTTTAATTTGAGCATACCTTCTTTGACGTTCATTGAGAACCTTCGCTCCAAAGCGGATTGCATATCTGTTGCCCTCAAGATCATATTGATCGATTGCCCATCCTATCCCAATAGGACTTGTGTCTACTGTAAATATGATAGGCTATCCATTAGAGTAATTAGCCCTCTTTAAGGTGGGGGCAGAAATCAGCAATTTCTTCAATTTTGGAATAGCTTGTGTATGCTCTTTTTCCCATATAAACCTTTGGCCTTTTCTTAACAATTGGTAAAGATTTTCAGCAACATGAGCAAAGTGTGGGATCCAAATAAGATAGAAAACACATGCTCCTAGAAATCTTCTCATCTCTGAAACATTTGTGCATATTTCTTACATTTTACTGATAGCATCAATCTTGATTGGAGAAGGCTTTCAGTCATATGGACCACACATATGCCCAACCACAATAACTTCTTCGACTCCAAAAACAGATTTAGCACATGAAAGAGTAAGATGAACTTCTTCCAATTTAGATAAGATTTGAGCACAATCATTAATATGTTTGGAAATAAACTTGCAGCATCCAAGCTCATTGAGTTCTTCATTCTTCTCATGAATTTCACATCCTTTGATCGGTACATCATCAAGGAAAGGAAGAGTTAGTCGGGGAATATAATCTCTCAATACTTTATGCATGGCATTCATCATGTGAGCTACTGAATTTGTAGCTCCTTGAGGTAGAGTACACATGCAGACTAAACCAAGAGGCATCTTCATTGTGGTAATGTCTTGGCTCTCCAAAGCAAGCTGAAATTGGTCATAACCCGAATATAAATCACCCATGGAATAAATTGCTCTACTTGCAAAAGCCTCAGAAAAGTCAGCAACAATTGGCCCTGAACCAACATTTCTAATAGTGACTTTATTGATAGGTTGTAAACCTTGAATGAATCGCAAAGATCCATTCTTCTTAGGCACAATAAACCATCGATTGGAATACAGAGCTGAAGATGGCTCCAATATTCGCATCTTTATCTTTTCATTTAAAAGCTCCAGTAACTTAGGCAAATGAGCCCTTGGTACCGGAATTGGTTTAAGATTCCAAGGAATGTGTGGGACTGTGAAAATCACCATTGGTGCCACAACACTTGGATCCACACAATGAATTTCATGAGGCTGAAATGAGAAAGCTTTTCCATGTTTCTTTAATATCTCCATGAAGACTTGCTTTTTAGCTGGCAAGAGAAAATAGTCTTCACCAATTTTTAGCTCTTGTAAACTTTCAGCTGTAAATTGGTGACCAATATCTTTGGGATCACGAAGGCTTGGCTGTTTGGATGCCCTTTCTGCCAGTCCTTCACTTTCAGGAGGTAGTGGAGTTGCCACCGGCTTGACCTTCTTGTCAACTATCTTATACTTTGTCTCTACTCTTACCTCATCCTTGTTTGGCTATCCAAAAGCTTCTTGATTTGCAAATTCTTGAATTATGTCATAAATATCCAATGTGCATACCTGTATGGACTGATTTCCAGCCTGATTTTCTGCATGAACAGCTGCATGTATTTCAGCCAATGTATCATTATAAATTAGCCCATGAAATAGCCTTGAAATTTTTTCATTTTCAGCCAAAATATCAATTTGCTTCAGCTCTCGTGCCACATGATATAAATGCTTTCTTTCAGCCCTATTCATGGCTGAAAACTGTTTATAACAGCCCACACTATTGGCCATAAATACGTGCAAGTCAGCTTCTAGCATAGCCCCCTTTACATGTGGAGGCAAATTTTTATGACATGAAGCACCGCCATAGCCCCCACTTACAACAGTGCTACCCGAAAACCCTTAAATTCTCAGGCATTAGGAGGTACAAGATGATCTCTCAATCGATCTCTATTCCGGTGATGATTTACACATATAGTCAAAAATTGGACAGCTTTGTCATTATCCTTACTTCTTATCCGAGCATATGATGAACCATCATCAAGGGCCTTTGTCTCCAAACGAGACTAAGAAATAAAAGGTTGACCAAGAATGATAGGATAGCTACATGAATCTTGAACAAAGAAATGAAATTCATATTTTACATTACCAATAGTAACCCTTACATAAGGACATGTTGCATAGAGATCGCCATAGGAGTTATTGGCTACTTTCATGCGCCATCCTAGGTCCACATCTATGGGCCATCTGCCATTCTCGTAGAGACTTCTTGACATGATGTTGATCTCCGAGCCATGGTCTATAAGGGCAATGCATGGAGTCTCTCTTTCTCCAATCCGGACAATAGTTTCGGTGGTCGCCCTTGCCCAATGGATACGGGAGTAGTGACTACTAGGAATAAAATGAGCATCAATCTCTTCTTGCATGTTGTGAAGACAAGCTTCTTTCTTTTGCATGGGTTGCTCTTTAGATTGAGAAGACCCCACCATAACATTCTCTGCAATAGCTTCATCAATTTCTACTTCATAGATGTCTTTATGTTTGGCTTCTATGGCTGCAATCAATTCTTTGATTGCCTCCAATCGAATCCCTTGAGTATTTAGCTTCTCTTCATCCTGAAAATACACATGAAGTGCTTGCAAAACAGCATGCGCAGATTCTTCAGTTTCCTCACCAACATATTGTCTTTTCCGTTTAATTACATTAATTATTACATCACGAAATCCTCGTTTTGCAATTTCGAGAATTTCACCCAATGTAAATTCAATTCTGCTTCCTAGAATCCTTTCTTCTAGGATCCCCTTGAGATTTGTCCCAGTCTCTATGTCAGACTGTAGCTTGTAGCCGGGATGTTTACCTTTTCTCTTTCCTTCCGTCTTCTCTGCTTGTGGGGCATTTTCCATATCATGCTTTGGTAGTGGTGGTGGATTTTCAGCAACCTTTTGCTGATCCGGTTTACTTCTTGTCACACGTTTGGTTGGCCCCAAAGAGGAGGGACCGGCAACATCTTCATCTCTTCTTCTCTTTTCTTCTATCATAGCTTCATGATTATTAATTTCAGTCAACCGAGCGAAAGCTGAAAATGAGTCAACTAGCTTTGTCCATCTTGTTCTTCCTCAGATGCATTGACTGGCACTAGTTAAATCATCTTTGGTTGCCTTGCCTCGCTCCATGTGATCATAGGCCTGTATCCACACTTTAGATTTTGCATTAGCTTTACATGCTTTAACAATTTCATTAGTGTTAGATATGATCAATGCCCCACCCTCATTAGGTACTACCAATGATCCATGGTGCTCAAAGTTGTAAGGCCCCCATTATGAGGAGAAGCCAAGTGTGAGCCCGGACATTGGTTGAGTCCTGACTTGTATATCAGATGAGGTCTATGTGACCGGATGGCAAAAAGGTGACCATTGTGGGTCTAATCTTTGGGTTAGACGGAGTGGTTAAGCTGGTAGCAACTCGAGGCACATTGCATTGAGTTGCGTGGTAAGGGAGTTAAAAGGGGCCCCTATTGTGGGGTCCGGGGGCCGCGGAAGCGGCCCCTGGCTGGGGGGTCCCAGGGGGGCCAGCGGCCCCCCTGGCGGGGGTCCGGGGGCAGTGCCCCCGGCCCGATGGTAAAGGGAATATTCCCTGGAATATTCCCTGGCCGACTAGTGGAGGCTCATATGGTAGGTCGGTCAGCAGGCCGACCTAACGACCTTCGCGAGCTATAAAAGCTAAACCCCTTCGCAGCCATCGTACACTCATCTTTCACCCAGACAGAGTTGTTGTTCCAGCTAGCCTTAAGCTCTTCACCTATCTTCTGTCTAGATCGCCATCTAAGCTTCACACAGTGGAAGCGCACGGGTGGACAGAGCCATCTTTGTATCAGTTGTTTGGAGTTAAAGAATTTTACTGATTCTTCTCTTATCTGTTGTGTACTCTCTATCTCTTTCTCAGATTCTGTTCGCTGCGCCGTGTAATATTTTACATGGTATCAGAGCCCAGGGGGCTCTAGAGATCGGAGAGCGTGCAAGAGGCAAAGGCTTCAACAGCAAAGAGAAACGATGTCGACTCCGGGAAGCAGTTCTGGCGCATCAGGAAGCGGTGCAGGAGGTGGTGCTGCTGTACCGGCTATTCAAACACTGAGGATTCGTCCACCAACCTTCAGCGAAGGCAAGTTAGATGGTACAAACTACACCTTGTGGAAGTTAAAAATTACAACTATCCTTGATTCTTATGAGCTTCTGGAGACTGTGCTGGGGACTGACGCAGAACCACAGCCTACCCCCGACCCATCAAATCCTAGTGTGATGATTCCTCCGAATGCAGATCTTCTACGAGCTTGGAAACGAAGGAATGCAGATGCATTGTGTGCCTTAGTTACAAGCTGTTCTGACAGTGTTTTGACTCTAATTCAGCATACAACCAAAGCGTCAGAGGCTTGGAATGTACTAAGGAGTCAGTATGAAACACGAAACCAAACAAGGATTCAAAACTTGGAGAATCAACTAGCAGCGGAGAAGTTTGCTGAAGGAGAGACGGTTGAAGCATTCATCACTCGGATTAAGAATCTGCGCGACCAGATGGCTGGCGCTGGGATACAAAAGACTAGCGAAGAGCTAGCTCGGAGGTGTCTTCGGATTTGTCCACAAAAGTTTGATGGACTAGTAACTGCCCTTAATACTCAGGTGAGACCTCAAGCTTTGACTTTTGAGGAGTTTTGTGCATTATTAATGGAGGAGGAGTTGAGGCTGAAAGCCCGAGAAGGAAGCAACAATGGAGATGCTGCATTCTCTGCCAATGCAAAAGGCAAAGGTGTTTCCTCCACCAAAAATGATGGTGACAAAAAGAAAAAGGGCGGCAAGAAGAAGTTTCAAGGAGAGTGCTTCTACTGTAAGAAGAAAGGACATGCAATTGCAGATTGTCGTGTCAAGAAGGCAGATGAAAAGAATGGTACCCTTAAAACTAAAGGGAAAGAGACAGCCAATACGGCTGAAGCAGAGTTGGAATTATTCATGGCGACCATTGAGGAAGTGTGCTCCTCGGCGCAAGAAGAATCTACCACTGACTCTTGGGTGTTGGATAGTGGGGCCTCCCGTCACATGACCAACAAGAAAGGTCTATACAGTTCTATGCAGCCTCTACAAGAATCCATCACTGTGACGGTTGGAAATGATGCTAAATGCCCTGCTGCGGGCACAGGTACTATTTCTTTTGTTGCTGCAAATGGTGAAGTCAAAAAGCTTTCAAATGTGTTGTATGTTCCCGAAATCAGGAGAAATCTCTTATCAGTTGCTGCCATAACTGATCTTGGTCATGAAGTGAGGTTCAAGAAGACAGGTGCAGAAATTATTGATAGTGCTGGCACAATTGTTGGCAAAGGAGAAAGAAGGAACAACCTGTATGAGCTAAGTGCTCTTACAGCCACCGCTGGAGTGGGCACAAGTAAGCTTTGGCATGAAAGGTTTGGACACATCGGATTTGCAGTATTGAAGGAGATGCAAAAGCAAGGTATGGTTGCTCACCTACCTACAATAACTGAATTGAAGGAACCATGTGAAGCTTGTATGATGGGCAAGCAACAGAGAAAGGCATTTCCACAAGAAAGCAAGAATAGAGCACATGCTCCTCTAGAGTTGGTGCATGCTGACTTGTGTGGTAAGATGCCTACACAGGCCTTGGGGGGATCTTCTTATTTTATGTTGATTGTCGATGACTACAGTAGGAAGATGTGGGTGTACTTCCTTCGTGATAAGGCTCAAGCTTTTGGTAAGTTTAAAGAATGGCTAATACTTGTTGAGAATGAAACAGGGAAAAGTGTGAAGAAATTTAGAACAGATGGTGGTGGTGAGTTCAACTCAAAGGAGTTTGAAGGTTTTTGCAAGAGCAAAGGGATCAAGCGTCAATTGACGACGCCTCACACACCTCAGCAGAATGGTGTTGTGGAACGCAGGAATCGTACCATTGTGGAGATGGCAAGATGCATGCTAAAGGGCAAGGGATTGCCTAACCATTTTTGGGCTGAAGCTGTTAATACTGCAGTCTACATTCTAAATCGGAGCTACACAAAGGCTCTCAAGGGAAAAACACCTCATGAGGCTTACACTGGTAAGAAACCATCTGTTTCACATTTCAGAATTTTTGGATGTGAATGTTATGCACATGTTCCAGATGAGAAGAGAAACAAGTTACAACCAAAAAGCAGAAAATGTATCTTCTTGGGTTATAGTGATGAGCAGAAGGCTTACAAGTTATATGACCAAGAGGCAAAGAAGATCATCGCGAGCCGTGATGTGGTGTTCAAGGAGGAGCCGCATACAGTGGAGGAGGAGAAGGCAAGGTCTTCCACTTTATCATCAAGCGAAGAAGTAGTCCACTATGAACCTGTCCCGAGAGCTATCCCTATCCTTAAGGAGGAGGAAGCATCATCTTCAGATGATGAGGAAAAAGTTCACCAACCTGACATCACCCCACCGGAAAAGCCATTGCCGCGCTGGGTGAAGCAGCTCTATGACCACAATAATCCTATGCCTGCATCTGTTGAGGAGAAGGCAGACGGACCAAGGAGGTCTCAGAGAATAGAGGAGCAAAGGAGGGCTTCTGCTCACATAGTCAACATGGCCTTGATGGTTGAGATTATGAGAGAAGTAAAGGAGCCAACTGACTTAGAAGAAGCACTTGCAGATCCATCATGGAAGGCTGCTATGCAGGCGGAGTATGACAGCATAATGAAGAATGACACTTGGGAGCTAGTGGATCGGCCAGCAAAGCGGAAGATTATTGGCACCAAGTGGATCTGGAAGGTAAAGTACAAGGCTGATGGTACCTTAGAAAAGTACAAAGCTAGACTGGTTGCCCAAGGATTTTCACAAGTTGAAGGGTTTGATTTTCAAGAGTCATTTGCCCCAACTGCCAGAATGACCACTATTCGCACGGTACTTGCAGTGGCTGCCCACAAGAAGTGGCCAGTGTACCAAATGGATGTTAAGTCAGCGTTCTTAAATGGTGACCTCAAGGAGGAGGTGTACGTGGCTCAGCCACCAGGGTTTGAGGCCCCCCATTCTGAGAACAAAGTGTGTAAACTGAAGAAGGCATTGTATGGGCTGAAACAAGCCCCCAGAGCATGGTACCAGCGGATAGATAGGTTCTTTTTAAACCTAAACTTCAAAAGATGTGCCTCAGATGCTAACTTGTATGTTTACAGGGATGGTAAAAAGTCTGTAGTGATTGTCCTATATGTGGACGACCTTCTTATTACAGGTGACTATGAAGATATGATCAACCAAACTCGAAAGGCTTTGAGTTTTGAGTTTGAAATGACAGACTTGGGCTTGCTGCACTATTGTTTGGGGATTGAAGTCTGGCAAGAGCCAGGAAAGATCTTCATCTCTCAGAAGAAGTATGCATGGGAGATCTTGAAGGCATTTGGCATGACCGAGTGCAAGGAGATAGCTACACCTATGGAGGTGAATGTAAAGTTATCCGTTGAGGATACATCAGCACTAGCAGACATTGGGAGGTATAGGAGGTTGGTCGGCAGTCTAATCTACTTGTGTAACACCAGACCAGATATCAGTTTTGCTGTTGGTGTTTTGAGCAGGTTCTCAAACAAACCTCATGAGAGTCATTGGAAGGCTGGGATGCGGGTGCTCAGATACTTGAAGAAAACTCTTGACTATGGTATCACATACAGTTTCGGAACTTCTCTTGTGGGGAACTGTGACTCAGATTGGGCAGGAGACATTGATTCCAGGAAGTCAGTTTCTGGTTATTGTTTCTCTTTGGGTTCAGGAATTTTCTCTTGGATTAGTAAGAAGCAACCAACAGTGGCATTGTCTTCTACCGAAGCAGAGTACAAGGCAGCTTGTTTTGCTGCATGTGAGGCCGTATGGTTGAGAAGGATTCTATGGCATATGGGAGTGCAGGATGAAGAACCAACTGTGCTGAGATGTGACAATCAGAGTTGCATCGCCATTGCCAAAAATCCAGTGTTTCATGCACGCACCAAACATATAGAGATCCAGTATCACTATGTGCGTGATTTGATGGAGGATGGGATAGTGGAATTGGTCTACTGTCCAACAGAGGAGAATGGAGCAGATATCTTCACCAAAGCACTTACGAAGGATCTGCTTCAAGTTCATCTTCAGAGACTCGGCATTGGGCCGAGGAGATAGTTCACCTATAGGTGGACATTGAGGGGGGGTGTTAGATATGATCAATGCCCCACCCTCATTAGGTACTACCAATGATCCATGGTGCTCAAAGTTGTAAGGCCCCCATTATGAGGAGAAGCCAAGTGTGAGCCCGGACATTGGTTGAGTCCTGACTTGTATATCAGATGAGGTCTATGTGACCGGATGGCAAAAAGGTGACCATTGTGGGTCTAATCTTTGGGTTAGACGGAGTGGTTAAGCTGGTAGCAACTCGAGGCACATTGCATTGAGTTGCGTGGTAAGGGAGTTAAAAGGGGCCCCTATTGTGGGGTCCGGGGGCCGCGGAAGCGGCCCCTGGCTGGGGGGTCCCAGGGGGGCCAGCGGCCCCCCTGGCGGGGGTCCGGGGGCAGTGCCCCCGGCCCGATGGTAAAGGGAATATTCCCTGGAATATTCCCTGGCCGACTAGTGGAGGCTCATATGGTAGGTCGGTCAGCAGGCCGACCTAACGACCTTCGCGAGCTATAAAAGCTAAACCCCTTCGCAGCCATCGTACACTCATCTTTCACCCAGACAGAGTTGTTGTTCCAGCTAGCCTTAAGCTCTTCACCTATCTTCTGTCTAGATCGCCATCTAAGCTTCACACAGTGGAAGCGCACGGGTGGACAGAGCCATCTTTGTATCAGTTGTTTGGAGTTAAAGAATTTTACTGATTCTTCTCTTATCTGTTGTGTACTCTCTATCTCTTTCTCAGATTCTGTTCGCTGCGCCGTGTAATATTTTACAATTAGTTGGCTCAATTTGCAGCCCATAGGTAGTTGCATCAACAATTGTATATGCTGTTCTTGTTGCCAAATCCTCCAGTCTTTTCTTCGTGCCACCGTTACCGAAATTTGGCTCAAGAGGAAGCCCGGTTTCGGTTGCATGAATTTTACCATCCTTCCAAAAGACTAATTTTTGCGCTTCAGCTTTACGGAATGCACTGCACTCCCTCTTATCATGCTGTAGGCTATCACACTAGATACAACGTCTTTTGAAGCCTTCTCATATGGGTCTTTGGGTAGTTGTCCATCCTCTTTCTTCCACTTTGACATCAAGCCTTTCCACCATGAAATTAATCTCCGTTAGATTAAGATGGAGATCTCGCATGCTCTTAATCAGATCGTCCATAACATTCTTCTTTGGAGGTGGAACATCAGGATTTCTTGGTTGCTCGACCATAGAGACAAGAGGTCGAGATACAGGAATAAGCTCCTCCATGGATTCGGTTGGTGCAGAGGTAGAACCCCACCTTAGGCGCATCCACTCTCTTCGAGCAATCATATTAACTGCTTCAGTGACATCACCCCAAGCAATCTTCAATCCCATCTTAGAGTCAGGATCTTCAAGCCGATTAGTTAGCTTCTCTTGAAGAAAAGGATCCGCAGCCTTCAGAAACAATTCGATCTTCTGGCTTTCAATACCCTGCTGATCGTCAAGATCTAGTTGAGCAAATTTGCTTTCAAATTCGTGGTGAAGAGCAGTGGCGGGGTTAGTCCCTTATTGGGCCTTTCAACCCATTCAGTGAATACTTTTTCGTCATGAGGCCAGAATCTTCAAGAAAAAATTCTTCTCGAAGAGCCTTCTTGAATGCAGACCATCCCGCATCTTTTTGAAAAAGACCATGAATTCGGTCTTGGAGGCCATGCACGGCCAAACGGGCAAAATATCGGCTCCAAGCATGATGAGGAACTCCAAAGAAGACCATCTTGTCAGTATAGAGGCGGATAAAAGAGGACACATTTTGCCCATTAAATTGCTTAACTCCTGCCCAACTGCTTCCAAAGCCTAAATGGCAGTGGCATCATTCCGCTCTTCATCTTGTCTCTGCTATTGTTGCAGTTGCAACTGCTGCTGAAATTGCAATTATTGTTGTTGGCTCTCTTGCATCAAACGAACCAACTGCTGCAAGGCATCTCCTCCCAAACTTGATGACTCTCCCATTGTACTTTCTCTTCTATGAGACTGACCTTCACGTCGGGTTCACCACTATCGTCGTGTTGGGGGTTGAAGGTCTTCCACCGAGGTTTAGAGCAGAAGAGTAGTGTGGGATTCAAGGTTACGAGAGGGAGAAAAGATTGGGGTTTGATAAGATTTGGGTTTTTGAGATGACTTAGTTGAAGAAGAAGGCCTCAAGCTTTTTCTTTTACTTAGCATACATGAATGGAATGAAAGACTTTGTCTTGATTACATCAAACGCATATACAGATAATAAGCCAATACATTTAGGGATTATCTCAAATTTAATCCAAATGCATACTCCAAATGCAACGTCAAATGGTTTCTATTTCATGAACATTAATGGAAAACAACTCCAAGATACAAGTATTTTGATGGTAGACTTTACTACATCCAAGACATAGATCAAAAACTCATGAAATGCATTGACAAAGCATAAAATTTACTTCAGCCTTGTTTTAAAACAGTAATTTCCAGCCCATAATCAAGCTCCAAAAGTGCACATAATCCCAAGAATAAGCTTCTCTAATCATTCACATATGAAGCCTTGATGATAAGAGGTCAATTCCTTCTCTTACAACCACATAGATCACTTGTTTTCTCTTCAAAATGGACATGAAGAGTGGGCTGCCCTATTTATGACTGGTTTTTTCAGTCCAAAACATCCCATACACCTTCAAAATCCTCCCCTTTGCTTGCCCCCAAAGTCACTCAAGTACTTGGGTACAAGACGGGCTTCATTGGACCATGAATATGGTAAAAGAATGAAAGAAGACGTACATAAGAGCAAGCTGAATACTTTTTCTTAGGTTTCCACCTTTTATGGACTGTCATACCACTCATGGACGGGCAAGAAGAGCTCCTGTTGGAAAGAAAGTTGAGGATGCAGAGATGGAAACTTCAGCCCCCAAGACGGCCAAAAAGGGAAGTGCCAAGGTAGGGGAGTACCCGCATCCGAAGCGCCAACTCGAGACCATAGAGAAAGTGAAGGATTGGGTAAAAGAGGCCCAAGAGCACTTAAGGGACGTTGAGCCCATCCTAGAGGATGAGAGTGAGGATCTCATGAGCATGAGCACGCCAGTCTCACCCCCTCGACCAAAGTTAGGAGATGCAACCTCACTGCCGCAGACAGTACCCCTTAGGGCAAGCCTTGATGCTGAAAGCCCACAAATCAGTCATGGCCATTGGCCAGGACAATCTGGCATAGGAGAGGGATGAGCAAGCAATAGTCTCCTTACCACGCTAGTGACCACCCCAGTGACATTAAGCCTAGGAGACCTGCTTAAGCAGCACCCCACCCTATGGAAAAACCTCAAGCAATGGGTCGAGGAATCACGAGAACAGGCATTCGATCTACAGGATCAAGACGCAGAAACACAAATACCAAGTCTAATGCTACACTTAGTGCCAAAATCCTTGCACATTAATGCTTTTTGGGAAGACACTGAGATGCATGCAATGTTACCAGTCCTAGCCTTAGGAGACACAACAAGAAAGGGGATCATAGACATGGGAGCCGGGGTTAGTGTGCTAAGGCATGCAGTACTGCAGACCTGGGGAAACCCACCTATTGAGACCGCTTGATTTAATGTCACATTAGCAAATGGTATGAGGGTGAGGCCATTCGAGGTACTTAAAAACTAGCCAGTGAAAATCACAGGTGTCCAGTTCTCTATCGACTTTATAGTCATGAAGGGGGTGGACTACGATGTTCTGTCAGGCCCGCCCTGGATGGGCAATGCCAACGTTATTGAAGATTGGGGTAACGGCTTGATATTCTTAGGTAACAGGACGAAACTTGTTGTTGAGATATCGAGCTCCACTCATGATATGCCAGGGTGACCGTTGTGCATTTATGTCACCGATTTGTCAGTTGCAGATGCGGTTGGTACACCGCCCATGAATAATAGCTAGATGACAGCTATCCTTATCCACTCTAGTTCGTGGCTTAGTTAGTATGCCACCTTAGTTAGTTGAGTTTGGTTTGAGACCCATATATAGGGTTCTTCTATTTCTATGTACTCGAGTTCTTTTGGCTTACACAACTAAGAAGAGGAAAACTGTTTTCAGCCTCCAACTGTGTGTGTATTCCCCCATTGTGCAAGCAAGAAAGCTACAAGTGATACTCCTTCCTTCTCTCCCACAATCTTGACATGGTATCAGAGCCTTGTTCATGGTAAGGAGCTCAAGAAAGCAAGCCAAGTTCGCGGTGTTCTAGTAAGAGGACTAGTGTTGCTTTCATTTTTCTGTTTTGGGAGCAAGTCTCTGCAGGTAGCACAGCCGGAGAGTGCAAGAATGCATTGTCTCAGATTGAGACGCCCTTCGTGGTGTAGCAAGAGGTCAGTATATGCTGTGGGAAAGGCCTTTAGCCCTTGGTTGCTCTGTTATTTTGATTTGAGGCCATTTTGGGGCCTGTTTTGGAGGCGGAAATTTTCTGCACGCACTCAAGAAAAGACCCTGTTTTATGCTGTGTGACCACTGTTCTACAGGTCGGTGAAAAGTTACTGTAGAAATTGCATCGTATGCTTGTGCGTAGAGACATTGGGAGTCACAGAATCATCCTTGTTGCCTGTTGATGCAAAATAGTCACTAGGAAGTGACCAGGTGGTCAAATACCACTTTCGTCAGTTTTGCAGATTTGCCCTTGTGAGGCTGAAGCTGTGTTCTTTGCAGTGACATAATTTTTTGCAGTGTTCTGTAATGGCATCTGATTCTCTTTTAGAGATTGTCACTGAAAAGCTTGACAAGAACAACTTCCAAGCATGGAAGTTCACAATGACAAATTTCCTTATGGGAAAAGGATATTGGAAATTCGTTGTAGGAAATGTAGAAGAACCAGTTCTTCGTGATGTTTCCAATCAACAGCAAATGCAGGCATTTAAAGCATGGCATGAGAGAGCCAGGAAAGTTATGTACTGGCTGTCTATCAGCATTTCAAACTCTATGATTGTGCATATTCAAGATGCAAGTACGCCAAAGGAGGCATGGGATACTTTGTCAAAAATGTATAGCACAAATACGTAAGCCAGGAAAATGCAGCTCAAGCAAGAGTTGCACAATGTGCAAAGAGAAAGTATGAGCATCAATGACTACCACATGAAGGTGAAGAAGATTGCAGATGCACTTGCTTCCATTGGGTCGCCAGTGGAAGATGATGATTTAGTTTATGTGACCTTGAATGGTGTAGGAAAGGATTATGCACAGTTCCGAACATCCATTTCCGTCCGTGAAAGATTTCTTGATTTTGAGGAGTTGATTGCTCTTCTAATTTCTGAGGAGTAGAGAAATGGTGGTGCATCTTCTTCAGGAGGAACTTCAAAAGCAGCAGTCTTCTACTCAAATGCTGGAAGAGGTAGAGACAGAGGTAGAGGAGGCCGATCTGGAGGCCGTGGTAGAAATCAAAATATGCAGCAAACTCAAGAAAACCAGTCCTATGAAGGAAGACGTGGTAACTCTAGAAGCAGGGGGAGCCAAAGAGGTCGTGGTGGATGTCAGTTTGGAAAACAGGCAAGGAAACCATTTCCTAGACATGTTCAAGAGAGTAAGAAGCCATTGGAATTAATCTACTCTGATGTGTGGACTACTAAAGTTGCATCTCTTGGAGGCTGTCATTATTTTGTCACTTTTATTTATGACTATAGCAGAAAAGTTTGGGTGTAATTAATGAAAAAGAAAAGTGAAGTTTTTGGGCATTTCAAAACTCTTAAAGCTATGGTTGAAAAAGAAAGAGGCCTACAAATAAAATGCCTAAGGTCAGATGGAGGGGGAGAGTACCTCTCAAATGAGTTTGCAAGGTTCTTGCAGGAGCATGGCATAAAGCATCAATATTCATGTAGTCATACCCCACAACAAAATCGAATTGCAGAAAGAAAAATTAGGCATATTGGAGAGGCATCTCGTGCTATGCTCAATGAAAAAGACCTGCCAGATTTTTACTGGGCTGAGGTAGTTGCTACAGCAGTCTACATAATGAATAGGACTCCCACTGGAGCAATACATGGCATGACTCCAGAGGAGAGGTATACTGGTAGGAAACCAGATATTTCTCATTTGAAAATTTTTTGTTGCATTGCCTATGTTCATGTGCGAGATGAGTTGAGATCCAAGTTGGATCCAAAAGCTGAGAAGTGCATCTTTATTGGTTACTCTCTGCAACAAAAAGGGTATAGATACTATAACCCTTCTACTAGTAAGTTTACAGTGAGCAGAGATGTTGTTTTTGATGAGATGAGTAGCTGGTATAAACCAGTAAATGTGATTGATAATGTAGATGTACAAAATGGTAATGCTGCACAGAATTCATAGCAGCAGTCACAAGATATTAGTGGACTTGGAGCGTCCTCTAGCAGTGATTCACATTCTTCACCATGGACAGGCAGATTGAGATTAGGAGAATCTTCTCAAAGCAATGCAGATAGTGGTATTCAGGTATCACAAAAAGGAAAAGAGAAGGTAGATCAACCCATGTTTGATGTGAATGCAGGTCACTCTTATGTGGATGGTGAATCTAGTGGCTCAGAACAGAGCATTGATGATGAGTTGGGTATTCCTTCTATTGTTATACCTCGAGTAAGGAAGACCATGGATGTTTTGAGAGGACCTGGGAGTGAACCTACTTTGCGCAGGTCTACCAGAGCTAGGTATCCTGTGGATAGGCTGAAATATGATGGATTTACAGCCATTCACTATGCCTATATGGTCAAAGTGATACAGGAACCAGAACCCATTTCTTTTGAGCAAGCCATGGGAAAAGAAAAATGGGAGAAAGCCATGGATGAAGAAATGGATGCCTTGGAAGCAAATGCTACATGGGAATTGGTACCTTTGCCTAAAGATAAGAATGCAATTGGTTGTAAGTGGGTTTATAAGGTGAAGCACAATGCAGATGGTTCTGTGAAGAGATACAAGGCAAGATTAGTAGTCAAGGAGAATGCACCAACATATGGCATTGATTATGAAGAAACATTCAGTCTGGTTGCAAGGATGGCAACCATAAGAGTAGTCATTGCTATGGCTGCATCAAAGGAATGGTTTTTACATCAAATGGATGTAAAGAATGCCTTCTTGCATGGTGATTTTCAAGAAGAGGTATATATGGAGCAACCACCAGGTTATGTGCATGCTGTTCATCCTGAGTTTGTTTTAGGTTGAAGAAAGCCTTGTATGGCTTGAAGCAAGCACCTAGAGCATGGTCTGACAAGATAGGACAGTATCTTGTCACTATTGGCTTTCAGATTTCCCAGGCAGATTTCTCACTTTATGTGAGAATTACAGAGAAAGATATTATGCTACTTGTCATTTATGTTGATGATTTGATTATGACAGGTGACAGTGATGAAGATATCCTTCATGTGAAAATGTTATTGAAGCAGAAGTTTTAGATGAAGGATTTGGGAGAGTTGCATTATTTCTTGGGTATTGAGGTGATTAGATCACCAAGTGGGATATGGCTCTTGCAGAGGCAATATGGATTGGACATGCTGTCCAAATATGGGATGATAGGCTGTAAGCCTATTTCAGTTCCTTTGGAGTAGAATATGAAGCTGAGCGCAGATGCAGGTGAGCTTCTGGAAGACCCTACTATGTACAAACGTATAGTAGGAAGTTTGATTTATATGACTATTACCAGGCCAGATTTGAGCTATGCTATTGGATTGGTAAGTCAGTTTATGCAGGCTCCAAGGAAACCGCATTTGGATGCGGCTAGATGTATACTCAGGTATGTGAAGTCCACATTGCAGTATGGACTGTTTTATGAGACTAGGGTTCAGATACAGTTGCATGGATACACTGATGCTGATTGGGCTGGTAGTATTTCTGATAGACGATCTACCAGTGGATATGTGTTCTCTTTTGACAGTACTGCAGTCACTTGGAGCAGTAAGAAACAGCCTACAGTTGCCTTGTCGAGCATAGAGGCTGAGTACAGGGGCGCAGCAATGGCTGCATGTGAGGTAGCTTGGTTGCATAAGCTACTTTATGATATGCATCAACCTTCAAATGGGCCAGTTGTCATTTATTGTGACAACATGAGCAGTATACACTTGGCAAATAACCCAGTCTATCATGCTAGAACAAAGCTTATTGAGGTGCATTATCACTATGTGTGGGAGAGGGTTTTACTAGGTCTTATTGATCTACTTTATGTCAGCACAGAGGATCAGGTAGCTGACATATTCACGAAAGCATTAGCCGCACAGAAGCTGCGCAAGTTCAGAGACCTGCTTGGTGTGCAGGAATTGGGGTTGGGCTCGAGGGGGAGTGTTGAGATATCGAGCTCCACTCGTGATATGCCAGGGTGACCGTTGTGCATTTATGTCACCGACTTGTCAGTTGGCAGATACGGTTGGTACACCGCCCATGAATAATAGCTAGATGAGAGCTATCCTTATCTACTCTAGTTCATGGCTCAGTTAATATGCCACCTTAGTTAGTTGAGTTTGGTTTGAGACCCATATATAGGGTTCTTCTATTTCTATGTACTCGAGTTCTTTTGGCTTACACAACTAAGAAGAGGAAAATTGTTTTCAGCCTCCACGTATGTGTGTATTCCCCCATTGTGCAATCAAGAAAGCTACAAGTGAGACTCCTTTCTTCTCTCCCACAATCTTGACAGCTATGAGGGTAGAGATGGACACTTGGAAGACCTCACGAGTCAACTTGGATGCCATCTCCTCGATGCTGAAGAGTGACAGTTAGGTCAAGAAGTCTTATGGGCCCTTGACCAAGTACATCCCATGCCCATAGGATGAGCGGGATTGGATGCATGTCCTTGCTACAGTCGACCTACCGTTCTCGGATCAAGAGGCACATGAGCAAGCCATCAAGATGATGGGCACGACCGACGGCACGCCCTCTATTCTAGTGTGCATGATGGAAGGAACCCTTCTTGGGAGACCTAAGCCCGTCACCTTCCAAGTGCCAGGCAACAAGAGAGAACTCGAGGAGGCCCTGGAATACTTAATGAACAAGCTGGCAGACAATTCAACAGCAAACCTCAAACCACTCCAGGATCTCTTAGGCAAATCCAAGTGGCAATGGACCATGGTGCATGACTTGAACCTTATGTACAACTAGGCCTTAGTCCCCGATCGACGATAAGAGATGTATCAAGTCCTACGAGACGATGAACAGTCTGGCACAGAGGACTTTGACGACGAGTATGAAGACTGCCAACCCTTCAGTGATGGAAGTGAGGGTGAGGTGGATTCGGTAGAATACGACACGGAGGGACATGAAATAGAACAAATACGAGCAGATTCCAAGCCGCAAAAAAGAAGTGCCTACAAGACAGAGCGAGGACTCATGCACATAAATTGTGACCGCCCCTGGTTAGAACACATAGGAGCCATAGACCTTGAGCAAGTAGGCCTAGCTTAACCAAGAGCAACATCAGTGCTTAGGGCAAAATCACCATTTGAACTGCAACCACCAGGGGAAGCAAGGAAGGGCAAACCAACCCAGGGACACTTGAACAGACAAACAACGAAAACCACGGGACCTTCCTAAGAGATTTACAAAATTAAAGAAAGGAGATAGGGTAGTGATCTTGATGGGTGCCAAATGACAAGGGAAAACGAGTGAACTAATTGAGGGAACTTAGCCCGGGAAGGGGAGACACCCCGACCAGTCTTCATTTTCGAAGACTTGGCTGAGAAAGAGGAAGCGAGTCTTGTCGATCTCTTGCGAGAGTATGTAGACGTATTCACATGGTCCTTGGAAGAGCTTAAAGGGGTAGATCCGAGTGTAGTGACTCATAACATACCCATGACACCAGATGCAGCACCGGTGAAGCAGCGACCGTACCCAATGAATCCTAACAACGCTCATGCTATCAAGGAAGAAATTGATAAGATGATGAAAGTAGGATTCATTTACGAAATCAAGCACACGGATTGGGTATCACCCATAGTCATTATGATGAAAAAAAATGGAAAAATTAGAGTGTGCGTCAATTATAAGAAGGTGAACGCTGCTACTATAAGGGATAATTATCCATTGCCATACACCGAGCACATGCTTGAAAGAGTGGCAGGCAAGGAGGCCTATAGTTTTCTGGACAGCTTCTCAGGATACAATCAGGTAGTGCATCTTGCCTATAGGCATAAGATAGCCTTCACCACCGAGTGGAGCGTCTTTGCATACATAATCATGCCTTTTGGGTTGACTAATGCCCTTGCCACCTTTCAACATCTCATGTGCACCATATTTAAAGACATGCTTTGCAAGGATTTAGAAGTTTTTGTTGATGACCTCTGCGTTCACTCGACCTGGATGGAACACTTGAACAAACTCCAAGCAGTCTTTGACCGGTGTCACCTATATCTTCTCTCCTTGAACCCCTTGAAATGCTAGTTTTGGGTGAAGCATGGATGCATCCTTGGCCATGTGGTGTCAAAGAACGGCATTGCCACTGACTTCTTGAAGGTCAGGGCTATTGTCGACCTTCCACTCCCAACCAACTACAAGGGAGTTCAATGCTTCTTAGGCCATAAGGGATACTATCAACGGTTTGTGTTGAATTATGCATTGATAGCTAGACCTTTATACAAGTTGCTGATTGTCTTCGAATGGATTGAAGCATGCCAATAAGCATATGAAGAGTTGAAGAGGGCTCTAACCACAACACCAATTCTACAAGCCCCGGATTGGACCATAACCTTCCACATGCATATCGATGCTTCTAAAATTGATGTGGGGGAAGTGTTGTGCCAACCTGGCGAGCACAACCTAGATTATCCAGTAAGCTTTGCTAGCAGACAACTCACGGAAATGGAAATGAATTACTTGATGACGGAAAGAGAGGGCTTGGCCATGGTGTTTGCTATGAAGAAGTTTCGGCATTATCTATTGGCTACACCCTTTACCTTCTTTGTAGACCATCAAGCCTTGCTATACGTAGTGAACAAACCTTGTGCTACAAGACGCATAGCTTGGTGGCTCCTTCTGCTTTTGGAGTTTGACTTCTCCGTGGCTATACAGAAGGGAAAAAAACACTACATGGTTGATCATATATCATGCATCCTCAGAAGGGAATCCGCTAGAGAAGGCATTACTAATGAATTGCTAGACGCCCACCTCTTTAACCTCTCTAGTGGGAGGGATTTATTCAAGGCGGTCGATCTAATGCCATATTGGGTAGATGACATAGTCCAAGTGCTTGAGCACGGACTGCTTAGACGACCAATAGAGAAGGCAAGACTGACGCGATTTATTCTCAAAATCCAACCCTACCAATTGATAGCAGGCCAACTATATCACTTAGGCCAACTATATCACGTGCTCTCGGAGGCACACAGTGGGATTGTTGGTGGACACGTTAGCGGAGACACAACGGCCTGTAAGGTGTTGCAGTCTCAACTATGGTGGCCAACGCTGTTCCGTGATGCTGCAAGATTTGTTAAGCATTGTGATGAATGTTAGTGGGATGAAGGTCCCGATTTGCAAGGATCAAATGGAGTTGACCCCAATCATTGCACGTCAACCCTTCGAAAAATGGGGAATCGACTTCATGGGACCCATCACCCCCGCTGCATAGTATTCTCAGGCCAAATACATCATTGTGGCCACAAACTACTTAACGAAGTGGGCAGAGACAAGAGCAACCCGAAAGAACAATGCTCGAATGACTACCAAGTTCTTGTGGGAGTAGGTGATCTCACGATTTGGATGCCCCATCGAACTAGTCAATGACCAGGGGACACACTTCATCAATGAAGTGATAACTCATCTCCTATCCACTTTCCTAATTATCCATCAGAAATCCTCTCCTTACTACCCTCAAGAAAACGGCCAGGCAGAATCCACAAATAAGATTCTTGTCAACGTCCTAACCAAGGTAGTCTCAGCCTCACACAGCGGATTGGGATAACAAGCTGATGGTGGCCTTGTGGGCTTACTGCAGCCTACAAAACGGCCGTCGGACATATCCCCTTTAGGTTGACCTACGGAACCGAAGCAATTCTCCTTGTAGAATTCTTCGTGCCTAGCCTACAAATTGCACTTCAGGAGCGATGGAAAGGAAAGGAGGCATGGACGCAATGCCTAGTAGAGCTCGAACGCCTCTCCAAGACTCGTCTTCTAGCCACTCATGCACTCATATGTGAGAAGGCACGACGCAAAGGCTGGTTTGACAAGCATGCCAAGCAACGCGATTTCGAACAAGGCGACCTAGTGCTCCTATACTCAGTCAAGGGGCACAAGCAAAAAATGAAGTTTCGGGGTCTTGGACCTTTCAGAGTCCATGCAATCAGCCGAACGGGCAACGTTAAGCTTGAGACTCTAGCCAGTGAAGGAATAGGCTTCTTCAATGGCAGCTGTGTCAAGAAATATTTTCTCCCCATACATCCTTTGCATGAACCACCAATGTTGGAACCACCAGTCAATGTTCGAGTAGCCACCATCACCGAAATCGATGACGAGGATGAGGAAATTATGAAACCTGCATACCTGCACATCACGGTTCACTACCAAGCGAACATGTATCTTCAATTCCTTAATTGATGAGGGAGCGGACTTCAATGTCTTGACTCATGATCATTGGACCCAACTTGGCAAACCGCCACTACAACCCACTAACGCCAGATTAAATCCATATGGGGGCCGCTCCTATGCACTCCTCGGTAAGTGTAGGGCCGCCATTTCTATCGGGATTGAAACTATACCAATGATCTTCTACATGCTGCCAAACACCAAGGATGAGGCACGGAGACACTGCTAGGGCGAACCTTCAAGAAGCAAACTCGTTGCCACGTGAATTATGAGTTGCAGTGCATTCACCTCACCATAGGCAACATCTGCATTGATACACCTTTCAACAAGGGTTGCGAGATGGAACAATCCGCATGGCCACTAATGGAACTATTAACATCCGAATCTAAGGAGAAGGGTAGTCCCCGGCCACCACCCACCACCTCTCAACAACCACTGCTTGTGGTAACAAAAGCTAAGGCTCAATAGCCTAGTTTCCAATGGAGGCCTAAACAGCCACAACCGCCGCCTAAGAGTCGTCGTGCACGACCTCATAAGACCCAAAGCTCTAAACCTAGGATACCAAGGTGCATGATCAGGTAAAGGTGGGTCTCTAAATCCCTCCTGCTACACACACAAGGCTACTATGAGGGGAAGGCTTGGTTATGGATCCCTAAAGCCCACACGGCCAAGACCACCACTCATATGCTATCCCCAAGCCTGATCACCCCAAGCCCCATCAAACCTCAAAACTATAAGACGCAATGCTCCCTAGGACCACATCCATCAAGCCCATCCACACATATGCCCAAGAGAGTCAAACAAGCCTACTGGCCCAAACGACAGACATCGTCGCATGACCCATCACCCACTAGAGCCCAACCGACTACAATGATCCACTTTGAAGGCAACAATCCATCAGAAGTAGCTTTTTTTTCCCTAGCCCTAAGCCAGGAAGCCTGACCGTGACCTAAGGCACACTCGCAACCACACATTAGGGCCAAAAACGCTTTAAAAAATGCACTTTTGTTAATCATGGGATTAAGGAAAGGGCCAAAGAGAGTTCGCCACGTGTGCAAGAATATGGTATTCTTGTCTCCTCTTTTTTAGAGATAGTAGAGTCCATTTCGTGATTCTCTCTTCTTTTTTAGCCAAAACCCCTAAAGTTTGACATGTTTTGGAGTCCCAAAGACGTTATTTACTTACAAATCTGACAAAATACGTGACAGAGATGTGATGAAATTAATAATGAGTTTTTTGAAAGTCGGGAGATCTTTCAATATTGTTTTTGGCGCCCAATACATACTCATTTGGGTTCTTGGCGCTACTTTTTAGTTCATTCACCCCTCTTTGAGCTTCTTTCTCTGCGCTTTCTTTCTTTTCATGGCTTCCTCCAGGCGCCCTTCTCGTTTAATACACTCTTGCACAGTCTATAGCCAGGGAGTAGATGGAAATTTTGAGCCCAAAACCTTTGCTGTAAACGATTAGGTTACCATGCTTCCTTCTTGCAAGGGCTCTCATAAGGTGAAAAGAAGAAAATGAGAAGATATAAAACATCACTGGAAGGGGCATATCATTGCCTTCAAAATTATGCCCAAAGGCTGGTTTGTCAAGGTGCAACATGTTTACATGGCCAAGGATATGCACTTGCCTCCAAACGAACGTGTTCCCCAACAAACACATTGTAAGTTATAAGTTGAATAACGTATATAATTCTTTTCCATTTATGCAAGTTCTAACAAACGGTTCGTCATTGTAGATATCTTTCCGTCAACAAGTATTGAATGGCAACCTGTGGAAAGCCTAAGTGGGACTTTCCATGCCATTCATAAGGTATTGGTAGACATTATTTATGCCGATCAAACTGTGTCTTTTTATAGTGAATGCAAGGTTTTTATATATTATGCACAGTATGTGGTTCCCTCTAAAGCGGATAGGTATGGGAATATCGAAGATTTGCCATTGCCAAGTCTTTCATCTCTAAACTGGGAGATTCCTGACAAGGTAACGGTGCAGAGTTTCAAATTCAAAATATCTCAGGATATTGAAAAGTCCATGATAGCTGGAAGGATCTCAAGAAGAATACGTTTATCATGGTTTGTACCCCTCCATATCTTCGTGGCTTGCTTCAAAACAGCAAATTTACAAAGAACGAAGGTATCCTGGCTAAGTAGAAACTTTTCGGAAGAGGATTTTGACAACACTATAGGGACACATTGGAAATCTAGAGAGTGCGATCATAAGGGTGATATCTTGAGGTGCAGTGCATACCCTCAATCCTTGGCTTTGGCTTACAGTATCCCTCGCCAAACTCTTGCTTTGGGCTTTGATTACAGGAGATACAAACTAAGATTGGATATTTGGATTCCCTTGGATTCCGATACAGATTACACACCATATAAACTTGCGGTGCACGTTTTGCCGCATGAAGAAGTAAAGAAGGTGAATGTTACTTCCAATTGGAGTCTGAAAGATGTGAGGGATACCTTGGAATTGCTAGATAATACATCCCCTAGATATAAGTTCAAAGTGAATGGTGTAACAATTGGTAAAAGAGCCGAGCGCGCTTTCTTTTGTACGAGTTGTTTGTCTCCCACAATTGTGAGTTTTGAGCCTTAAGAATGAAAACTTGGCAGGAATTTATCTTAATAGACTGTCCTTAAGATATTTTTTAATGGGAACTCATAAGGAAGCAAGTTGCCTTTCGAATGTGTATAAATAAAATGTACATTACATTCAATTTACAAGTGAAAATTTTCATTACCCAATGAGGTACAAAAATTGCATAAAAATTTACAAAGCCAAAATAATAAGGCTCGTGTATGCTTATGTTTGCTATTTTCATTCTTTATCGATTTCTTCAAAGATATTTTTTCTCACAAGGCCTTTCTTTGATTGTTGAAAAAATTTCACCTTTACAGGTAGTCTCTTTTCTTGGGGCTTAAGAGGGGATGGATCAAATTTAAGAGGAGAGAGCATTGGCATTCCTTTTTTCTTAGACTCTGCAGCAGTGGTCCCATTGCCTTTGCCCTTGCCTTTACCATTGCCATTGTCCTTACCCTTTCCCTTGACCTTTCCCTTGCTTGTGCCCATGGCCATTGAAGTTTTGGGAGGAAGAGGGGAGTTAGGATCATACAGTGTGATTGCCTTGTCCAGCTCGATGCATCTCTCCCTTATCCACCAAACATATGATTCGGGATAGTCCTTACACTGTAAGAATAAATGTTATAAGTTAGTGAAAAGAAATCATGATAAGGGTTGCACAAACATCAAATGAAATTAACTTACATTCACTCCTTCTATTTGTAACAACTTTGAATCCACTGTTCTACAAATGTTTGAGATTACTCTCCATCCACAAGAATGCGCATCGCTTTGCAATGGAACTTCTTGTAGAAGAAAAGTATAGGGCCTTTGAGAATCAGCAAGATCCTTGTATGTTGTATCCAAAAATGTAGAAACGAGTCTACCAGCACTGCAAAAGGAAGCTTTGTAAGTTCAAAATATTCTTTATAAATAAAATCAAAGTAAGTAATTTTCTTTCAACATACATTCGGGCTTGACCATGAACACCGCTGAGAGAATTCATAAAGATAATTTCCCTTGAAAGACAATTAATGTAGATGAGACTCCAATGCCCTCTGCAAATTCATAAAAGAGGTGAGTAGAAGGGTGAAAGCAAATGAATATAAATTTTCCTCTACAAAAAAAGAAAAATACATTTCTACATAAGGGAAAAAGATGTGGTAATTTGTCACACTATCGAAGCTACGAAAAAATGGTGAAATATTAGAACCAGATTTTGCAAAAAGTTCCACAGAGAGAAGTGGATCAACAATGTATATGGTTCTTCAGATATCGAGAGTGAGCGAGGAGACCAATGCCCTGCAGACAATAGCAAAAGCTATTCAATACAAATTTCATCCAAAATATACTTGAACCTAAAAGACTTAACTTACGCAAAAAAAAAAATATAAACCTTACCTTATGCAACAAAAAACCACGGAGTCAGATAGTTGGACATCCCTTTTTTCCAACATGGGCTTGTCCTCGGGAGATATACTAAGATATTCCTCCTCAGGTTCCGCAGAGACATTCACAAGAATCTGCCCATACACTTTGCCCATCCTCTCGCTGTTGACGGGAGCAAGTAATGTGGCTTTCCTCTTGTAAACATCGTCTTCAATTTCAAGCACCTCCTGATTTTTTTCACTCAAGAAAGCCTCTTGCTGGGTGGCACCCCTTGTAGGGTAAAGGTGAGTAACATCCTCAACATTTAGCTTTTTCTCTTTCCTGGACAATTTTGGGGGAATGTTAAGGATTTCAAAGGCTTTTTGATCATTGGAAGGCAAGGACCTCAGCACTTTGTCAAACCTATACCTAACTCTGCTGATGATGCTGAAATCTTTATTCATAAGGGTGATCCTATGAGCATGGGCGGCAGTATTGTAAGCGTCGTTCATGAAATCAATAACAAAATCTTCTGCGGCCTCTTGCAGGGCAAGAATGGCTGAGAGTTGCCACTTCTTATTTAGACCAGAGACAGTTGCCACTTGAGACAATCTATCAAAGATCTCTTTAACGACCCTTATAAAAGCAGCTTTTGGAATGACATGCTGTGTAGCTCTCTGGGCTTTCCTTATCTCACTGAAACATCTCTGCATATAGAAGAACCTAGACTTCCTCTTTCTCTTTTGTGACTTGGGAGGTTCAGTGGCTTCAGCAGATGTAACCTCAGGTGCCATTGTAGGGAATGAGTCTTTCACAGGGCAAGAATCACCCTTTGCTTCCTCAACTTTAGGAGAAGAAACATTTATAGAAGATGTAAGGCCAACACCAGGTGTAGGGGGGATTTCGGTTGTAAAATGCTCTGGGGCCTGTGATGGACCAGCTTCAGTAAACTTGGAAGAGGGCTCCTCCTCAGATTCATCAAATTTTAACTTTCTTTTACCCCCACTGTCCTTCCCATCCCGATACACTCTTCTTGCGGTTTGCTTTGTCCTTGCCATCCAGAAATGCAAAAATAACAACCAGAAGGACAATTCGAGAAATAGTAAATCAAATAGGCTAATTGGCGCGAAAAGGGACGAAATGAGCAATTCCGATACGGCGCGATATGAACAAAACGAGCACAATGGAACAGCGCCCTCGCTCCGTATTGGACACCAGAATGCCGATACGGCGCGATATGGAGGAAACCAAGACTGCGTATGGACATCCTCGCTCCGTATTGGCAATGCCACAAGGGTAAGATCGAAATGCTGATACGGCGCGATATGGAGCAAACGAACACAGTGTATGGACGCCCTCGCTTCGTATTGGCAATGACAAAAGCGCAATGACAAACTACTGATACGGCTCGATATGGAGGAAACGAGAACAGCGTTTGGACGTCCTCGCTCCGTATCGACACACCTCTTTTTTACTAGCGAATAAAGAACCGAGCCGAAAGACCACCGATACAACGCGAGAATTAAGAAACGGAGAAGACGCAAGTCTTGTATCGCATCGTATCGGTAAGCAAGGCGGGAAGAGCTCAAGAAATGAAAAGTGTACACGTAGGAAAAATCACCACTTATATACCCACGTCAATCATGATACGTCTCGGACACGTGTCCGACGCTGATTGTGCCACGTATCTGCATTTATGGTCCGTGTGCTACGTGTCAAGTAACGACCGGTCCACTTCTTTGCCACGTGGTTATCGGCCACGTGTTGGCCAACGGCTACTGCCACGTGTCGAAAACCAACGGATACTGCTAGGTGGCATGATTCCGCGCCTACATAAGGGTGTGTTCCTTATCCATACGTTTTTTTTCGGTTTTTCGAGAGCTCTGTTTGTATTGCTAATACGGCGCAAGGGCGACTGTTTGCCTTCTTCGCTTTTCTCTCTTCACGTCATTTTGGAGGTTCTGCAGAGTCTTCTTTTAGCTCTCCTCTCAAGCTCATTCTGCCCAAGCTCGTGTGACCACCGTTGTGGCATTCGCGCTTCTTACTGGAATCACCGATACGGCGCAAGGGGGCCTATCCGTCTGATTCGTTTCTCTCTTATCGCGCCGTATCGACAGAAGTTGTAAACATGTCTGAACCCATAGAATTCCTAAGATCCAAGGTTTCTCCAGGAACTGGTAAAAGAAGAAGGCTTTCAAAAGGCTCAAGGGCATCAACATGTGATTCTTTTTCCTCTCCATCCTCTGTCACCAGTGTGAAAAGGCCAAGTACATCTCCAGGGAAGCGAACGTCAGTAATGAGAGGTCAAGGAGTATCAGAGCTCACTGATATCACTCCATCAGAGAGGCTACTTGATTTTATGCTTCAGAATGGAATGTATCTCTCATTCTATGGAGTTGTGAAAAATTTGTTTAATCCTGATTGGGAACTTGACAAAGTTCTGAAATCTTGTGAAAAATATATTGTGGAGGACTTTTTGGAGTTTGAAAATCTTGCAGGTCCTTCTGTTGAAGTTGGCACAATTGAATATGTCCATGTTCCCATTGGGTCAATAGGAAATGAAAAGTCAGTATTTACTAAAAAGTGCAGGGCCCACTCTCTTGAGAGGTTTTATTCAAGAGACATATTTTGCTGCACTCATTCCAAAAATTGCAAGATGATGAGAAAATTTGCTGCTTTTATTGTTTTCAGCCTTGTCAAATACCCTGTGAAAGCTGAGGAGCAACACTTGGAAGGAGCAAAGTCTGCCAGCTTTTGCATGTTAGATGATCTGGTAGATGAAAAGGAAACAGAGGAGGTTGTAGATACAGATTTTGAGGCTTCTATTGCTGAGAATTTGGATGTTGCTCACTTCAAAGCTGAGACTATCATTGAGGAGAGCCAAGGAGATACAAACCCTTAACCTGATGAGAGTTCTCACCATATTGTTCCTTCCCTACCATGTATACCTTTCAAGGACAAGGAGTACATTTTACTGTCAGATATTCAAAAACTTTTTAATCTCAGGGAAGATTATTGTCTTGCAATTATTGCAGAGGCTTCTGATGCTGCAAATGGGATAATTGACACAGAAAATGAATCAAAGGAAGAGATTCTGAAACTTGATAAAGAAACTCTAGATGATAAGTTTATTGATGCTGGTGAGGCCCTCTCTCTTTGTTTTGAAAAGGCCAAAGAAGCTAAGAAAGAGTTGAGTATTACTGATGAGGACTTTGATCGCATTCAAAGCGAACTCGGGATTTCCAATTTTGGAAGAGAGGAGCCTGAATATGTTAAAGAATTGACTAACACCAATGAGACAGCATCATCAATTAATTTATGGAATCCATTTAAATTGGAGTACGATGAAAATCAAGTGGTAAGATAATTTTGAATTTGCTTTTACACATTGGTAGGTTTACATTTCATGCTCATTCAGTATGGGTTTTATTTGCAGTTGGAGATTGCTGATACAGATAACTTCTTGGGGCATGGAAAAGGATCGAGAGCTGCTAGTAACACCACCAAAGACATTGCACTCGGCCACTACTTGGCTAGGATTGACCCTGATTCCTTTTTTGTACTTCATAGTAGTTTCTCAAAGGATGCAGCATGGCCGATACTTTGTATTAAAGCTATTACAAGGCTTCTAGGTTTCTCAGGATTACAATATAATGCCCACAAAGTAATGTTTTTGGAAAAGACTGCAGCAATTAGGATTTTTGGCTACGGTCCAGGTTACTCTGCTTCTAGAGCAGGATACTTTTTGGCGTTTTCATCCTACGCCTTAGCTGCAGACCGAACTGATGTAAAATCTATAGCTGGCTACAAGAGAAAAAAATTTCTACGATATAGAGGAAAGATTCCTAAGGAGGAAGAGAATGTGAGAGTTTTGGAAAACTAGCTTTGTATATATTCTTTCTTATATATAAAAGTGCGATTGCTCATGTGTCATTATCGTCTTTTATTTGCATTCTTTGACGTTGTCGTCGAAAAAACCAGTTGAATAGCTCCTCCAAAGCATTGCTTTTTGTAACTCCTCCCCCATGCCTTGTGCTTCGAAAATAACTTGTGCGTGCTTGATAGTGGGATTTTTCCATGCCTTGGTTGCTATAAGTTGCTAAGGGGCCATGCTCCTCCACAAAGAAAGGTCCATGAATATGAAGAATATGCTGCAATACAAAGTAACACAAAATTTATACCAATTGAAAAACCTATCAAAATAAGCCCATATTAAATAATTATTACTTTACCAGATAAAAAGTGATATATTTTTCTCCCCATGCCTCTTTTATCGCTTGAACAAGCTTTGTGATTGATCTTTTGAACTCTTCCGCATATGTATATGCTGCTTATGTTGCCTGAGGAGTTTCAGAAAAACATCAAGGTGTATCCAGACCTCCATTCTAAGAAATGCAAGCCTCGGCATGCTTGCAACATTTGTTGTGATCTCACATAGCTCTCTCCAACACTCCCAAGCCGCATTCACCTGCCTTCCTGAATGGTTTCCTAAGAATCGTCTAGCTTTTGAGCCTCCCATAGAGACATCGGCCAAGATATCTCTTGTTTTTCCTAAAAGTATTGGATCCTTTCTCAAGTGAACTTGGCCCCCATGAAATCCCATTTTCGATAGCAATGCCTCGCATTTATCAATACACTCATCTGATAAAGATAATGGCTTAATGGAATATGCGTAGTCAAGATGCAACCTGAGAAGCTTATCGATTATTCTAATCTCTGCATGCAAAGTACAAATATGAACATTCTTAAGAGAGATGGAAAGAATGGGATCCCAGATGTCTTCTATTTTTTTAAATTTACTCAAATCTATAGAGTCTCTATTTGGGGCTCTTCTTACTAGTCGCAAACTACTCCAATCTTTGGATCCAATACTTTCCATGCAATAAATGCAAGGATATTTTGCATTTGCACCATTACATATTCCAAGAATACATTTGATAGTTTTTAAATCAGCACTCATATGCCATTCCACATTAAATTTACCAACCCCATCAACTACCAACATTTCGCCTTCACTTTGAGACTTAATGATATTTGGAATACCTGTATGGTTGAACAACCATTTCAACGTTTGATGATTTTCAATTGGTACCTGGGCTGCACCAATCCACCAAATCTCCATCTCGGATTGGATCTTATGCAATGGAGCTTTGCCCTCGCCATTGCCATGGTCCAATGGCATGTTCATGAGGCAAATGCTAATTCTTTCCATCTTCTATCCCTTTTGAATCTGTGCTTCATCCAACTTCAAGGCAAACTTTAGAACACCGTAACTTTCTTCTACTATGATTTTATACATGTGAACCATTGCAATTTGCACCTTTTTTAGATCAACCCATATATTGTTAAACTCATTGTAATAAAAACTTGCCTGTTTTTTTTGTTTTTCATAGGACATAGACCTTTCGATGTGAATGTAATGTCCAAAAACATGTGGAATCTTGCGATTCATGGAAATTCTTGCAGTCGAAACTGCAAGGGCTCGGGGCAATCCAAATATAGTTACCCTATTGCGTTTAAGATTTTTAAACCATAATCCAGAGATAGCACGATAAACTTTTCGACTTATACCCACAGTATCACATGTCTCTACGATTTCATTTGCTTTCACTATGCCTTTTAAATCCTTCACTAACTCTCTCAGAGTTGGACCTCTCAAATCCACATTTTTTGGTGACTTAAGAATCCTCAAAATGTCTTTCTTATTCATGGTTTCCTTCAAAATTTTGATTCTTTCCTCATTCTCTCGAATATTTATGCCTAGTATGTTAGAGACATATTTCTTTGTAAGATTTAGTCTCCTTTTCTTTGCTCTCTCACACAAGCTGGTTATTTTTTTAATGGTCTCTTCCTCTCTCTAAATCCTACTGGAGTTTCTCTCAAGCGTGTTAGCTTATCCTACAATGAGTTGTTAACATTTTTCAAAATATCAATCTGACTTGTCAACTCTAAAATATTTGTTTGTGTAATTTCTAGTGCTTTTTTTATTTCGTGCACTTGAGCTATATATGTGTAAGATGCAGAGTATAACCTCATACAGTAGCCAAGCATTCCATTGTAACATTCTCCAGCATATCTTATATAGTCATGGACATTCAAAAAAGGAGGTGGTTTACCTGTAGAAGGATCCCTGGGATAGATATTTCCATCTACCCACAAATCTATATGCTTCATTCCTTGTGTTCGCAACCTGTTGGCTTCAATCTCATCTATCAATACTCGATGATATATACTTCTCCAAGATGTGTAAGTCGGATCTAGCTAAATAGATAGCTTGTATTTATGTGTGCTTGCACCTGTGTTATTTGAAGTAGTATTGCTAGACATTCTAGCAAATGAACCGAGCAAGAATCTCACAGTGGTAGGAAGCAAGTGCAACAAAAGGAATGGTAAAAGAGAATGTCAAGATTGTGGGAGAGAAGGAAGGAATCTCACTTGTAGCTTTCTTGCTTGCACAATGGGGGAATACACATAAGGGTGGAGGCTGAAAACAGTTTTCCTCTTCTTAGTTGTGTAAGCCAAAAGAACTCCCTTACAAAGAAATAGAAGAACCCTATATATGGGTCTCAAACCAAACTCAAATAACTAAGGTGGCATACTAACTGAGCCACGAACTAGAGTAGATAAGGATAGCTATCATGTAGCTATTATTCATGGGCGGTGTACCAACCGCATCTGCAACTAACACGTCGGTGACATAAATACACAACGGTCACCCTGGCATATCACGAGTGGAGCTCAATATCTCAATGCACAACGGTCACCCTAGCATATCACGAGTGGAGCTCAATATCTCAACACTCCCCCTCGAGCTCAATCCCAATTCTTGCACACCAAGCAGGTCTCTGAACTTGCACAGCTTCTCTGCGCCCAATGCCTTCGTGAATATCTCAGCTACCTGATCCTCTGTGCTGACATAAAGTAGATCAATAAGACCTAGTAAAACCCTCTCTCGCACATAGTGATAATGCACCTCAATGTGCTTTGTTCTAGCATGATGGACTGGGTTATTTGTCAAGTGTATACTACTCATGTTGTCACAATAAATGACAATTGGCCCATCTGTAGACTGATACATATCATAAAGTAGCTTATGCAACCAAGCTACCTCATATGCAGCCATTGCTGCACCCCTGTACTCAGCCTCTGTGCTCGACAAGGCAACTGTAGGCTGTTTCTTGCTACTCCAAGTGACTGCAGCACTCCCAAAAGAGAACACATATCCACTGGTAGATCGTCTATCAGAAATACTACCAGCCCAATCAGCATCAGTGTATCCATGCAACTGTATCTGAACCCCAGTCTCATAAAATAGTCCATACTGCAATGTGGACTTCACATACCTGAGTATGCGTCTAGCCGCATCCAAATGTGGTTTCCTTGGAGCCTGCATAAACTGACTTACCAATCCAACAGCATAGCTCAAATCTGGCCTGGTAATAGTCATATAAATCAAACTTCCTACTATGCGTCTGTACATAGTAGGGTCTTCTAGAAGCTCACCTGCATCTGTGCTTAGCTTCACATTCTGCTCCAAAGGAATTGAAATAGGCTTACAGCCTGTCATCCCATATTTGGACAGCATGTCCAATCCATACTGCCTCTGCAAGAGCTGTATCCCACTTGGTGATCTAATCACCTCAATGCCCAAGAAATAACGCAGCTCTCCCAAATCCTTCATCTCAAACTTCTACTTTAATAGCATTTTCGCATGAAGGATATCTTCATCACTGTCACCTGTCATAATCAAATCATCAACATAAATGACAAGTAGCATAATACCTTTCTCTGTTTTTCTCACATAAAGTGAGAAATCTGCCTTGGAAATCTGAAAGCCAATAGTGACAAGATACTACCCTATCTTGTCAGACCATGCTCTAGGTGCTTGCTTCAAGCCATACAAGGCTTTCTTCAACCTCCAAACAAACTCAGGATGAACAGCATGCACATAACCTGGTAACCGGACTGAATGTTTCTTCATAGTCAATGCCATATGTTTGTGCATACCCCTTGACTACTAATCTTGCCTTGTATTTGTTCACAGAACCATCTGCATTGTGCTTTACCTTACAAACCCACTTACAGCCAATTGCATTCTTACCTTTAGGCAAAGGTACCAATTCCCATGTAGCATTTTCTTCCAAGGCATCCATTTCTTCATCCATGGCTTTCTCCCATTTTTCTTTTCCCATGGCTTGCTCAAAAGAAGTGGGTTCTGGTTCTTGTATCACTTTGACCATATATGCATAGTGAATGGCTGTAAATCCATCATATTTCAGCCTATCCACAGGATACCTAACTCTGGTTGACCTGTGCAAAGTAGGTTCACTCCCAGGTGCTCTCAAAACATCCCTGGTCTTCCTTACTCCAGGTGTAACAATAGAAGGAATACCCAACTCATCATCAATGCTCTGTTCTAAGCCACTAGATTCACCATCTACATAAGAGTGACCTGCATTCACATCAAACATGGGCTGATCAACCTTCTCTTTTCCTTTTCGTGATACCTGCATACCACTATCTGCATTGCTTTGAGAAGATTCTCCTGATCTCAATCTGCCTGTCCATGGCAAAGAGTGTGAACCACTGCTAGAGGACGCTCCAGGTCCACTAATATTTTGTGACTGCTACTGTGAATTCTGTGCAGCATTACCATTTTGTGCATCTACATCATCAATCACATTTACTGGTTTATACCAGCTACTCATCTCATCAAAAATAACATCTCTGCTCACTGTAAACTTACGAGTAGAAGGGTTATAGCATCTATACTCTTTTTGCTGCAGAGAGTAACCAATAAAGATGCACTTCTCAGCTTTTGGATCCAACTTGGATCTCAACTCATCTGGCACATGTACATAGGCAATGCAGCAAAAAATTTTCAAATGAGAAATATCTGGTTTCCTACCAGTATACCTCTCCTCTGGAGTCATTCCATGTATTGCTGCAGTGGGAGTCCTGTTCATTATGTAGACTGCTGTAGCAACTGCTTCAGCCCAATAAAAATCAGGCATGTCTTTTTCATTGAGCATGGCACGAGATACCTCTCCAATATGCCTGTTTTTCCTTTCTGCAATTCCATTTTGTTGTGGGGTATGACTACATGAATATTGCTGCTTTATGCCATGCTCTTGTAAGAACCTTGCAAACTCATTTGAGAGGTACTCTCCCCCTCCATATGACCTTAGACATTTTATTTGCAGACCTGTTTCTTTTTCAACCATAGCTTTAAGAGTTTTGAAATGCCCAAACACTTCACTTTTCTTCTTCATAAAATACACCCAAACTTTTCTGCTATAGTCATCAATAAAAGTGACAAAATAATGACAGCCTCCAAGAGATGCAGCTTTAGTAGTCCACACATCAGAGTGGATTAATTCCAATGGCTTCTCACTCTCTTGAACATGTCTAGGAAATGGTTTCCTTGCCTGTTTTCCAAATTGGCAGGCTTCACATACCTTATGCATTTCTGCAACCTTGAATTTAGGCAATCCTGCAACAATATTTTGGGCCTGCATTGATTTAAGTCATTGTACATTAACATGACCAATGCGTTTATGCCAGATATCAATATCTGCAACTACACCAGTCCCATGTGCAAACATTGCTGCACTCAATTCAGACATGTCTGCATCCAATGTAAACATTCTGCCCTTCTTCTTTCCTTTTGCTATCAAGCGACCTTTATTTTTCATATCCTCAACAAAGCATCCATGAGGATTAAATCTGACCTGCAAGCCCTGCTCAACCATTTGACCAACAGAAACCAGATTCTTGGTGATATTTGGGACATGAAATACATCGGACATGTATTTCTTTTTCCCATCCTGCATAGACAAGGGAATTTTTCCAATCTGCACAATAGGATGTGCAGTATCATCACCAGTCTCCACAAATCCTGGTTTTTCCATTTTCCTTGCATCCTCCATCCATTCTGCATGACCTGTCATGTGGTTTGATGCACCTGAGTCAACATACCATACATCATTGCTTTCTTCTGCACTTGTCACAGAATTGTTCATGTGCTGCACCATGAACAAATGCTCATTTCTGTCATCACCCTGTCTACTAGAAGATGCATAATTCCCTTGTTGCAGTTTTCCATTCATGATGTCATTCTGCTTTTTATAGCAGTCTTTAGCCATATGACCCATTTTACCACAGTAGTAGCATTCAACATTACTGTTTGCATTTTGACCTCTTTGCCATCCACCATGACCTCTTTGGCTCCCCCTGCCTCTAGAGTTACCACGTCCTCCTCCATAGGACTGGTTTTCTTGAGTTTGCTGCATATTTTGATTTCTACCACGGCCTCCAAATCGGCCTCCTCTACCTCTGCCTCTACCTCTTCCAGTATTTGAGTAGAAGATAGCTTCTTTTGAAGTTCCTCCTGAAGAAGATGCACCACCATTTCTCTGCTCCTCAGAAATTAGAAGAGCAATCAACTCCTCAAAATCAGGAAATCTTTCACGGACGGAAATGGATGTCCGAAACTGCGCATAATCCTTTCCTAGACCATTCAAGGTCACAGAAACTAAATCATCATCTTCCACTGGCGACCCAATGGAAGCAAGTGCATCTGCAATCTTCTTCACCTTCATGTGGTAGTCATTGATGCTCATATTTTCTCTTTGCACATTGTGCAACTCTTGCTTGAGCTGCATTTTCCTGGCTTGCGTATTTGTGCTATACATCTTTGACAGAGTATCCCATGCCTCCTTTGGCGTACTTGCATCCTGAATATGCACAATCATAGAGTCTGAAATGCTGATAGACAGCCAGTACATAACTTTCCTGGCTCTCTCATGCCATGCTTTGAATGCCTGCATTTGCTGTTGATTGGGAACATCAGGAAGAACTGGTTCTTCTTCATTTCCTGCAACAAATTCCCAATATCCTTTTCCCATAAGGAAATTCGTCATTCTAAACTTCCATGCTTGGAAGTTGTTCTTGTCAAGCTTTTCAGTGACAATTTGTGAGAGAGAATTAGACGCCATTACAGAACACTGCAAAAAAGTTCTAACACTACAAAGAACACAGCTTCAGCCTCACAAGGGCTAATCTGCAAAACTGACGAAAGTGGTATTTGGCCACACAGTCACTTCCTAGTGACGATTTTGCATCAATAGGCAACAAGGATGATTCTGTAACTCCCAATGTCTCTGCACACAAGCATACAATGCAATTTCTACAGCAACTTTTCACCGACTTGTAGAATAGTGGTTGCACAGCATAAAACATGGCTTTTTCCTGAGTGCATGCAGAAAACTTCCGCCTCCAAAACAGGTCCCGAAATGGCCTCAAATCAAAAAAATAGGGTCGCCATGGGCTAAAGCCCTCACCCGCAGTATATACTGCCCTCTTGCTTCATCGCGAAGGGCGTCTCAACTTGAGACAATGCACTCCTGCAATTTCCGGCTGTGCTACCTGCAGAGATCTGCTCCCAAAACAGAAAATGAAAGCAACACTGCTCCTCTTACCAGAACACCGTGAGCTTGTCTTGCTTCCTTGAGCTCCTTACAACGAACAAGGCTCTGATACCATGTCAAGATTGTGGGAGAGAAGGAAGGAGTCTCACTTGTAGCTTTCTTGCTTGCACAATGGGGGAATACACACAAGGGTGGAGGTTGAAAACAGTTTTTCTCTTCTTAGTTGTGTAAGCCAAAAGAACTCCCTTACAAAGAAATAGAAGAACCCTATATATGGGTCTCAAACCAAACTCAAATAACTAAGGTGGCATACTAACTGAGCCACGAACTAGAGTAGATAAGGATAGCTATCATGTAGCTATTATTCATGGGCGGTGTACCAACCGCATCTGCAACTAACACGTCGGTGACATAAATGCACAACGGTCACCCTGGCATATCACGAGTGGAGCTCGATATCTCAACAGAGAATAGTGTATAGAAAGAAAACGCGGGAGCAAACAAATGCGAAGTTCGTACAAAAATCTCGAAAATACAAAATCTCTCGAGTTCCAAGACAATAAACAGCCGAAAAGGTGACCCCTAACCTGGATTAAAAGATGAGGGCAATTAATGGCCGACCTCTTCAATGAGCCAAATATTCTCTCATTAATCACATTTGGACAACCAAATTTAGAGGTTTTATTCTTTCTAAACCTCAACTAATTAGCAACTTAATCACTTTCTTACAAGTGCCATTTTTGAAGCGTTTTTGGCCCTAATGAACTGTCCACTGTCAAAGGTCTAGTGCTATCAAACCCCAGCCACCAGCACATCTTAAACCCTCCTATGATCGGAAGTCATTTTTGACACTGGCCTCAGATCTAGCCGAAGATACAGGGGATGAAGTGGTTGATTGCATTAGATGACTCGATGCCACCTTCAGCGAGCTAGCTCTAAGCTATGACCGCTTGGACTTAGGCTTGTTGCTCGAGCCTTTTGCAACCCAAATTCGCATGATGCCTTGTTCTTGGGAAATGTTTGAACTGGCCTTCAAAAAAGTAGCAAACTCTGCTGCTGCTGTATTGCTCAACAATGAGGTCTCTAAAGAGCAAGCTCTCAAACAGCGCCTCGTAACATCATACGATCAGGGAACCACTTCTGCCATCACCGACCAAGAAATTGTAGAATTATCCCAACTTGCTGGGACTGAATCCCCATTCTTATAGCACTGGTACACTCTTAGGTTACAATGGGAAGTACAGGGATGCCAAGTCATGTCCAAGGCAGAGTAGCGCCGCACAATCAAAACAGTGGAGTACGGCCCCACTTATATCGCACCAACCTCGTATAGAGTGTTAACCACTCTTCACAACCGCCCTCTGGAAGAGCACATCAAGGGACAACCTTACCTCGATCGCCTACTGACTGAGGAGGAGCTACACATTGCTAGTCACGGTGCCTCTGGTGACTTTTTAACATATGTTCTCACTTATATAACATACGTTGGCACTCGGCCTTTTGATCTCGATTGCACAGCTTAGTTAGAGTACAACCCCAATTTTCACACTTGGTTCCTACATCGGTGACACCTAAGACCCATTGTCGAAGGTCCTCAACCTCCAACATCTTCAATCCTAGTAAGAATTCTTCTCAAGCTTGGAAGTGAAGGGGAGTGAGGTGAATCAAGAGATCAATTAAAACCAGTGAAAATCAAGCAAGACGCATAAGCACGTAGTCAATGAGCGAGGTAGGAAAATGTCAAGAGAACTTTAAAATAAAAGGCAAAAAGTTAAAGCTGAAAGGGAAGGCTCCACATTGGATAGGGTTTTAAGGCTTTCATTCAATAAACACATAGAGTCTTTCCTTTTTAGTCTATGATTTTTCTTGTGAATTGTTAATTTGGAAGCACTAATGAAAACTAGGGTTTATGACAGGAACAAAATATATCGCAACAAGATCGTGCCCATCGACTTTCATTCATGGAAGAGGAAAGAGTGCAATATAGCATCACTCTGGAGAGCCATGCCTACAACCAGCTAAAGTTTCGAACCATTCACAACGTAGAAGGTTTGGTGGCCAAGGAGGAAGCGGCTAGGAGAGTCGTTGAAAAATGCAACTTCACCAAATACCTTGAAAATTTTTTCCCAAGAACTTGACTACACAAAATGTGTGGAGTTTCTCAGGTCTTACGACCCCGACAGTGAGTGCGGCACCGTCACAATAGGAAGGGGACAAAACATCAAACAATGCAGGTTCGCTTAACCCCTGCCTTGGTGGAGAAGGCGTTGGGACTAGAGCCAAAAATAAAAAAGAAGCATAAGAGGGATGTGTACGCCATGCTGAAGATGAGAAAGGAGGATGTGCTGACAAATGACGGCATCAGCATCCAGGACATCCCAGATGCGAAAACTAGATTGCAAGAAAAACTAGTACACGCACTCTTCTCCAACCAATGCGACAATGCCTTGATGCACCAAATCAGTGTACCTGTGCTGGAGAACGTAGCGGATCAGACCCTGCATGAAGTCGACTGGAATGGCTATGTGCACAAAACTATAGACCGAGGGGTTAAAGCACTGGCTTTAGGAAGCACACCCCACCGCAGGAGGAGAGTCTCCAGCTTCTATGGCCATGGAAAGAAAGAAGGCCTCACCCAAGGCCTCATTCATTGCCTATGGAAGCATTTTGACTATGCTCATCCAAGAGGCAGTGAAAGAGACGTAGGATGTAGAAGAAGGGGAAGTAGAAATGCCCGCTGACATGTCACCCCCTCATCAGGACCAAGAGAGGTCCAGTGAGGAAGACCGAGACTAATAAGAAAGGGTAGGGGCAAGAAGAGCAATCAAGCAAAAAGCAAGTCAAGGAACCCAAGAAGAAGACAACGCAAAAGAAAAAGAAGTTAGATGAAGGCCGCAGGAAGGAGAAAGAGGATTTGGAAAAAGCAAAAGACAATCCCTCAAGGAGGCTGAGGAGAGGGAGAAGAAGAAGAAACAACAGAACAAGTCAAGAGGGCTAAAAAGGCATCAAAACAGGAGGTTGAGAAGAGAAAAAGAGAAGAGTGGGAAGAAAAGGAGAAACTGGAGGAAGAGTACAGTAAAGCCAAAAAAGAAAGGAAAAGAAGAGTTGCGGAGGAAGAAGAGAAACTAAGATGGAAAGAGGAGGAGGACTTGGCCAAAGCCACACTTCGGTCCATTGAGCAATAGTGCAGGGCTGATGATTCAGGAGCTTGGAGCCAGTTGAGGGAAGAAGGGCCTAGCTCTAGCACACAGGTACCAGAAGTCGCACCGCCCGCTGTCCTAGAAGGAAAAGGCAAGGCCCTCCCCCATCCTATCCCCACCCTCATGGCACCCTCCACCGAACCAACCATCCTCACCCCTAGCATCCCCACCAGCATGGAGGTTTCCAACTTTGTGGCCTGGATGCAATATTTTATCAGTAAAGAAATGGCCCAGGGAAAGAGCACAAAAACCATGGCCACGGGGCAAAAGAGACCAGCCGCAGATATGCTGAGTCGAGACAGGACCAGAAGCATTCAAGAGTGGAAGCCTCGACCATCCCAACCCACACAACAATGACGCCACTAGCCAGTTACGAGGAGTACGTCACCGAGTTGCTCTCCCAATTGGAGAGGGCAAAGGAGGAAAAGAGAATGGCTGGTTGAATTGGTGGCAGAAAAGGATTCAGTAGCCGCCTTCCAGCTTGAGAAAACCCACACAATAGCCATGCAACGACGACAGATCTTTGACCTCAAGCAGGAATTAAAGGCCAAGGAAGACATGGAAGAAAGCTACAAACAGCGGCTCGAGGATGAAAATCAAGAACTGGTGCAGATGCAGTGGGAATATAAGCTCCTCTTGATGCAACATGGGGAATTGGAGGTCAAAACCACCAACATCGAGAAAATGATGGAGGAACTAAATGCCAAAAAGAAGCACAGAAAACAAGAGAGGGATCAGCAGCAAAAGGAGATCGAGTCTATGACCGATCAACTAAACCTGGGAAGGAAAGAGCACGAGAATATGAGCAGAGAACTCAAAGCCCAGGAGAAAAAGCTCGTAACCCTAGCACAGAAGTAGGGGGAGAGCATGGAAGGAATGAACAAAAGAGCAGAGGAATGGGCCACGCAGAATGAGAGAAGACACTAGCACGGTGCCTCGCTTTGGTGAAGAAAGAAAAAATCCTTGCAGAAAGTAAAGTAGACGCCACCCAAACAGCCTTCAGTGCCCAACAATAGGCCTTCCTCAACACATTACTGGACACGACCCAACTAGAGGAAAAGGAGTCGTTGGAGGTGGTGCAGAAGAAACTGAGCATCGCACGTAGGGCCCTGCATGCGGGGCTATAGATGCCACCCCAACCTGCAGAGGTTAGACTGAGCTTAGAGGAGCAACGGAAGTACCTACTATTGGTCGGCCTAACCCCCCACGAGTTGGATGCACTGGGCTTTGAGGAAGGAGCGCAACTAGAAGACTGGCAGGGGGAGGAGGCTGACCTTGAATTTGTCATGAGGAGAACCAGCGAAGAGATAATCCCACAACCCCCCTCACCGCATGTTGAAGAACACCAACAGATTGATCTGCCCTTGGAAAAACAAGCTGTGCTTAGGGAGAGACGGAGAAAATTAGTTGAAGAAACCAGGAGGCAGTGAAGAGCCAAACCAGTCGTGCGGCCATCTGCACCCCTCTCACCATGCCCTGATGACCTCCCTACTGGATTCCATGTGGAGCTAGTGATTTGGGAATAGCAAGAAAACAAAAAGGACCCTTTCACCTTCAGCTTCCTCATGCCTAACAGCATGTGGAGGGTCCTACCGATCAACATAATGGAGGAGGTGATCGCGACTGGCGGCTGACTGGGACAAAAATGACTAGAAGAAAGAGAGAAGACCCCCACTCTGTGGGGCATGGAGGAAGCAGAGTTTTGGCAAGACAAGGTGTTCGAAATACCACATACTATACAGGGCTACAACTGCCAACCCCTATGGAGGAGGAGAGTGTGCGATATTAGCATGCTCGCCTGGATGGCGTTTTGCAACACCCTACCCTATGAGACGAATGACCCCACATTCATGGCGTATCCTCATAGGGTAGGTGTGGATTTTGTTGCAACCCTCCATGGGTGTCATGATTTCCCCATCATCTACAACTCCAATGCGGCCTCCTTTGAGCATGCCCTCCTTTTTGACTTAGGAAGCTTAAATGATTCCATGATGTGCTTTCTCACGGACTTCTTTTCACGCCCCGATCCAGCCTTTTTAACTACATGTAATTAACTTAGGCTACTTAAGCTACTACTCAAGCAGGACCCGACCCCACAAGAGCATGGCTTGCCTCCCCTCTTTTTTGACCCTAATGCCATTGACAGCTGTACCATGGCGTGCCTAATGATGAGAGCTAGCCTTCTTCCCTCGTTTTGCCTAGCTCTCCTAGAGGATATGAACGAAAACCAGTTTACTAGGTGCAACCATCCCTTCCTCTCCACCACCTCCTTCCACGTCCGCATAAACCTCAAAGGGTACATGCAAAGCCATCAATTTTTGAGCAAATCCATCCAATCCCCTTCTCCCCCTCAATCAGACAAGGAAGATTAGGTACAAGCTGTCGTTCTACTAGTGGAATTAAAAAAAGGAAGAAGAAGCACAAGCGGAACATTACACATGGAATAACCAAAACAACTCACTTGCACAAGCACTCAACACCACATAAAGTACAATATCACTGCACCTAGGGATCCTCAAGTTAGGTGTTCTCGGTGGCTTCAGTTGGCTTGCTTCGCTTCTAACCCCCTAGCCCTTTTTTCTCCCCCACTTCACGCTTAGGGCCTATCAAGTGTGCAGGACATACCTAGGGAGGTCCACTCACCTATGGTTAGACCTGTCACCCTAAGCTACTTGCACTGCACTTCTGGCATGAATGGGGCTCCCAAGCATGGGATATCACCCAGGCTACCCTTTGGATAGACCCAACTCCCTATTCCACCAACATGAGCAGAATCCACTACACAATACGATAAACACCCCCCTCCTTAGGTAGAGCACCGCACCTTGTCCCTCCAAGCATCACCAACGCGACCAACCACCAACTTCAGAGGCCCTCGTCAACCACTCGCTATTCATTTGACTTCTTCAACCAACCTTTACTACCACGCTTCCCCGATTACTCAAGTTTACACGTTGCCTTGCCCTCACACGATTGCTTTGCCAGCTATCTCTTAAACACCAACAGTTGTGACAAGAGTGCCATGGGATTGGCACCCGTCTCGGAGGGGGGTAATGTTAACCCCAAGCTGAGAAGGTGGAAGGATGAATGAAAAAGCGGAAAGAAGATGGAAAAGGAGCAAAGACATGCAGGCAGCCTCTAAATCTAAGCCGGGGCCAAAAGCATAGTTTTAAATAAAAGGCACATCAAAAACTCCAAAAACTCTTGTAAACGAGCGCCAGGCTCCCTCCTGTGCCACTTCTAAAAGAATAGTCTAATATAGGCCTAGGGCATGAAGCAAAAAGAGGGAATTAGAAAGAGGGACCTTACCACAATGGCCGATCATGTAAAAAGGAATGGATGCCCATGGGGTTTTAGGGTTTGTATATATAAAGTTCAAAAAGTGAATGGAAGGTCATTCTTTGGTATGTGCCCAAAAAGAGCTCTTCTCTTCTTCTCTTCTTCTCCTCTCCTTGCTTATGTGTGCTCTTGAGAGAGGGAGTGTGAGAGTGTGAGGGAGTGAGTGAGTGGGAGTGAGGGATCAAGAGGTGAAGCTCTTCACCATCTCCTTTTCTCTTCTTTTCTCTTTTCTTCTCTTGCGCGCACGGCTATGGTGGATGGAGCTTGGAGATGGAGGAGGCTTGAGGATGCTTGATCTAGCATCTAGGATCGTGGAGCTACCGGAGTGCGCTAGAGAGAAGGCAACTCATATCAGCATCAAGGTAAGCTCACTACACTCGTAGGATCGATAGCGCATTGGCTATGTGAGATGTAGCCATTAGAGCTCTCTTGGAACGCTTGAAACAATAAGTGGTCTGTGGATCTTGGCGTTTGACCGAAAGCTCCCACACTACTTGATGTAGTACATGACATTTCTCCTCTTTGCTATACTAAAGCCCTTGCCTCTCTTGTACTCTTCTCTCCTCAAAGCCCCTAGGCTCTAATAACATGTAGGAATTACATGACACAATAGACAGAATCTAAGCAAGGAGTAGAGAACATACAACAAATATGAGAAGAACATAGACTACTTTAATTTTAAATGAACTAATATAAAAATGGCTCTGTCCACCTGTATGCTTCCACTGTGAAGCTTAGATGGTGATCAAGAAAGATGATAGGCGAAGAGCTTAGGGTAGCTAAAAGAACTCTAACAAGGTAAAAGATAGATTAACGATGGTTTTAGAGGGGTCTTCCTTTTATAGCGTGAGAAAGTAGTGTGATCGGAAAGTCTGACCATATTATGAAATTTTCCTAGCCCCATTAGGGGGGCCACTGGTTCCCCTGAGACTCCCCATCTAGGGGCTCATTCTGTAACCCCTAGACCTCAAAATAGAAGCCCTTGATAACTCCCACACCTCGCAACTCGATGCATTGTGCCTCAAGTTGCTACCAACATAACTACTCTATCTAATCCAAAGACTAGATCTACAAACATTTACCTTTTTTCCATTTGGTCACATAAACCTTATCTGACATACAAGTCATGACCCACCCAGTATTCGTGCTCACACATGGCTTCTCTCCTCATAATGGGGGTCTTACAACTTTGAGCACCATGGATCATTGGTGGCACCTTAGAAGGGTGGGGCATTGAAGATATCTAATAGGAGATGCCATTGAACGATCCGATGCATCCATGAAAGAATAGGAAGATGGTCAATTGCTACTTGGCTCATAATCCATACTAACCATCAGTGGCCAAAATAGGACATGTTAGCAAGTAGTCCCCATAGTAGCCCTAGGTTGAATCAATAGTAGAAAATTGTAAAAGCTCCTCAGGACCACACTTGAAAAAGATATCTTCAAGAAAGGCATAATTAGCTAGGGAGTCTACAAAGTGATTCCACTAATGGGGAATTAATTGGTAAGTCACTGCCTCAAAGATCTCAAGGATTTCCAAGGCTGCATGATGGTATATCCTTAGAATGGAACACTATAGGTCTCATTCAATCAGTTGATCACTAACTATGAGTCAGCTTTCACAAAAAACTCGAAAATACCACCATGTTTAGCTAGATTTAGCCCCATAAGAAAAGCCTTGTATTCCTCCATGTTATTAGTAAAAGTGGTGCCTAAATCTACTCTCATTTTCAAAACCACTCATTGATAGGAGTCTTTTATGACAACCCCTACACTCACATGCTTAGCAAATCCTCGAGAAGCTCCATCAAAATATAATGTATAAACTAAAGCTTCATTGATGTAACTTGCCGTGATGATCAAGATACTTATACTTATGATAGTCAAAGTCTAGCCTCCTAGAGAGGGGATGTAAGATAGGCACAATCACTCCTTCCTTACTAAAATCAATGTTGGTGCTAGTAAGAATTCGATGACAATGATGGCTATGATCATCTCAACTATGGTGGACTACCTGATTCCCCTCTTTCATGAGGTGATACATATCTCATCTACACAACTTCATGAGTGTAAGATAGAAAATGGCCTACTTCAAATCATGAAGAAGATTATCATGATGATGATAAAGCTATGACAGCAAAGCGCCTACAATCTTCTGAAGATGATATGATGAAGTTGATAATGATGATGAGAAGTAGGGCAAGATGTATTTCCTAGGTTAGCACTCGATTGGAGAGGATGGAGATCTAAAAAAATAAGATAGAGAAAGTGAAAGATGTGTTTCTCCTTCTATTTCCATCTTTGTTTTCTTTTTAAACCTGAGACTTAAAAAAATCAAGACTATCCCCTTGTTCATCATGGGAAACTCTCACTTTCTTTTGTCCTTAGTACTTTTCGCAAGCATCCTCAAGAAAGCCAATGATGTTTACTCTCAATGATTAAGTTTCAAGCAATGAAGTTCACGACCGATTCAATTCATCTTTCTTGCACTAATTAAGTGTATATCTTTCTAAGATCTACTTCTATAACTTGTACATATTGATAAAAGTATGTTTCCTTAATGTTATGCTATTTGTGTACCTTCTCAAACTTTATTCTCAACTGAAATAAATATTATGTGATTTTATTCATCATGAATCAAGAATTTTTGTGTGAAACCATGCGACAATGGTCCTATCTATTACATGTGCATTTTGGAGTTGGGAGTCACATACCCCTCCTATTCTGAAATGCACAATGCACGAGTGACTTTGTGACCAATCTACCCTAAGTCCCGAAAATGGAATCAAAATGTTAGGTATCACGCATTCAACAATGAGATGTTGGATATGCTCCTATTATTTCAATATCTTGAATCACAAAGCACAACACTTATCTCTCACATAGCCTCTTGTATATCACCAAACCTACAATCCATTGGTAGTAAGCGTGCATGGCCTTCCTTCAAGCATAAAAGATGCATGTTGCAAGCTCCATGTTCCATGATGCACTCCCTCAATTCTTGAACACTTTATAGCATTCGCATGCAAGAGTGAGCATGGGCATAGGCATGAGAGAGCACTAGATATGAGAAAGGAGGCTTCCCCACTTATTAGTCTATCACCTCACACACACACACACACACACACTCTCTCTCTCTCTATCTCTCTCTAACCAACTCCAACCTGTATAACAAGTATGTGTGCCTTTGGCATTTCTTTAAAATCTATCACTATTCAAACAAAGTATCAAGAATATGCTAACAACCTTAGTCCCACTTTCACCATTACATGTCAACAACAAAACTAAACCCGTAAATTTGCACCCATGCCATCTCTAATTGGGACCTTGTACTATAAAACTTGGCTAATAGATACTAAGCCACTCGAAGCATCTTTTGCAAGGCACTTTCACTTAAAATTCATAGGCATGGATACAATCCAATAGTTCCTTCTTGTGTTAAGGTTCATCCCTAGTGTGCAGCAATTATGTCCTATTTCCTATGAAGCTTCATTGCTTCCAGAACTCAGTGCTAGAGAGGAGATCCACCTTCTTTCTTTTGGTTTCCCTAATAGCAAATCCACCCCATTCAAGGTAGTCTTTGTGCAAATCTAGCCTACATTACCAAGTAGGGAACTAATCCTCTAGATATGTTGTTCCACCTAGCTCACAATAGGTCATGATTGTGACAAACCCATGCAACTATGCACATGATTTGTCCTATGATCAGTAAACCCCCCTACTATCAAAATATGAAGCATGCCTAGTTGCTATAGTGTCATATAGGCTACATTCCTGGATAGTAGCACTTCCTCTTCTGGAACAACCCACCTCCCCAAACTACTGATCATGCTTGATGAAGCCCCGTAATTGAAGTAAACCACTAGGAAGCTTTCTAGTAGGAGAAAGAACTAGGCATATTGGGTTGATTTTTGCTTGGTCTTTTTTAGTTCCTTCTTAGAACGTGGACCAAAACCAAGAGACAAAATATATGTTTACTCTTCAGTTGTAGTAGCCCACCATTTAAACGAGATGCACCACCCTAGATTTTGTTATCACAAGCTCCCTTGAGAGCTCTATTCAAACAAGATTTTAGTTCCACAACTAGCACAAGCATGCCACCCTTTCATCCAATTGGTCCTCTTCTTCAAGTACCAATCCTCCTCCTTAATGGACCTCTTACTCTCCCTTGTTGAGATATGCAAGCTCAGTCTACCTACTACTACCTGTCGGCTCTATCTAGTAGTAGATTAGCTGGATGACATGTGTGTGTAATAAAGTTGGTCAGACTTAGTGGCACAATTAGACTAAGTCTCTTTACACTACTTGACTTAGGTTGTAGTACATTGTACTTTGTGTTACTCAATTAGACTAAGTATGATGAATAATGAAGAAGAAGAACATTGAGAACTGTCTGCTCTCTGTTGCCCCTATATATATATATATATATATATATATATATATATATATCTCTCTCTCTCTCTCTCTCTCTCTCTCTCTCTCATCTTTCTAACATGGTATCAAAGCCATGAATCCCCATGAATACGTGAATCCTGAGAAGCGTGGGAGCTCAACATCAACATTATAGAAGCTAGAGCTTGAAGTCAGGAGTTGGAATGAAGAGATCTAAAGTGGTCTACAAGAGAAAAGAGAGCTATCCTAAAATGTCCTGCAGAAATGGCAACCATAGCTTTGTTCATTGGTATGTATCTTGTGTCTAAGTTGACCAAACCCTATTGAGGCTTTCCAAGGGGGTTTCTTGCCATATGAATGAGCTCATGTTGATGAGAATTGACATTGGAAAGGGAAATAGGTCAAAAATGTGAATAGGGTAAAATGTGTTAGACTCTATTTTTGGGCTATCACAATTTGGGAGAATGCAACCATGTTTGACTTGAGTATTCATGAACTATATGCTTGAGTTCATGAAGCTTATATAGCTTAGTTAGAATCTAATCAAAACAAGCATTATTAGTAGCACTAATCATAGTAGGAGGAGCCTCCATTTGAACCTAGAAACCATTGTAAACACGCTGAAACTATACTTGTACATGCCTAGAATTGTGGGAAGTATTCAGCCTTAAAATGCTTGTGTTAGGCACATACAAGTACATGATATGTTTGGCAATGTATATGTCTTAGACGTTGTGCATTTTGCATGATTAAAAGGGTTGAGAATTCAGTTCTAGAATGCTTTACAGATATGAAATTGCAAGCTAAAATCTATCATCAAATATATGAGAGCTTACACTTGAAGTTTTGGAGCATCTTGACACCTATTTGGTACCCGTAAATGCTTGGAGGTTGGTCCATGAATGAAAGATGGTTTGTGGATGTAAATGAGCATTAAATTCTCTAATGGATTGGCTATAAATAGCCTCTAGGAAGAATATTTGGCACTACTACTTGCATATGGTGTAAGCATTGATGCTTGTCTGATTATTATTGAATCCTTGATGTAATGGAACATGTTTATGATGACTTGAGGATGTTTTGGGCTGAGAATACCTCATTTTTCAAAGGGAATTGACTAGTGGTCATTAAAAATTGCTTATTTGTCTATTGTTACTACATAGCTTGGTTGCATACAATATATGCAAGAGATGAAGTCTATATGAACATGCTATCATGTTTGGATGTTTTACCACTGCCGTAGAATGCTTTGAGCTAATTTGAGCTTGTTCTATGCTCATTTGTGTTTTTCACTATGGGTTACTCATAGCCTATTTCTGAAGCAAAAAAAAACTCTCTTGAAACTATAAGAGAATTGTCTTAAAACTACAAGAAAAAAATTTCTGAAATAGCAAGAAAAATGTTCCTAAAATAACAGGAAAATTATCTTGAAACTGTAGAAAGACTATTCTTGAAATTGCATGAAAACTGTCCTGAAATTGTAGGGAGTGTGATCCTGAACTGCAATGAGTTAGGCATTTATAGGTTGTATACTACATTGAATACATAGAGTTGCAGAGATGGAAAATGCTAAAAGAACTAATAAGATAACCCAGATAGTGGGTGACAAATTAGACAACAACAAGTATGCTATCTAGAAGTTTAGGATGGAGAACTTTCTCATTGGCAAGGGCTGTTGGGACTTGGTTACAAGTGTGGAGGTTGAGCCTAAACTCCCTGACATGAATGCAACTCTTGATCATCTTAGGGCACATCAAGCATGGATCGAGAGAGCTCATAGGGTATTTCATTGGCTATCCCTATGTATTTTTGATGCTATGGTTATGCAATTAATGAATTGCAGCTCACCAAAGGATGCATGGGCTATTCTGATGAGATACTATGGTACTACCACTAGTACAAAAAAAGAAACAAGTGAAGCAAAAGTTTAACGCAATGGATAGGACAGGTCATGGTCCATCAAGACTGTTGTGGATCACCTAGCATCCATTGGGACTGAGGTAGATGATGAGGATTTGGTGGCTGTGACCCTGAATGGTCTAGGGCTTGAATACAAGTCCTTCAATACGTCAATTTTAGTCAAGGCTCAAATGCCTAACTTTAATGACCTTGTATCATTGCTTATCCATGAAGAAGTGACATTGGGTTTGGCTACAAGCTCGAGTAGCTCTAAAAGAAAAGATGTAGCTTTTTACTCTAATCAAAGAGGTTGTGGTTATTGTGGCAGAGGTTCTAGATGTAGTGGCAGGGGAACTCAGTAGCATGCATCTCAACATGGACAAGGTTAGTAGGGATTTGCTAGTAGAGGTGGTGGATACTCCTGTGCGAGGGGAGATCTCAATCTAGGGGTAGAGGATCCTAGCATACTTAGTCTAGTCATGAGAATGCAAACAAGGATAAAGATTTCCATTACTGTGGCAAGCATAGCCACATTGCAAAAGAGTGTTGGAAGAAGCAAGTTGATCATAAGGGTAGACAACAATGTCACTATGCATCTTCTAGTCATGTAGAGCCTTAGACTAGTGAGAGACTCTTTGCTATGACTCATGTACGCAACAAGGACAAGCAACAAGGAAAGTCTGATGATGTCTAGTATATAGATTTTGGTACCTCAAACCACATGACATCACATGGGGAGTGGTTTATTGAGGTAAAATTAGGTGCTAATGGCTATGTATGTACTAGAGATGATTCTCAGCATGATATAGCACACACAAGGATTGTTCCTTTGGTTATGCTTGATGGTAGGAAAAAGCACTTGCATGATGTATTGCATGTACCATCGATTACCAATAATCTGATATATTGGAAAAAAGTGTTATACTCCATGAACCAAGGGTAATGGTAGTCGCTCCTTCCAGACAAGAAGCCTCTTGAAGGACACCTCCAAATGTGAGCTAGTTGTTGACAGGTGACTATTAGGTCAATTAGGAACCTTCAACTCAGTCCTCCATGGGTAACGGAAGGGCGCTTCCCTTGTGAAGTAGACCTAGGGTTAACTAGCCGGAAAAAATCTGATCATTCTGGTTAGAGTACGGATGGCGACGGCTGGAAGGTAAACTATGGGCAACTACTAAAACATTATCCATCACATAATCTAAGGATGGTACATTACAACTAGTATCAGACCCAAAAGAAATCAAAAACTTGGTAATTGTAGCCTGAGATGTGAGATTTTTTCCCCTTTTCTCTTGCTCATATGTGTTTTTAAAAAAAAACCTTACCTAGAGAGTCGAAGATTAGGAGCAATTCCTAGTCTTCCAAGCAATGTTTGCATCGACAATGCATTCTATGGATTATGAATGGAGAATACAAGTAATGTGGATTGCATCTATGATCCTTCTCCACTATATCGGGAAAGATGTTGGACGTTAAGCGGTGGATATTGTTATATCGATGCAAACCATCTTGCCTTCCTTTAGACCAATTTGAAGAGGATAAGATGGATGTAAAAACTTAAAGTCATGAAGGTTTATTTATTGCATGAAGCCAGAGTGAATTCAACTTTATTCACTAGAGGCCCGGAGGTTAAACTAAATCGATATATTTACGAGGAAGTGACAAAGGTCATCCTAGTAGCTCGGGTGAGTTACTATGTATAAATCCTAGGCATCACGTGCATTTAAGGCATGTTTTATATATCCCTATGTAACCTATTTTGTAAAATTTATTGGCCCTTATGTGACTTTTTAGCAATATTTATAAATCCCTTACTGTGAGTTTATTTTTTTTAGTAAGGAATTTAATAGATACCTATGTAAATAGTATAGATACAAGATACTACAACATAGAATTGACCACAAAGCAACTCCCAATGGTTCATAAAATCTCTTAGTAGTTCTAGTGAGTATGAAGATATCATTGTAATATAGGACATACAAAGATAGATTTCAAATTTTTATCAATAAAAGTAAGACTTTAAAATAATTTCTAGATAGAGACGAATTGTGGAGGTATCTTTCTGGATTGCAAGACCCAACCTTTCCATCAGTTCAAAACTCATAATGTTAACAGATGATCCCGTGTCGACAATGTCATAATCTCTTTATTACCAAGGAGGAAGGCAAAAGCTAAGAAGAAAGCACCAAAACTAGTTCAATGACCAAAAGAGAGAATGGTCTGGTGGCGAGAGAAGAGAGCTCTAGCAAATTATCACAAATTTGATTTGGCAAGCTCTCTTTGTGAAGTAAAACCATATGTGAATCTCTTGTAGTTGATTAAGCTGTCTCCAGGAGTGCGCAAGGAATTTAAAAACATCCTTTGTACTAGGTATATTGTAGAACCTCTACGCATAGCGTGAGTAGGAGATGATTGGTTTGAGCATGCTGAAAAACATCGCCCAAGGGTTGCAACCTACATTGATGGAATACTAGTGGATCATGCTATCATAGATACGAGATCCTCTGTTAACATCATGAGTTCTGAATTGATGGAGAGACTGGGTCTTGTAATCCAAAAAAACGTCTCCACGATTCTTAGAATAGCTGACGATCTTAGGTAGCTTAAAGGTTGTATCACCAAGATCCACGTCACTGTTGTGAACATAGAATGCCTTCTTGACTTTAGGGTGATTAGATTCACAGGATGTCCTAGATATCAAGTGTTTCTAGGTAGACCTTGGATCTTGCAAGTAGACTGTTAGGTGGATATACCCACTGGTCGATTGATATTTAGTAGAGGTTCCCGTCGTGTAGTAGTCGATGCTTACCCTGAGTCTCCTCAAAGCGAGAGAGCTCCTCTATGGAATTAGAGACATTAGAAGATGTATCTGCTAGTGAGACATCATCGAGTGATGAATCCAAGGAAGGGTCCATTACAGAGGACATCTATCAAATAACTCTAAATGAGCCAATAGAGCCTCAAGATTGAATAAGAGATGCAGATGTGATTGAGCTTGATCTTGGTACACCAAATGATTCATGACCAATTAAATTAGGGTCCATGCTTAGTGTTCCTTGCTTGGCTATTCATACCATTCCTCTAAAGGAAGTAGTCTTCATGTGCATTAGAAAGTAAGGAGTAAGCTTTTGAGGGATGGAAAATTGCGACAAGCTAGTTTGATCTTCCCTGTTCAGCACACTAAATGGTGTTCACATGTTGTTCTCAGGAAGAAGAAAAATTATCAAATCCGGCTTTGCGTAGACTTTAGAGAGCTAAATAAGTAGACAATTAAGGACTACTATCCATTTCCCTTCATTGATCAGAATTTGGATCAGTTTTAGTAGGTATGGAAATATATTCGTTCATGGATCGCTTTGCGAGATATAACAAGATGGAAATTGCAAAAGAAGGGAAGCTTAAAACAATGTTTATTACTGTCTTTGGTACCTTTACGTACCATGTGATGGCATTTGGTTTATACAATGCATCTGGTTCATGGCAACGAATAGCAGACAAGACCTTTGGTGACATCTCCCCTGAGGAGTTGAAAGTATTTATCAATGACATAGGGGAAACCACCATAAGAGAAAGGTAGTTGATTGTTTTGCGGAAGTGTTTTGAGCACTACAGACAATTCTGCATAGCTCTTAACCCATGGAAGTGCGTCTTTGGGGTTCCTTATGGGCTATTTTTAGGTCATGTGATCAGTTCAGTAGGGATCGCAAGTGACCTTGAAAATATCAAGGTCATAGTCACCATGAGTCCGCCGCGCACATCAAAAGAAGTACACAACTTTCTTCATCTATGGGGTACTATCGGAGGTTCATAAATACCCTAGTAGAAAGAACATTGCCACTAACGAATTTATTATCCTTTAGTTATCTATTTGAATGGAGTGACCCTTGTAAGGTAGCTTTTAATGATGTGAAAGAGGAGCTAGTAAAAGCACTAGTTTTAAAAGCACCTAGAAGGAAAAAAGTATTCTATATATTTTCAACAACCACCATGCATAGTATCAATTGTTTCTTATCCCAAATCTAGGAGGAAAAATGGCGCCATCCGATCGCTTTTGCTAGTTGGAAGCTAGGCATGTCAGAAATCAACTACACCTACATGAAGAAGTTGTGCCTTGCAATGGTATTTGCGACTAAAAAATTTAGGCCCTACATTCTCTATGAGAAGGTTGTATTTTATACAAAGGCGGAAGGGCTTAGATTGTTGATGAAAAAGTTACAAATGCCTGATCATTTAGCAAAGTGGTTAATCACTTTGCAAGAGTTTGATTATGAGATCAGGAGTAAACCACCAAGGTTGTAGGGCATTGTGGAATGCCTTGTGGATTTCGGGGAGCCAAAAGACACTTTGGTGGAAGGAAGCGATATGGAGTTTTTTTAAAAGATTGATACGATGTCTATTCCCTCTCCTGGTATGCCGCTATAACACATTACCTTTCAATAGGAGAGACTAGAGACTGACTATCAAAATCAAAGAAGAGGAAAATTAGATAGCATGAATTGACATTTGCCTTGATTTCAAGAACATTATATCGGCAGGGGGTTGATGATATCTATCGCTGATGTGTGATGCCTAACAAGGTTCCATTCATTTTGGAAGAGTGCCATGACTTTGCTTGCGGAGGGCATTTTGTTGGGAAACTTACTACACAAAAAGCTTTGAGAGAAAGTTATTGATAGCCGTTCATTTTCCAAGATGGATTTGAGTATGTTAAGAGGTGGGATACTTGTCAACAGCATGACAATAGGGAGAATAGGAAGCGACCACTTACTTTGATTATGGCCATACTTTCATTTGAGAAGTGGGGAATCAACTTTGTGGGTCCTATTACTCCGTCATCCACTGCACAAAAGTGATATATTATTGTGGCGACTGACTACTTTACAAAGTGGTCAGAAGCATGAGCAATGAGGAAGGACGACCCAAAGGAGCCTACCAGTTTTATATTAGAGCAGATTATATGTTGATTTGGTCACCGCCAAAAGAATTAGTATCAGACCATGGAAACCATTTCTTAAACAAAGTGATCAAAAGTTTGACTAAAGCGTGGAAAATTAAGCACAACAAGACAACTCCTTATAACCCACATGCAAATGGGAAGGTTGAAAGCACTAACAAGAAGCTTGTGGGTATTCTATCAAAAATAGTGTTCAAAAAGAAGCGAGACTAGGATAAGAAATTATATATGGTGGTATGGGCGCATAACACGACGTTTAAATGATCCACTGGCCACACTCCGTTCAAGCTAGTCTATTGGAAGGAGTGTGTTTTGGCCTTAGAGATTGAGTTGTAGACCATAATATTTGCAATCAATCATTATTTGGGTGATGAGGATGCTCTCTTTGAGTATTTTATGACTCTGACCCTCTTGCATGAGCTCAAATTGTAGAGTCTGTTGCACCACGAAGTGGCTAAGCGTTGGATGGAGCAACTATATAATCTAAAAGCAAATAAATATACATTTAAGAAGGGACAATTAGTTCTATGTTATGATGCACATAGAGACTTGTTTCCAGGAAAACTTGAGCCAAAATGGGACGGTCCCTATAAGATCATAAGAATAGGGAAGAACAAATCCGTGACATTACTGGCCAATCTTGAGGGAGTGGAGTTTAAAAATAAGGTTAATCTTAATAAGATTAAACCTTATTATATCTAAATGCACTAACGAAAGAAATGCCTTGCAGGTCAATATTGGGTTGTTCAGGAACCTACAAGAAATGAAAGAGGTTGATAGGGGGACTGATTCATTATTTGGATCACCCATACTTAGAGCAGAGATATCATCAGGGGAAGCTTATCTAGTGGAGTAAAGGATATAAAGTGATTGAGCAAGAGGAGTGATTATTCATCTAGGAAATCAAAGTCTTTTGTCATCATTGCTTACGAATTTTTACAAGCATCCCTATTACATTCAATGAAGAAGGTGGGATGAAGGCTTCAGTACATCCTATGAATATGCTAAATTTTGACTATCATAATTACGAGTAGAGGGGTGACGATGGCTGGCCATGTGAATCCATTGTGGACGTACACATTTTATTTTGATGGAGTGTCTAGGGATCCCAACAAGAAAGGGAGTATAGGGGTAGTTATTAAAGACCCTCGATGTGGAGTTGTAATGAAATTGACTATTTATCTCGGGGTTGGATTTACCAATAACATGGCCGAATACAAAGCTTTAATCATGGGATTAAATATTGTTAAGAAAGCCAGTATCTGTCAGTTGTTAGTAAAGGGGGATTCCTAGTTGGTATTGAACCAACTAAATTGGACATACATAGTTTGAAATCCTATTCTATCTATGTATTATCGCACTACTATGACCCTGCTCGACGAGTTTTATTTTTTTAGGCCATGAGGGCTAGTTTTGTTAGGAGTGAATTGTGTTATTTCCTTAGGCCAAGAGGGCCATATGTCTATTGGTGCAGGTACATTTAATAGTTTTTTATTTTCGTGATTGCATCAAACACGTTGCCAAAGTCACTGGAGGGAGCCTTTGTTGTGGAGGAGCTTCTGGTGGCAATTCTAGGTAGTTTTGTCCCATTTCTAAGTTTGTCCCTTAAGTAGATAATCTTTTCGTTTGTTGGGGATGGGCAATCAAGGCATGAATTCCCAGGTTTAGGTTAGATATGTCTATGTGAGGTTTGAGCAGTTGTTGCTCCTACAAAGGCATTGTCAAGCAGCACTAGAAGACCTATTTTAAAAGGCAATCCTAGTGACCCTATTCTACTGACCTGCTAGGCGGCTATTCTAGGAGTTTTTGTTCATTGTGAGGCAGTTAGAAAAGCCTACCATAACAAATATATGCAAAGAAGAAAAATCTTGAATAGCTGAAGAATAAAAATGTGTGTAAAAAGGGGTACTAACGCCTGTAAAAATAGAAAAACAAAGAGAAAGAAATATCTATGAGTTGTGCTTATCACCTTGCAAAGGTCTGGTAGATTCATGAGGATGATTCAGACATGATGTTTTGTCTTCCTAGGAGTGGCATCTAGCTGGAAAAATAAAAATAAGAGAAGGTTGGAGTGAAAATAAAAGTGAGTGTTAGAAAAGGATTAACTGTCGCCTTGCGAGGGCTTGCTAGGTTCTTGGGTGTTGAGACAGGACCTGAAGCTGATGCCCTGTTCTCCTTGGGTCACTATGCTCAGCTCCCTCCTTTTTACACGCTCGAGTATGGAAAAAATAAAGGCCTAAAAGGAAAATATGCTAAAAGATAATATTTCTTGATCAGGCTATAAGAGACCTCACCTAGTAGGAGCTCCTGGTTGAGTTGTCCTTGGTTAGGTAGGTAGTTCAAATCACCACTTAGGATGATCTCTTTGATAATTCTTTTTAGATTGGCCATGTTGGAGCAATCAGTTAGTGACTAGCTTTGGGCTTTCTGTCTGATTATGCTAGGCCTACTCCTCATGGATTTCATGCCTTGGCCTTGTCAAGGGTAGGGTGAGAGCTGTGGTGTGTTTTGTTGTGTATCTATTTTGTATCAGCTTGATGCTCTTTGTGGTTATGTTCATGTGTAGGTCAGTTCATGGGATTCGACGGGCTGAGTCGCCCTATCCCGTGGTCACAAATGAGAGCTGGATTTTAGGACCTGATTTGGATTCGATTTGGACCCGTTCTTGAAACATGATGGCATTTGATGTCACAAAGCCCCCTGTCCAAATGGATTTCAATTCTGAGTTCATTTTGGGGCCTCGAAAACCAAAAAATCCACTTCATGACAGTGTAAAACCAAAAGGATGAACTGGTTGTTTTAAAGTTTAAAAGCTTAAGTTCTCATTAAAGAGTTAAAAAACTCTTTTTTTGCACGCAACATGGGGACGCCCCCTAAATCCCACGAATCATGCCTTTTGATGTCTCAATCATGTAGAAAGAGAAAGAAGGATTAATGATCTCCATTCTGAGATGAACAAGATGGCTGTGATCTTGTAGAATTTTGTGAAGAATTGAAAATTTTGGTTTTTAGTGTTTCTCTCTCCTCCCTCCTCTCTCCTCCTTGTGAGATGTTCATATGCATCAATGAAAGAGAGAAGGGAATGTGGGGTGGTGACGATTTTGAAGCAAACGATGCTAATTGATCGGTAGAGGACATAGATCGGGGTTGGAGAGTGCATCACCAGCAAGAGGGAAGCATCAATGACATCTCAATCTCAAGATACACACCTTGAATACATGGGTTTCTAAGGAAATTATTGATGATGATTGATCTTGGTTGCATATGTTAAATTATCTTTGAAATGAAGGAAAAAACCAAAAATCTTGATGACATAGTAATTTTTCCTCAAAACATGTAAAGTGCAGTTTTAAAAGAAATCATGGAAATTAGGGGTTTTAGTGAGTGTTTGTGAATGTTTAACAAGCCTGAGGCATGAGGATTAAGGCTATTTCAGCCTTGTTTTTATGTTTCAATGTGTTTTTATTGCTTTTCATATGAAAAATGACATAAAAATTAACCCTATACCTATGCAACGTAGCAAAACCTAAATACTTAGGGGAAAGAGAGATTGTAAGAGTGAGAGATTTTTGGAAATATATCAAATTTTGATTAATTTGATTTATGCATAGCATATAGGCCGATAATAATTTGAGTTTAAAGAGACTATTAGCACGAGGAAACTCGATGCAAGCCTCTAGCAATGCCACAATAACGAGTAGATAAAAAATCATTAAAGAATTGTCTTTGCACACCATGTGGCTGATTTCTAATCATGAAATGTTTTCACATAATAGTCATACACTTGTGCATTTTTTATGCCACATGGTATAAAACATGGATGCATAGCACTTGATTGACTAAATAAACAACATGGAGTATGTGAGGATTCCTAGGCTGTAGGATAGACAAGTGGTTCCTTGGGGTAAGTTTAGTGAGGAAATATCAACTTGTGGATCATTCAATATACAAAAGAGTGGAGCTTGTACATTTGTTCTTTATGTTGGAGCAGTGCATCAAGGGGCCAATCCCCAAGATGTAGGAGAGCTATAGTGAGGCCACGGTACTCAACCAAGAGGTTGCCTCCTATGTATGTGATACATGGTATATTATACCAATGTGTATGGGATCTGCCTCTAAGGAGTAGGGGAAGGAAAATGTTGGATTGTGTCCTATTACAAATGCAAGATCGATATTAGAGTTGAGTATAGTGTATCCTTTAGACGCTTGGCCACAAGGCTGTGTGGGGTGTCTTGTGTGTCTTAGAGGTTCGGCTAGTGCTAAAGAGTCATTGTCAGGCCCGTTTTTGGTCTTGAAAATGACTTGAGATTCAAATTTGAGAAGAAGAAGCCTTCCTTAAAAATTCTTGAATTCATAGGCCTTGGAAACTGTAGTAAATTGGAGCAAAAACTTTTACTGAGAAAGTATGTGCTGGATTTATTATCACAAGAGAGCTCGTGAATGCTCCAGCTAATGTCCTCACTCCTGTTGCCTTAGCAAAAGAAGCAATGGATTATGTTCCACATTTAAGGATGTTTTATCAGCCCAAATACTTGATGAAGAAAATGCAAAGAGCTGAAGATGGGAGCATTCCAAATGACAGGAGCTAATGTTAATGCCATCCACTGCCAAGCCTTCTAGAACAATGGCAAAGAGTGAAAATGATATTTGAAAATTTTTAGAAGCTATAATGGAGCTGGAATTCGGCACTTAGATAATCCAAAGCTGTATTTGATTGAGGGTCAACAACTACTAGTCATGGATGCACTTGTTGCAAATTTTTAGTAAGAAATGTTTTGGAACTTCATGAAAAAATACTGAGTTGATGGCCCAAATCAATTGTGTGCGTACTTCACAAGGTGCAATTTAATACTCCACAGTTGTTATAGTCAACAATTTTGTGGTGTATGTTAGCACTTTGGATCTTTCAACATATTAATAAAACATTACAATAGCTATACCCATGTTGTACTATTGAGTTTTTTAGTAGGTTTCCAACATTGTAGCAGCAAATTGATAAAACATTACAATAGCTATACCCCTTATGTACAAAGGATTTTAATCACAGGGAGCAATAGTGTAAATCTAGTAGTTCAGCAATGCTTCAATAATTGTTCAGTCTTCAGACAATATCATGATTCTAGCCATTACTACAGAGAAATTAATGAGCAAAAAATGACAAAGACATCAACATATTGGATCATGTGAATTCCAGTAGGCATATCTAAGAAATTGAAGCTCAGTTCACCTACATAAGGAAGATGTGCTTCACTCAGTTCAACCTTCTAATGCTTCATTAGCCACCATCAGAGAGGGTAACTCCAATTGAGCTCAAATGCCAGAAATCATTCCAGGACCTGAAGCTGTCAAAGGTGCCAAGCCCTGAAGTTATCAAGTCAGGCTACAAGAGGAAGTTGTAGTATGCTTTTTGCAATGAGCTTCTTGTGTGGATTCTTGTCAAGTTTGAGAGTTTCAAACTATACATGAGGAATCAACATTAACACTAGCGTTTGGGTTGAGCTACAACTTACAAAAACATCATTGGCCTAGAGCATATCCTACTATCGGTGTTGATTTTGTTCAAGGTGATAAGACTTTGGATTTATTAGAGATAGTGGTCTTTTGTATGGAAAAAGATAGAGAGAGAAGAGATGCTTGTTGGAAAGAGGGTCAGCTTTGCTCTTTGAGAGGAGGGGTTTTATAGAATGCAACACATGCATTTACTATTTGAGAGAGGGATTATTAATGCAAAGGATGGCCAGTAAAATCTATAGAAGTTTCTTCATAGGATTTGATTTGAGGCATCCAACATTTGATACACATAAACCAAGAGTCCAACATACTAGTCTTACTTCAGGAGGAGCCTCAAAAGAGCAAAGACTACATAGAAAGTGCCTGGAGATGGTCTTCTTCTTAAGTGGAAAAAAAATGAGTTTGCATGTATTTATGTTCTTATAATGGGAAGGAAATATTAATGCAAGCTTGCATATGTTTGAATGCATGCAATTAGTAGATATAAGCCAGATGCAATTTTAGCTTTGTTGATCCTATCTGTTTGCAACATTTTCAGTGCATCACTGCAGTTAGACATTGTTTTATGGATTACAATGCTTATGGCATTTTGAGCAAGTCCTTGGAGAAAATGTTTTACAATTGTCTTGTCAAATAGCCAAAATAGTAGACCGTTATTTTGGTCCAGGCTAATGTTTTGGCATTTCCAAATCTGTATGGAACAATCACAATGGATGTACCAGGGATCTGATGTTTCTCGATTGCCTCATTGTTTTAAAAAAAAAACAAAGAGCTCAAAGCAAACTGACCATGTTTGAGACAACCCTCGAGCTAGAACAAAGAGAGTGCAAAAACATGCAACAGAATTAAATAGATTGATCTTCTAGTGATCAATAAGATTGATCTAGCATATGCAAACACTAGGCTAGGTCAAGCAGTAGCTGCACAAAATACAAAGCTCATCACACTTGAGAGAGATATGGGTTAGTTGTGACATAGAGACTAACCTAATTGATCTAAAGCTGGGGCTAGTTGTCAGACAAAGATTGTTGTGATGACTTAGTGTTGATAAAGAGAAATAGGTTACTACCACTCACTTGAATGCGCATGACAATTTTCTTATTTGTTGAAGTAGTGGAAAAGTTAGATGGCCATTAGACTAAGATCTACAAGAACATTATTGAAAGGTTATAACAAAAGTCTATTGGCTTGGGAGCTAATGTACCCTTCTCTTTTACAAACCCTAAGAATGTATTGATGTATTTGGGACATAATCTAGCACAGTAGATTTGACCATTACAAAATCCATATGCAAACTAAATTTTGGAAAATAGGCAAATGTGAGAGGTGGATTATTCACACAAATTTATGACAGAGAATACAAGGGCTTCCTAACCAATTGAATATACTAATTGTTGCTGAAGATCTACTTTAGTCACAAAAACTGGATGATGAATCAAGAAGAGATTATTTCCCTTGCTTTGGAAACTGGCAATCAAGAAAAAGATAAAGAAATTATTTCCGCTTCTGACAACAAATAATTTTCCCTTAGTGGATTGTGTTTCCCGTAGTGGATGTTGTTTCCCATAGTGGATGTAAATGTTAGATATGATCAATGCCCCACCCTCATTAGGTGCTACCAATGATCCATGGTGCTCAAAGTTGTAAGGCCCCCATTATGAGGAGAAGCCAAATGTGAGCCCGGACATTGGTTGAGTCCTGACTTGTATATCAGATGAGGTCTATGTGACCGGATGGCAAAAAAGGTGACTGTTGTGGGTCTAATCTTTGGGTTAGACGGAGTGGTTAAGCTGGTAGCAACTCGAGGCACATTGCATTGAGTTGCGTGGTAAGGGAGTTAAAAGGGGCCCCTATTGTGGGGTCCGGGGGCCGCGGAAGCGGCCCCTGGCTGGGGGGTCCCAGGGGGGCCAGCGGCCCCCCTGGCGGGGGTCCGGGGGCAGCGCCCCCGGCCCGATGGTAAAAGGAATATTCCCTGGAATATTCCCTGGCCGACTAGTGGAGGCTCATATGGTAGGTCGGTCAGCAGGCCGACCTAACGACCTTCGCGAGCTATAAAAGCTAAACCCCTTCGCAGCCATCTGACACTCATCTTTCACCCAGTCAGAGTTGTTGTTCCAGCTAGCCTTAAGCTCTTCACCTATCTTCTGTCTAGATCGCCATCTAAGCTTCATTCATTGGAAGCGCACGGGTGGACAGAGCCATCTTTGTATCAGTTGTTTGGAGTTAAAGAATTTTACTGATTCTCCTCTTATCTGTTGTGTACTCTCTATCTCTTTCTCAGATTCTGTTCGCTGCGCCGTGTAATATTTTACATGGTATCAGAGCCCAGGGGGCTCTAGAGATCGGAGAGAGTGCAAGAGGCAAAGGCTTCAACGGCAAAGAGAAACGATGTCGACTCCGGGAAGTAGTTCTGGCGCATCAGGAAGCGGTGCAGGAGGTGGTGCTGCTGTACCGGCTATTCAAACACTGAGGATTCGTCCACCAACCTTCAGCGAAGGCAAGTTAGATGGTACAAACTACACCTTGTGGAAGTTCAAAATTACTACTATCCTTGATTCTTATGAGCTTCTGGAGACTGTGCTGGGGACTGACGCAGAACCACAGCCTACCCCCGACCCATCAAATCCTAGTGTGATGATTCCTCCGAATGCAGATCTCCTACGAGCTTGGAAACGAAGGAATGCAGATGCATTGTGTGCCTTAGTTACAAGCTGTTCTGACAGTGTTTTGACTCTGATTCAGCATACAACCAAAGCGTCAGAGGCTTGGAATGTACTAAGGAGTCAGTATGAAACACGAAACCAAACAAGGATTCAAAACTTGGAGAATCAACTAGCAGCGGAGAAGTTTGCTGAAGGAGAGACGGTTGAAGCATTCATCACTCGGATTAAGAATCTGCGCGACCAGATGGCTGGCGCTGGGATACAAAAGACTAGCGAAGAGCTAGCTCGGAGGTGTCTTCGGATTTGTCCACAAAAGTTTGATGGACTAGTAACTGCCCTTAATACTCAGGTGAGACCTCAAGCTTTGACTTTTGAGGAGTTTTGTGCATTATTAATGGAGGAGGAGTTGAGGCTGAAAGCCCGAGAAGGAAGCAACAATGGAGATGCTGCATTCTCTGCCAATGCAAAAGGCAAAGGTGTTTCCTCCACCAAAAATGATGGTGACAAAAAGAAAAAGGGCGGCAAGAAGAAGTTTCAAGGAGAGTGCTTCTACTGTAAGAAGAAAGGACATGCAATTGCAGATTGTCGTGTCAAGAAGGCAGATGAAAAGAATGGTACCCTTAAAACTAAAGGGAAAGAGACAGCCAATACGGCTGAAGCAGAGTTGGAATTATTCATGGCGACCATTGAGGAAGTGTGCTCCTCGGCGCAAGAAGAATCTACCACTGACTCTTGGGTGTTGGATAGTGGGGCCTCCCGTCACATGACCAACAAGAAAGGTCTATACAGTTCTATGCAGCCTCTACAAGAATCCATCACTGTGACGGTTGGAAATGATGCTAAATGCCCTGCTGCGGGCACAGGTACTATTTCTTTTGTTGCTGCAAATGGTGAAGTCAAAAAGCTTTCAAATGTGTTGTATGTTCCCGAAATCAGAAGAAATCTCTTATCAGTTGCTGCCATAACTGATCTTGGTCATGAAGTAAGGTTCAAGAAGACAGGTGCAGAAATTATTGATAGTGCTGGCACAATTGTTGGCAAAGGAGAAAGAAGGAACAACCTGTATGAGCTAAGTGCTCTTACAGCCACCGCTGGAGTGGGCACAAGTAAGCTTTGGCATGAAAGGTTTGGACACATCGGATTTGCAGTATTGAAGGAGATGCAAAAGCAAGGTATGGTTGCTCACCTACCTACAATAACTGAATTGAAGGAACCATGTGAAGCTTGTATGATGGGCAAGCAACAGAGAAAGGCATTTCCACAAGAAAGCAAGAATAGAGCACATGCTCCTCTAGAGTTGGTGCATGCTGACTTGTGTGGTAAGATGCCTACACAGGCCTTGGGGGGATCTTCTTATTTTATGTTGATTGTCGACGACTACAGTAGGAAGATGTGGGTGTACTTCCTTCGTGATAAGGCTCAAGCTTTTGGTAAGTTTAAAGAATGGCTAATACTTGTTGAGAATGAAACAGGGAAAAGTGTGAAGAAATTTAGAACAGATGGTGGTGGTGAGTTCAACTCAAAGGAGTTTGAAGGCTTTTGCAAGAGCAAAGGGATCAAGCGTCAATTGACGACGCCTCACACACCTCAGCAGAATGGTGTTGTGGAACGCAGGAATCGTACCATTGTGGAGATGGCAAGATGCATGCTAAAGGGCAAGGGATTGCCTAACCATTTTTGGGCTGAAGCTGTTAATACTGCAGTCTACATTCTAAATCGGAGCTACACAAAGGCTCTCAAGGGAAAAACACCTCATGAGGCTTACACTGGTAAGAAACCATCTGTTTCACATTTCAGAATTTTTGGATGTGAATGTTATGCACATGTTCCAGATGAGAAGAGAAACAAGTTACAACCAAAAAGCAGAAAATGTATCTTCTTGGGTTATAGTGATGAGCAGAAGGCTTACAAGTTATATGACCAAGAGGCAAAGAAGATCATCGCGAGCCGTGATGTGGTGTTCAAGGAGGAGCCGCATACAGTGGAGGAGGAGAAGGCAAGGTCTTCCACTTTATCATCAAGCGAAGAAGTAGTCCACTATGAACCTGTCCCGAGAGCTATCCCTATCCTTAAGGAGGAGGAAGCATCATCTTCAGATGATGAGGAAAAAGTTCACCAACCTGACATCACCCCACCGGAAAAGCCATTGCCGCGCTGGGTGAAGCAGCTCTATGACCACAATAATCCTATGCCTGCATCTGTTGAGGAGAAGGCAGACGGACCAAGGAGGTCTCAGAGAATAGAGGAGCAAAGGAGGGCTTCTGCTCACATAGTCAACATGGCCTTGATGGTTGAGATTATGAGACAAGTAAAGGAGCCAACTGACTTAGAAGAAGCACTTGCAGATCCATCATGGAAGGCTGCTATGCAGGCGGAGTATGACAGCATAATGAAGAATGACACTTGGGAGCTAGTGGATCGGCCAGCAAAGCGGAAGATTATTGGCACCAAGTGGATCTGGAAGGTAAAGTACAAGGCTGATGGTACCTTAGAAAAGTACAAAGCTAGACTGGTTGCCCAAGGATTTTCACAAGTTGAAGGGTTTGATTTTCAAGAGTCATTTGCCCCAACTGCCAGAATGACCACTATTCGCACGGTACTTGCAGTGGCTGCCCACAAGAAGTGGCCAGTGTACCAAATGGATGTTAAGTCAGCGTTCTTAAATGGTGACCTCAAGGAGGAGGTGTACGTGGCTCAGCCACCAGGGTTTGAGGCCCCCCATTCTGAGAACAAAGTGTGTAAACTGAAGAAGGCATTGTATGGGCTGAAACAAGCCCCCAGAGCATGGTACCAGCGGATAGATAGGTTCTTTTTAAACCTAAACTTCAAAAGATGTGCCTCAGATGCTAACTTGTATGTTTACAGGGATGGTAAAAAGTCTGTAGTGATTGTCCTATATGTGGACGACCTTCTTATTACAGGTGACTATGAAGATATGATCAACCAAACTCGAAAGGCTTTGAGTTCTGAGTTTGAAATGACAGACTTGGGCTTGCTGCACTATTGTTTGGGGATTGAAGTCTGGCAAGAGCCAGGAAAGATCTTCATCTCTCAGAAGAAGTATGCATGGGAGATCTTGAAGGCATTTGGTATGACCGAGTGCAAGGAGATAGCTACACCTATGGAGGTGAATGTAAAGTTATCCGTTGAGGATACATCAGCACTAGCAGACATTGGGAGGTATAGGAGGTTGGTCGGCAGTCTAATCTACTTGTGTAACACCAGACCAGATATCAGTTTTGCTGTTGGTGTTTTGAGCAGGTTCTCAAACAAACCTCATGAGAGTCATTGGAAGGCTGGGATGCGGGTGCTCAGATACTTGAAGAAAACTCTTGACTATGGTATCACATACAGTTTCGGAACTTCTCTTGTGGGGAACTGTGACTCAGATTGGGCAGGAGACATTGATTCCAGGAAGTCAGTTTCTGGTTATTGTTTCTCTTTGGGTTCAGGAATTTTCTCTTGGATTAGTAAGAAGCAACCAACAGTGGCATTGTCTTCTACCGAAGCAGAGTACAAGGCAGCTTGTTTTGCTGCATGTGAGGCCGTATGGTTGAGAAGGATTCTATGGCATATGGGAGTGCAGGATGAAGAACCAACTGTGCTGAGATGTGACAATCAGAGTTGCATCGCCATTGCCAAAAATCCAGTGTTTCATGCACGCACCAAACATATAGAGATCCAGTATCACTATGTGCGTGATTTGATGGAGGATGGGATAGTGGAATTGGTCTACTGTCCAACAGAGGAGAATGGAGCAGATATCTTCACCAAAGCACTTACGAAGGATCTGCTTCAAGTTCATCTTCAGAGACTCGGCATTGGGCCGAGGAGATAGTTCACCTATGGGTGGACATTGAGGGGGGGTGTTAGATATGATCAATGCCCCACCCTCATTAGGTGCTACCAATGATCCATGGTGCTCAAAGTTGTAAGGCCCCCATTATGAGGAGAAGCCAAATGTGAGCCCGGACATTGGTTGAGTCCTGACTTGTATATCAGATGAGGTCTATGTGACCGGATGGCAAAAAAGGTGACTGTTGTGGGTCTAATCTTTGGGTTAGACGGAGTGGTTAAGCTGGTAGCAACTCGAGGCACATTGCATTGAGTTGCGTGGTAAGGGAGTTAAAAGGGGCCCCTATTGTGGGGTCCGGGGGCCGCGGAAGCGGCCCCTGGCTGGGGGGTCCCAGGGGGGCCAGCGGCCCCCCTGGCGGGGGTCCGGGGGCAGCGCCCCCGGCCCGATGGTAAAAGGAATATTCCCTGGAATATTCCCTGGCCGACTAGTGGAGGCTCATATGGTAGGTCGGTCAGCAGGCCGACCTAACGACCTTCGCGAGCTATAAAAGCTAAACCCCTTCGCAGCCATCTGACACTCATCTTTCACCCAGTCAGAGTTGTTGTTCCAGCTAGCCTTAAGCTCTTCACCTATCTTCTGTCTAGATCGCCATCTAAGCTTCATTCATTGGAAGCGCACGGGTGGACAGAGCCATCTTTGTATCAGTTGTTTGGAGTTAAAGAATTTTACTGATTCTCCTCTTATCTGTTGTGTACTCTCTATCTCTTTCTCAGATTCTGTTCGCTGCGCCGTGTAATATTTTACAGTAAAAGCCCTTACCAAAATGTAAAGTTTCAAGCCTTAACTTGACTAGGCTCCCAAAGAGCTACTCTCCTAGCCCATGTGTACATGTAGGGGGGGCAAAAGCCAACAAAGGTAGGAAATCATCATTTGAGGGGGGGTGTTGAGAATAGTAAATGACATTTGATATGTATGCCCATAGAGGCTGGATGTGTGCCCAAAAGAGGCTTGCCCATAAATGGCTTTGTATAGAAGATAGATATAAGATGTATGCTCTAAGAAAAGACAATAGAATCCCATAAGCATAGTGAGGTAGAGTGGTACTATCCAAATGCTATATAAGCATGTACTTGATACTCATTTCAATGCGATGGATCTATCAGTTTGAGTCATTTTCAGTGTCATTATCCATCTTACACAAGAATGTCTTTATGAGTCTAAGCTTCCATCTTGGAACCTAATTCACTTGTGTAATAGTCAGTCTATCTAAGCCCATGTCATCATGAGTAGTGTCTTCATCTTTCATCTACCATAGCTAAACCTTGCTCTAGATCCATGCTTCTCAATAGACCGCTGTATGAGTTGGTAGAAAAGGATGTCAATAAAAATATTAACCTTCCTACACCAATAAAGGTGGAAATAGAAGAGATTAGAGACCTTGAGATGTTGGGATTTGGTCAAAATGAATATGAAGATCTAGAGGACCTAATCTTGATCCCAAAGAAGAGGCCTAAATTTCCCCCTCCTTATATGGATGTCGTAGTGTTTTATAGGCTATTAGATGTGTTTTCAAGTCTCTAAAGGGAGAGGCTAGAAAATGGTATTGGAGCCTCCCAAAGAGGGTCAAATAAATAATTTGAGAAATTATGTGATATATTTTTTTATGAATATGAGAAGAAGGTTCACATGACCCAAGTCTTGGGGCACCTTATGTAGATTAGACAAGAGTCATATACCTTCGTCAAAGAGTACACAAGAGCCTTTGATCACATTCTAAAGCTCTGGGTAAGGAAAGTCAGTCAATTACCAAAATATGTGCTTGGTGAACTATTTGTCAATGGCTTGGGAATAAACATGTAGTTCTAAGTTAGGATGAGAAACCCTAAGTCACTGAAGGAGGCAAAGGTTCAAGTAGACGATTATGAAATATATACTCATCAATATTGGGAGAGCTATTGGAACCTGCGCCTTTGAAATTCATAAGGATTGGCAGCATTTGTTGAATGTTAGTCATGCTAGAGGTGCAAATGAGAGGCATACTAGGGAGAACCCTAACATTAACTATAACAATCCCAAGGCCCAAGAACCCTAGTATCCTAGTGTAGCCAATCCTATGTTCCAAAGCCATGAGCTACATGGAAATTGATGTAGACCTAATGAGAGAAGCAGAGTAGTTAAGCAAACCTTAAATGGTACAAAATTGGAACAAAATTATGTGAATGAGGTGACCCCCCAAACCATAGTTGATGCATGGTACCATGTGGGGGCCATCTCGACTATTGGAAGTCCTGGTGATAGGAAACCTAGGGTTCATGGTGGTGAAGACCCATCTAAGGTAGGATCTAGTAAAATGATATGATTTAGAGAACATGATAGGCAGCAAGTGAGCTGATATAGATTAGTCATCATGAAATAATATAAAAATAGAATAAGTGGTGGTTGTTGAGATATCGAGCTCCACTCGTGATACGCCAAGGTGACCGTTGTGTATTTATGTCATCGACTTGTTAGTTGTAGACACGGTTGGTACACCGCCCATGAATAATAGCTACATGACAGCTATCCTTATCTACTCTAGTTCGTGGCTCAGTTAGTATACCACCTTAGTTAGTTGAGTTTGGTTTGAGACCCATACATAGGGTTCTTCTATTTCTTTGTACTAAAGTTCTTTTGGCTTACACAACTAAGAAGATGAAAACTGTTTTCAGCCTCCACCCTTGTGTGTATTCCCCCATTGTGCAAGCAAGAAAGCTACAAGTGAGACTCCTTCCTTCTCTCCCACAATCTTGACATGGTATCAGAGCCTTGTTCATGGTAAGGAGCTCAAGAAAGCAAGCCAAGCTCGTGGTGTTTTGGTAAGAGGAGCAGTGTTGCTTTCATTTTCTGTTTTGGGAGCAGATCTCTGCAAGTAGCACAGCCGGAAAGTGCAGGAGTGCATTGGCTCAGGTTGAGACGCCCTTCGCGGTGAAGCAAGAGGGCAGTATATGCTGTGGGTAAGGGCTTTAGCCCTTGGCGACCTTGTTTTTTTGATTTGAGGCCATTTTGGGGCCTGTTTTGGAGGCAGAAGTTTTCTGCACGCACTCAAGAAAAGGCCCAGGTTTATGCTGTGCAGCCACTGTTCTACAGGTCGGTGAAAAGTTACTATAGAAATTGCATCGTATGCTTGTGCGCAGAGACATTGGGAGTTACAGAATCATCCCTGTTCCCTGTTGATGCAAAATCGTCACTAGGAAGTGACTGTGTGGTCAAATACCACTTTTGTCAGTTTTGCAAATTTGCCTTTGTGAGGCTGAAGCTGTGTTCTTTGCAGTGACAGAATTTTTTGCAATGTTCTGTAATGGCGTCTGATTCTCTCTCACAGATTGTCACTGAAAAGCTTGACAAGAACAACTTCCAAGCATGGAAGTTTAGAATGACGAATTTCCTTATGGGAAAAGGATATTGGGAATTTGTTGCAGGAAATGAAGAAGAACCAGTTCTTCCTGATGTTCCCAATCAACAGCAAATGCAGGCATTTAAAGCATGGCATGAGAGAGCCAGGAAAGTTATGTACTGGCTGTCTATCAGCATTTCAGACTCTATGATTGTGCATATTCAAGATGCAAGTATGCCAAAGGAGGCATGGGATACTTTGTCAAAAATATATAGTACAAATACGCAAGCCAGGAAAATGCAGCTCAAGCAAGAGTTGCACAATGTGCAAAGAGAAAGTATGAGCATCAATGACTACCACATGAAGGTGAAGAAGATTGCAGATGCACTTGCTTCCATTGGGTCGCCAGTGGAAGATGATGATTTAGTCTCAGTGACCTTGAATGGTCTAGGAAAGGATTATGCACAGTTTCGGACATCCATTTCAGTTTGTGAAAGATTTCGTGATTTTGAGGAGTTGATTGCTCTTCTAATTTTTTAGGAGCAGAGAAATGGTGGTGCATCTTCTTCAGGAGGAACTTCAAAGGAAGCTATCTTCTACTCAAATGCTGGAAGAGGTAGAGGCAGAGGTAGAGGAGGCCGATATGGAGGCCGTGGTAGAAATCAGAATATGCAGCAAACTCAAGAAAACTAGTCCTATGGAGGAGGACGTGGTAACTCTAGAGGCAGGGGAAGCCAAAGAGGTCGTGGTGGATGGCAAAGAGGCCAAAATGCAAACAGTAATGTTGAATGCTACTACTATGGTAAAATGGGTCATATGGCTAAAGACTGCTATAAAAAACAGAATGACATCATGAATGGAAAACTGCAACAAGGGAATTATGCATCTTCTAGTAGACAGGGTGATGACAGAAATGAGCACTTGTTTATGGTGCAGCACATGAACAATTCTGTGACAAGTGCACAAGAAAGCAATGATGTATGGTATGTTGACTCAGGTGCATCAAACCACATGACAGGTCATGCAGAATGGATAGAGGATGTAAGAAAAATGGAAAAACCAGGATTTGTGAAGACTGGTGATGATACTACACATCCTATTGTGCAGATTGGAAAAATTCCTTTGTCTATGCAGGATGGGAAAAAGAAATACCTGTCCGATGTATTTCATGTCCTGAATATCACCAAGAATCTGGTTTCTGTTGGTCAAATGGTTGAGCAGGGCTTGCAGGTCAGATTTAATCCTCATGGATGCTTTGTTGAGGATATGAAAAATAAAGGTCGCTTGATAGCAAAAGGAAAGAAGAAGGGCAGAATGTTTACATTGGATGCAGACATGTCTGAATTGAGTGCAACAATGTTTGCACATGGGACCGGTGTAGTTGCAGATATTGATATCTGGCATAAACGCATTGGTCATGTTAATGTACAGTGACTTAAATCAATACAGTCCCAAAATATTGTTGCAGGATTGCCCAAATTCAGGTTGCAGAAATGCATAAGGTATGTGAAGCCTGTCAGTTTGGAAAACAGGCAAGGAAACCATTTCCTAGACATGTTCAAGAGAGTGAGAAGCCATTGGAATTAATCCACTCTGATGTGTGGACTACTAAAGCTGCATCTCTTGGAGGCTGACATTATTTTGTCACTTTTATTGATGACTATAGCAGAAAAGTTTGGGTGTATTTTATGAAAAAGAAAAGTGAAGTTTTTGGGCATTTCAAAACTCTTAAAGCTATGGTTGAAAAAGAAACAGGCCTGCAGATAAAATGCCTAAGGTCAGATGGAGGGGGAGAGTACCTCTCAAATGAGTTTGCAAGGTTCCTGCAGGAGCATGGCATAAAGCAGCAATATTCATGCAGTCATACCCCACAACAAAATGGAATTGCAGAAAGGAAAAACAGGTATATTGGAGAGGTATCTCGTGCCATGCTCAATGAAAAAGACTTGCTAGATTTTTATTGGGCTGAAGCAGTTGCTACAGCAGTCTACATAATGAACAGGACTCCCACTGCAGCAATACATGGAATGACTCTAGAGGAGAGGTATACTGGTAGGAAACTAGATATTTCTCATTTGAAAATTTTTGGTTGCATTGCCTATGTACATGTGCCAGATGAGTTGAGATCCAAGTTGGATCCAAAAGCTGAGAAGTGCATCTTTATTGGTTACTCTCTGCAGCAAAAAGGGTATAGATGCTATAACCCTTCTACTCGTAAGTTTACAGTGAGCAGAGATGTTGTTTTTTATGAGATGAGTAGCTGGTATAAACCAGTAAATGTGTTTGATGATGTAGATGCACAAAATGGTAATGCTGCACAGAATTCACAGCACAAGTCACAAAATATTAGTGGACCTGGAGCGTCCTCTAGCAGTGGTTCACATTCTTCGCCATGGACAGGCAGATTGAGATCAGGAGAATCTTCTCAAAGTAATGCAGATAGTGGTATGCAGGTATCACGAAAAGAAAAAGAGAAGGTTGTTTGATGTGAATGCAGGTCACTCTTATGTGGATGGTGAATCCAGTGGCTCAGAACAGAGCATTGATGATGAGTTGGGTATTCCTTCTATTGTTTCACCCGGAGTAAGGAAGACTAGGGATGTTTTGAGAGCACCTAAGAGTGAACCTACTTTGCGCAGGTGTATGAGAGCTAGGTATCCTGTGGATAGGCTGAAATATGATGGATTTACAGCCATTCACTATGCATATATGGTCAAAATGATACAGGAACCAAAATCCACTTCTTTTGAGCAAGCCATGGGAAAAGAAAAATGGGAGAAAGCCATGGATGAAGAAATGGGTACCTTGGAAGCACATGCTACATGGGAATTGGTACCTTTGCCTAAAGGTAAAAATGCAATTGGCTGTAAGTGGGTTTATAAGGTGAAGCACAATGCAGATGGTTCGGTGAACAGATATAAGGCAAGATTAGTAGTCAAGGGGTATGCACAAACATATGGCATTGACTATGAAGAAACATTCAGTCCGGTTGCAAGGATGGCAACCGTAAGAGCAATCATTGCTATGGCTGCATCAAAGGGATGGATGTAAAGAATGCCTTCTTGCATGGTGATTTGCAAGAAGAGGTCTATATGGAGCAGCCACCAGGTTATGTGCATGCTGTTCATCCTGAGTTTGTTTGCAGGTTGAAGAAAGCCTTGTATGGCTTTAAGCAAGCACCTAGAGCATGGTCTGATAAGATAGGACAGTATCTTGTCACTATTGGCTTTCAGATTTCCAAGGCAGATTTCTCATTTTATGTGAGAAAAACAGAGAAAAGTATTATGCTACTTGTCATTTATGTTGATGATTTGATTATGACAGGTGACAGTGATGAAGATATCCTTCATGTGAAAATGCTATTGAAGTAGAAGTTTGAGATGAAGGATTTGGGAGAGCTGCGTTATTTCTTGGGCATTGAGGTGATTAGATCACCAAGTGGGATACAGCTCTTGCAAAGGCAGTATGGATTGGACATGCTGTCCAAATATGGGATGATAGGCTGTAAGCCTATTTCAGTTCCTTTGGAGCAGAATGTGAAGTTGAGCATAGATGCAGGTGGGCTTCTAGAAGACCCTACTATGTATAGATGCATAGTATGAAGTTTGATTTATATGACTATTACCAGGCCATATTTGAGCTATGTTGTTGGATTGGTAAGTCAGTTTATGCAGGCTCCAAGGAAACCACATTTGGATGCGGCTAGACGCATACTCAGGTATGTGAAGTCCACATTACAGTATGGACTATTTTATTAGACTGGGGTTCAGATACAGTTGCATGGATACACTGATGCTGATTGGGATGGTAGTATTTCTGATAGACGATCTACTAGTGGATATGTGTTCTCTTTTGGGAGCGCTGCAGTCACTTGGAGCAGCAAGAAACAGCCTACAGTTGCCTTGTCGAGCACAGAGGCTGAGTACAGGGGTGCAGCAATGGCTGCATGTGAGGTAGCTTGGTTGCATAAGCTACTTTATGATATGCATCAGTCTACAGATGGGCAAATAACCCAGTCTATCATGCTAGAACAAAGCACATTGAGGTGCATTATCACTATGTGCGAGAGGGGGTTTTACTAAGTCTTATTGATCTAGTTTATATCAGCACAGAGGATCAGGTAGCTGACATATTCACGAAGGCATTGGGCGCAGAGAAGCTGCGCAAGTTCAGAGACCTGCTTGGTGTGCAGGAATTGGGATTGAGCTCGAGGGGGAGTGTTGAGATATCGAGCTCCACTCGTGATACGCCACGGTGACCGTTGTGTATTTATGTCACCGACTTGTTAGTTGCAGATGCGGTTGGTACGCCGCCCATGAATAATAGCTACATGACAGCTATCCTTATCTACTCTAGTTCATGGCTCAGTTAGTATGCCACCTTAGTTAGTTGAGTTTGGTTTGAGACCCATACATAGGGTTCTTCTATTTCTTTGTACTAGAGTTCTTTTGGCTTACATAACTAAGAAGACAAAAACTGTTTTCAGCCTCCACCCTTGTGTGTATTTCCCCATTGTGCAAGCAAGAAAGCTACAAGTGAGACTCATTCCTTCTCTCCCATAATCTTGACAGTGGTATCCAATTAATCCATGCAATGATAAAAAGGAGATGGGTTTGAAGGCCCAAAATCTCTAAAAGTGTGGCTGGTGGATTAGATGAAAAGGGAAGAGTTCCAAGTGGAGATACTATGGTCAATACCCAAGTGGATGAGACTAGAGGTCATAATCGTACATCTAACAATGTGCACCACTGTGGGATGTAAAATGGTGATGGGCCTAGGATTGAAACCCCACCTAGTTTGGGTTGTAGCAATGACACATGCACAATAATCCAAATAGGGAAGGTTTGAATGAGCCTAAATTTGTGGATCTCACTATAAGAGAGGTCTTTGGGAAGTTGAAATGACTAGTCTACTTGAATGATAAGACACATGAGCCCAATGAGTTCTTTCATTTAATAAATAGTACCCAAGAAGAGATAGCCCACATTGGCATTATGTCAATAGAAAGGCTTGGACTGGTAGATGTACAAGACCCCAAGATTAAACTTTGATGATCAAAATGTAGTGAGCTAACTTGCACATGTGGCATGAGGCTAGCCCTTGCATTTTGTGCCATTTTTTGTTTATCTTGGTTAGTCTAATAGGATGCAATGTATATGCCAAGTAAACCATGTGTTTAATGAATTAAAATGACACATTCTCATTAGGCCAAGAGGGCCATGCTTGTTGGATTTAATGTTTGATTTCATAAGGCCAAGAGGGCCATGCATTTGTGATCTATTTGGTGTGGGTGCGGTTAATAGTTTCTTGTCTTACATGTGTTTGCAATCATGAATTATTAATTTTTTAAAATTCGAAATGTGTGTTTTAAGCAAAAAATGATGTTTTATTGGTTTCAGGGAGTCGAATCTTGTTCATATGGGATTAAATTATATATGAAGATGGATCTAAGTTTCCATTAATTTTTTTACTCAAAAAAATCAAGAAATCATTTAATTTATATAAGAAAAATAAGAGAAAATACTCAAAAATATGGTTTTTGGCAAAGAAAATAGGGAAAAAATAGTTTGTGTCTGAAAAATTATGAAAAATTAGAGATATATTTGTGTAAGTATAACAAAGGTAAATCATGAGGTTTTCCCCCGCCATTATGTTTTAGTGCATGTTTATCACTTTTTATTATAAAAAAACATACATGAAGACACCCTTTTAACATATCCAATCTTTATGCATATTCTATCATATAGGATTCATTTGATTTAAGTTTAAAAAGGGCAGTAGCATGGATTATTTCAATGTTGCCTTAGCAATGGCACACTGCATTAGAGTGAAGTTATGAAAATAATTATTTGTGCACATCCACACTATTTGATTTATAAGTTTACTTGTTTGTGTACTCTATGGCATTAGCTTTGCATTCACACTTTCATACATGATATCAATAAAATAATCTCTAGGATGCATAGCACTTGCTTTGGAATGTTTGACCCACGTTGAGTGCGAGGTTCTCTAAGCTGTAGGTCCAATGTTATCGTTTTCTTTGGGGACTGATATGGTAAGGATTAAATTATCTCCTAGAACATTTCATTTAAAGAGAGAACTTTGTGCATATGTATTATATGTTGAAATGATGCATCTTGGGGCTAATCCCTAGGGTGTAGGAGAGCCATAGTGGAGCCATAGCAATAAGCTGGAGGGTGCTCCCTTCATTTGTGCTACGAGGTGCTAGACACCATTATATTTGGGTACTCCAATTTCTTGGAGTTGGGAAAGGCATCATGTTGGACTACAATCTAGAGATTTTATCTACAAACACATTATTTGGATAAATCAGTTCATAGTGTCTATACGCTCTTGGCTACAAGGCCATGGGGTTGTTTAGGTGAGTTTAGGAGGCCCAACTAGATCCCTAGAGCCAACATCGTGCCCATTTTTGGTCTTGTTGTTATTTTTGGCATCTGAGGTCATTTTTTGTCTTTATTCTGGACCTACAAGTGGTCTCAATAGTAGTTTTTAGATGTATTACAGTTTTGATTGTGTTCATAGGCACAAGTTACAGATTTCAAATTTGTAAGGTTTTAGGTATTTGCTGGATTATAGAAATAGAAGGTATCTATGTCCAAATTACAGATTGCAGTTATTGTTGTACAATGAGTGAAAAAGACTATGTTTTTAGTTGTGGTGCACCTTGCTTACATATTGCATTTTTTTGCAAGTTATTTGTTTTGTCAACATGTTTAACAACTTCAACAAGATTTATGGCGAGAAGCTTGATTTAAAAAATTATCATACATGAAAGTTCTGAATGAAAATTGTCTTGAAGAGAAGTTTTTTGGAATTAAATTAAAGGAGACATGGTAATAGCAATCAAAGTTCTTGCACAAAATGCTACTACAGAATATGTAAAGGCTAGGAAAGATTGGGAGAGCAGACACACAATACGTCATGTATTGGCTATCTTGTTAGTGCCACAAATAGCATGATAGGCTATTTGCAAGAATTTGATACCCTTGCTATTGCTTAGAAGATTCTGATAGGGCTGTTTGAAGTAAACACAAAGGCCAAAAAGATACAACTCACATCAAAGCCGAACCAAGTGAAAAGAGAGAACTTGTTCATTAATGATTATGCCTTAAAGATCAACACTATTATGAAAGCCCTTTTGAGAGGTACATTTAGGCATCAAAATTGAAGGAAAAAATAGAGAATTTGCAGTAAAAATCAAGAGAGGCACTAAATTTTTCTAAGAGAGAGTGGGTGGTCTGGAATGCATTAAAGCATCAGTTCATCAACTAGAGCTCACTAGACAACCCATTTAAAAAGGCACAACTTTGGCATCACAAAGTATCTACTTGATGCAAAAGCCAGAAAAAGCATCTAGGAGACCCAATTAGTAGAAAGTGACACCATGAAGGTGCATGTGCTTTGAGATCTCGAATCCGAGTTTGTTTGGGCTTCCGATTCTAAGTAAACTATTTTTGTCAACAATGTGAATTGAACTAGTTTTTTGTTTGGGCATAAATTTTTGGCATCCCTTCATTTTGCCAAAAAAAATGGAAATCTGCAAACCGATCAAATCATGGGGAACCCTCTTGGACATAAGATGTAGCAATTCTTCACTTCAAATCACCGTTTGTATCACACAAAATAACACACTATGTAGAGAAGTGAAATTTTAGTCACTTTCTATTCTCTTTCTCTCTCTTCATAATGTGTGTTCATGCCTGCTGAGAGGATAGGAAAAAGGTGTATCTAATCACGACAAGATGCAAGAAATGGAGCAAGCGAGCACAAAGGTGGTCTTTAGCAACTATGTGGAATATCAGTGGGGTGTCCACATATCCCCCAAATCATAAAAAATTAAGCAGTTTTCTTGCAGTAAGTCTCGATTTTAAAGGAAATTCGATTCTATTATTATTTTCGTCATAAAATTGAGGTGCATATGGACTAAAATTTAATATGAAATTGATATGTGTTGTCTTTAAGGACTATGAGCCCAAGATTTCAAAATGGTGGTTGTCATAATGCAAATATTAATTATCTAGTACATGAAAAACATGTAAAATTGAGAAATATGATGATAATTGATAAATTTGATAAAAGCAATGGTATATATGGGACAAAATGATGTATGCTTGCCATGACTGTGCTTCTCTATTTTTTGATGAGAAATTGCAAATTATTAGCAATTATGCAACAATAAATAATAAAAAATAGAAAAATAGATTTTAAGACTTGAAAAATAGGAAAATTTAGGGAGCCTTAGCCTACACTCACTTTTGTGTTAAAGTAGTCATGTCAAGGTAGTTTCTATGAAAAAATGATACATAAAACATAAAGAATCAATTTATACAAGACACAGACATAAGATGAATGGTGAAATTCTAGATATTCACAAAAGGAAGGACCAAATGTTTGTGCATCATAGTAGGAATTGAGGGTTTTATCGAATATTTAAAGGAGTAGAAGCATGGGTTAGCTTGGTTCCATCTCTTCAACACCACACTACAATAGAAAAAAATCATAAAAAGAATGGTTTTGCATGTTACATGGTTATTTTATCAATTAGAATGATTTGAGTACCATGTGAGATGGCACGTTGTATATGCATAAAAGCATGGTATCATATTAAACTTCCTGGATATATAGCACTTGTTTGAAAAAACCATTGATCCATGTTGAGAGAATGAGGCTCCTTCGCTATGGAATAGTGTGAGGTTCTTTGGGAAAGATTGTGTGAGGATACAAAAAATATCCTGGAACGATAGAAACTAAGAGATGACTTTGTTTCATGGCTTGGAAACGGGAACTATAACTACAATAGATCTATTTTATGCAGCCTTTCAAAGAGATTTTTCCCTTGAGAGAGGTGGTTAGTATTGGCTACATGTTTTGAATGCAAGACGTCAAGAGCCTCATGAGAATTCTTGAGCTTATACCAAGAAATTGAAGGACACATTTTGTAAATTGTAAGCCTCTATTCCCATTCCACCTGTTGCCCAACTATAGTACTTCCTACATGGACTAGATTTTAGCATCCAAGTCCAGTTGAGTAGTGTTACTCTCGTTGATATAGATACTACCATTACATGAGCGGAGGAGATAGAGTCACGATTACAAGCGGCATGTTCAACTAGGTCAAACATCTATTCAAGTTTGGGTCCTAGCAATAATTTGGCATTAACTACAACTAGTGGAATTCAAGGTGTGGTAAGTACACCCATGACCAACCCTAACGTAAGAGAAGGTGTGATGCAAAATGTGCCTATGTTGTTGACTCTTCCTAATGCTATTATGCCAATGGCTAGCCAAATGGCTTCATTGAATAACATAAGCCAAATGAAAAATCCCAATGTACTACCTACTAATCAGCAATACTTAACCATGTGGTTAGGCCATTGAAACACCAAGCAGACGTTCATGATTATGAGTCTAGAGCATCAAATATTCTTAGCAAAGTTAAGGATATGATGAAGCATTATACTGACATGATAACTAAACAGTGTAGAAAAATAGCCATAAATGAAAATTTCTTGAAGAAGCAACAAAACTTAATAGGAGGTCAATGCCTTGAAGAGGTGGTCCGTTGAGGTTTAGCTATAAATGGCGTGGTGGTCAACACTTACCTCCAAACTGTCCCAATGTTAAATGTGACATATTATGATAAGTCTAGCCACTCTGTTGGAGCAAGATTAGTTGCTTTCAACAAGGAAGTAGACATCGAAGTTCTATTAATCATTGAGGACAAGGAAACAATATTTAGCAAGATGAGGGAGCAAACTAGATTTTATGGAGAGGAAAGGTTGTTGTGGAAGAACTGCCTAGTGGTAGTGGCATAAGTCTAATTGAAGCAATGCATATTAATATTACTAGTGCTTCTAATTTACGAATAGTTATGAAATGTTAGAAGTCAAAGAGGGAGATAAAGATAATGTAAAACATGTTGAGGAAACCCCTAAACAGGATTATAAGAGCAAGCAAATCCTTAGCTTGACGCACTAGATGGTCCTTTGAAGGTTATTGATGGTAAAGTAGATGTGAATAAGTGTCAAGGAGAGGGCTGAGAGGTGAGACAAAAAAGAGAAGAAGAGAGAAAAAAGAGGAGAGAGAAATACTAGAAAGATAAAAATAAAGAGAGAGAAGCCATAAAAGCCAAGTATAAGCAAGCAAGATGAGAGATAGTAATTGTATTATGATCAAAGATGGCAAAAATTACATGTCTCACACATTTTATACATGTGTCAATGTGACAAGGTATTATTAATAACTCTCTCTCACAAACACTGGTGGGTATTCCCAATTTCTTACAATCCATCCCTACCCAAAGGTTTTTTCCCACAAAAACAAAGTTAGAGAGGCAAAGAAGGACAGATAAAACAGAGTACTACTCTGATTTTAGTATACAAAAGATGTGATGGGAATCAAATAGTGAAGAGTTAGTTGCTAAAATGAAAACATAAAGGAAAGCCTCTACCATATACATAATTTGGATGTCTTCAAAATAATTGGAGCCTTCAAATCTTCAAAAAATGACCTCAGTAAATAATAGAGAGCTTGTTGTATAAAACAGGGCATGTTGAAGAAAACTGCCATAACTTCATATAAAACCATCCAAATAGAGCACGCTACATATCAAAACGTAGCTATTGAAGAGTACTTTAACTCTTTGTAGGTGGCTAAATTTTTAAAATTAGTTAGAATAAAATATACTCCTAAAAAATATTTTCTAGACCCCATTTAGAGTGTAATTGGCTCCCATATGACTATATCGCAACCACCACCAATACATCCCATAGGTAGGGAAACTCATCCAAAATGGAATTCGGTCTCCAAGAAGCTTCCTCAAGTGGTAAAACCTTCAACTTAATGATGGAGCTAGAGCAAAGCTTCTTTTCACGCTCACCGATGATCTCCTCACAGGAATGTACTAAATACGTCCTTCATCCATAGGGGTAGCTTATCAACTACTTCCATGTGAGTACCATAAAAGGGTATGAGCACACTAACATGGAATACATTATGAATCTTAGTGGAAGAGGGAAGTTCCAATCGATATGCCAAGTCTCCAATATGCTTCAAGATCTTGTAGGGCCCATAAAACCTATGAGAAAGTTTATTGCTAGAGCCATCATTTAAAGTAGAATATTGAAACTTGGATACTTTCAAGAAAGCTAACTCTCCCTCTTGGAACTCCAAAGGTTGCCTCTTCTCATCATCATACACCTTCATCTGATCATGAGCTTTTTTAAGATTCATCTTACATTATTAAAGAAGGGTGTGCATTCTTTCCAATTCCTCCTTTCCATGATTCCACTAGAAATAATTGTGGATAAGGGTACCTTGTAGCTATACATAGCCTCAAATGAAAAACTGAAGTGGAGGAGTCCGAGAGATGGAAAAAATCAGAGGTCAAGAGCTACATGTTATCTTCTCCTCCATCATTCTTCTTTCATTCTCAGTGTACTACAACAAGTGGTATCCTCCAAAGATAGATATCCCCAACTTAAGGACACTTTACATATGCTTCTATTTTAGATACATACATCCATAGAGTATGGCTTAGGATATGTCGTATTAATCAACACTCCCCCTCAAGCTCAGAATGCGCTTGCACACATAAGACTCCAAGTGCACTAGTGAAGTACTAAAAAATATCTTTACATAATGCTTTGGTAAAGATATCAACAACTTGGTCATTTGTTTTCACATGGACCAAGTCAATCTCTCCATCAATGACTTTTTCTCTAATGAAATGATAGTGCACTTCTATGTGTTTTGTCCTTGCATGGTAGTCTGGTGGGTTCTTTGCCAACATAATGCTGCCAACATTGTCACAATACATAATGACTCCACCATCAATCTCTATCCCCATGTCATATAAGATCAATCTCAGCCATGCTGCTCACATGCTACCAATGCAATGCCTCTATACTCTGCTTCAATGCTTGATAGAGATGTTGAGATATCAAGCTCCACTCGTGATATGCCAGGGTGACCATTGTGTATTTATGCCACCGACTTGTCAGTTTTTGCAGATGCGGTTGGTACACCGCCCATGAATAATAGCTAGATGACAGCTATCCTTATCTACTCTTTTTCGTGGCTCAGTTAGTATGCCACCTTAGTTAGTTGAATTTGGTTTGAGACCCATATATAGGGTTCTTCTATTTCTATGTACTAGAGTTCTTTTGGCTTACACAACTAAGAAGACGAAAACTGTTTTCAGCCTCCACCTGTGTGTGTATTCCCCCATTGTGCAAGCAAGAAAGCTACAATTGAGACTCCTTCCTTCTCTCCCACAATCTTGACATGGTATCAGAGCCTTGTTCGTGGTAAGGAGCTCAAGAAAGCAAGCCAAGTTCGCGGTGTTCTGGTAAGAGGACCAGTGTTGCTTTCATTCTTCTGTTTTGGGAGCAAGTCTCTGCAGGTAGCACAGCCAAAAAGTGCAAGAGTGCATTGTCTCAGGTTGAGACGCCCTTCGTGGTGAAGCAAGAGGGTAGTATATGCTGCGGGAGAAGGCTTTAGGCCTTAGGTGACCCTGTTTTTTTTATTTGAGGCCATTTCGGGGCCTATTTTGGAGGCAGAAGTTTTCTGCACACACTCGGGAAAAGACCCTATTTTATGATGTGCGACCACTGTTCTACAATATGGTGAAAAGTTACTGTATAAATTGCATCGTATGCTTGTGCGTAGAGACATTCGGAGTTACAGAATCATCCTTGTTTCCTGTTGATGCAAAATCGTCACTTGGAAGTGACTGTGTGGTCAAATACCACTTTCGTCAATTTTGCAAATTTGCCCTTGTGAGGCTGAAGCTGTGTTCTTTGCAGTGACAGAATTTTTTGCAGTGTTCTGTAATGGCGTCTGATTCTCTTTCACAGATTGTCACTGAAAATCTTGACAAGAACAACCTCCAAGCATGGAAGTTTAGAATGACGAATTTCCTTATGGGAAAAGGATATTGGGAATTCGTTGCAGGAAATGAAAAAGAACCAGTTCTTCCTGATGTTCCCAATCAACAGCAAATACAGGCATTTAAAGCATGGCATGAGAGAGCCAGAAAAGTTATGTACTAGCTCTCTATCAGTATTTCAGATTCTATGATTGTGCATATTCAGGATGCAAGTATGCCAAAGGAGGCATGGGATACTTTGTCAAAAATGTATAGCACAAATACGCAAGCCAAGAAAATGCAGCTCAAGCAAGAGTTGCACAATGTGCAAAGAGAAAATATGAGCATCAATGACTACAACATGAAGGTGAAGAAGATTGCAGATGCACTTGCTTCCATTGGGTCGCCAGTGGAAGATGATGATTTAGTTTCTGTGACCTTGAATGGTCTAGGAAAGGATTACGCACAGTTTCGAACATCCATTACCGTCCGTGAAAGATTTCCTGATTTTGAGGAGCTCATTGCTCTTCTAATTTCTGAGGAGCAGAGAAATGGTGGTGCATCTTCTTCAAGAGGAACTTCAAAAGGAGCTGTCTTCTACTCAAATGCTAGAAGAGGTAGAGGCAAAGGTAGAGGAGGCCGATCTGGAGGCCGTGGTAGAAATCAGAATATGCAGCAAACTCAAGAAAACCAGTCCTATGGAGGAGGATGTGGTAACTCTAGAGGCAGGGGGAGCCAAAGAGGTCGTGGTGGATGGCAAAGAGGCCAAAATGCAAACAGTAATGTTGAATGCTACTACTGTGGTAAAATGGGTCATTAGGCTAAAGACTGCTATAAAAAGCAGAATGACATCATGAATGGAAAACTGCAACAAGGGAATTATGCATCTTCTAGTAGACAGGGTGATGACAGAAATGAGGATTTGTTTATGGTGCAGCACATGACCAATTCTGTGACAAGTGCAGAAGAAAGAAACGATGTGTGGTATGTTGACTTAGGTGCATCAAACCACATGACAAGTCATGCAAAATTGATGCAGGATGCAAGGAAAATGGAAAAACCAGGATTTGTGGAGACTGGTGATGATACTGCACATCCTATTGTGCAGATTGGAAAATTTCCTTTGTCTATGCAGGATGGGAAAAAGAAGTACTTGTCGGATGTATTTCATGTCCCGAATATCACCAAGAACCTGGTTTCCGTTGGTCAAATGGTTGAGCAGGGCTTGCAGGTCAGATTTAATTCTCATGGATGCTTTGTTGAGGATATGAAAAATAAAGGTCACTTGATAGCAAAAGAAAAGAAGAAGGGCAGAATGTTTATGTTGGATGTAGACATGCCTGAATTGAGTGCAGCAATGTTTGCACATGGGACCGGTGTAGTTGCAGATATTGATATCTGGCATAAACGCATTGGTCATGTTAATGTATAGCGACTTAAATCAATGCAAGCCCAAAATATTGTTGCAGGATTGCCTAAATTCAAGGTTGCAAAAATTCATAAGATATGTGAAGCCTGTCAGTTTGGAAAACATGCAAGGAAACCATTTCCTAGACATGTTCAAGAGAGTAAGAAGCCATTGAAATTAATCCACTCTGATGTGAGGACTACTAAAGCTGCATCTCTTGGAGGCTGTTATTATTTTGTCACTTTTATTGATGACTATAGTAGAAAAGTTTGGGTGTATTTTATGAAAAAGAAAAGTGAAGTTTTTGGGCATTTCAAAACTCTTAAAGCTATGGTTGAAAAAGAAACAAGCCTGCAAATAAAATGCCTAAGGTCAGATGGAGGGGGAGAGTACCTCTCAAATGAGTTTGCAAGGTTTCTGCAGGAGCATGGCATAAAGTAGCAATATTCATGCAGTCATACCCCACAACAAAATGGAATTGCAGAAAGGAAAAATAGGCATATTGGAGAGGTATCTCGTGCCATGCTTAACGAAAAAGACTTGCCGAATTTTTACTGGGCTGAAGCAGTTGCTACAGCAGTCTACATAATGAACATGAGAGGTACACTAGTAGGAAACTAGATATTTCTCATTTGAAAATTTTTGGTTGCATTGCCTATGTTCATGTGCCAAATGAGTTGAGATCCAAGTTGGATCCAAAAGCTGAGAAGTGCATCTTTATTGGTTACTCTCTGCAGAGCAGAAAGGATATAGATGCTATAACCCTTCTAGTCGTAAGTTTACAGTGAGCAGAGATGTTGTTTTTGATGAGATGAGTAGCTGGTATAAACCAGTAAATGTGATTGATAATGTAGATGCACAAAATGGTAATGCTGCACAGAATTCACAGTAGCAGTCACAAGATATTAGTGGACCTGGAGCGTCCTCTAGCAGTGGTTCACATTCTTCGCCATGGACAGGCAAATTGAAATCAGGAGAATCTTCTCAAAGCAATGCAGATAGTGGTATGCAAGTATCACGAAAAGGAAAAGAGAAGGTAGATCAGCCCATGGTTGATATGAAAGCAGGTCACTCTTATGTGGATGGTGAATCCAGTGGCTCAGAACAGAGCATTGATGATGAGTTGGGTATTCCTTCTATTGCTACACCTGGAGTAAGGAAGACCAGGGATGTTTTGAGAGCACCTGGGAGTGAACCTACTTTGCGCAGGTCTACCAGAGGTAGGTATCATGTGGATAGGCTGAAATATGATGGATTTACAGCCATTCACTATGCATATATGGTCAAAAGTGATACAAGAATCAAAACCCACTTCTTTTGAGCAAGCCATGGGAAAAGAAAAATGGGAGAAAGCCATGGATGAAGAAATGGATGCCTTGGAAGAAAATGCTACATGGGAATTGGTACCTTTGCCTAAAGGTAAGAATGCAATTGGCTGTAAGTGGGTTTATAAGGTGAAGCACAATGCAGATGGTTCTGTGAATAGATACAAGGCAAGATTAGTAGTCAAGGGGTATGCACAAACATATGGCATTGATTATGAAGAAACATTCAGTCCAGTTGCAAGGATGGCAACTGTATGAGCAGTCATTGCTATGGATGCATCAAAGGAATGGTCTTTACATCAGATGGATGTAAAGAATGCCTTCTTGCATGGTGATTTGCAAGAAGAGGTATATATGGAGCAGCCACCAGGTTATGTGCATGCTGTTCATCCCGAGTTTGTTTGCAGGTTGAAGAAAGCCTTGTATGGCTTGAAGCAAGCACCTAGAGCATGGTCTTACAAGATAGAACAGTATCTTGTCACTATTGGCTTTCAGATCTCCAAGGTAGATTTCTCACTTTATGTGAGAAAAACAGAGAAAGATATTATGCTACTTGTCATTTATGTTGATGATTTGATTTTGACAGGTGACAGTGATGAAGATATCCTTCATGTGAAAATGCTATTGAAGCAGAAATTTTAGATGAAGGATTTGGGAGAGCTTCGTTATTTCTTGGGCATTGAGGTGATTAGATCACCAAGTGGGATATGGCTCTTGCAAAGATAGTATGGATTGGACATGCTGTCCAAATATGGGATGACAGGCTGTAAGCCTATTTCAGTTCCTTTGGAGCAGAATGTGAAGTTGAGCATAGATGCAGGTGGGCTTCTACAAGACCCTACTATGTATAGACGCATAGTATGAAGTTTGATTTATATGACTATTACCAGGCCATATTTGAGCTATGTTGTTGGATTGGTAAGTCAGTTTATGCAGGCTCCAAGGAAACCACATTTGGATGTGGCTAGACGCATACTCAGGTATGTGAAGTCCACATTGCAGTATGGACTATTTTATGAGACTGGGATTCAAATACAGTTGCATGGATACACTGATGCTGATTGGGCTGGTAGTATTTCTGATAGACGATCTACCAGTGGATATTTGTTCTCTTTTGGGAGTGCTGCAGTCACTTGGAGCAGCAAGAAATAGCCTACAGTTGCCTTGTCGAGCATAGAGGCTGAGTACAGGGGTGCAGCAATGGCTGCATATGAGGTAGCTTGGTTGCATAAGCTACTTTATGATATGCATCAGCCTACAGATGGGCCAGTTGTCATTTATTGTGACAACATGAGCAGTATACACTTGGCAAATAACCTAGTCTATCATGCTAGAACAAAGCACATTGAGGTGCATTATCACTATGTGCGGGAGAGGGTTTTACTAGGTCTTATTGATCTAGTTTATATCAGCACAGAGGATCAGGTAGCTGACATATTTATGAAGGCATTGGGCGCAGAGAAGCTGCGCAAGTTCAGAGACCTGCTTGGTGTGCAGGAATTGGGATTGAGCTCGAGGGGGAGTGTTGAGATATCGAGCTCCACTCGTGATATGCCAGGGTGACCGTTGTGCATTTATGTCACCGACTTGTCAGTTTGCAGATGCAGTTGGTACACCGCCCATGAATAATAGCTAGATGACAGCTATCCTTATCTACTCTAGTTCATGGCTCAGTTAGTATGCCACCTTAGTTAGTTGAATTTGGTTTGAGACCCATATATAGGGTTCTTCTATTTCTATGTACTAGAGTTCTTTTGGCTTACACAACTAAGAAGAGGAAAACTGTTTTCAGCCTCCACCTATGTGTGTATTCCCCCATTGTGCAAGCAAGAAAGCTACAAGTGAGACTCCTTCCTTCTCTCCCATAATCTTGACAAGAGAAACTGTAGGTTGCTTCTTACTGCTCCAACTTACCATGGCTGATCCAAATGAGAATGCATAGCCACTAGTAGATCTTCTATCCATAGAGCTACCTGTCGAGTCTGCATCTGATGATGCCAGGAGGCATATTTCACGGTGGATTCCATGCCACGGTGGATTCCGTGAGGTTTTACAGTGGATTCCGTTAACTTTGTTGATTGGGGCTCATATACAAAGTGGATTCTTTGTGCAAGAAGTTGATGGGAACACTTATCCTTTTTGGGCGTTTCATTAATTTAGTGTGTACATGGGTGATTCCATAGCGGGCGATTCTGTAAAATACATATTAAATTAATAAATGTTTATGAGTTTAGAGTGCGTACTCCTAATAAATTAAGGTTAGGATTGATTTCTAACTAGTTGATTTATTTATGTAGCTGAAGACTGCTAGGTATTCACTTTTGTTGATTTAATTGTATTATTTTACTAACCATTGTGAATGCTTCAGTTGATGTGTAGAGGTAGTAGCAGTGGCGGAGGAAAGCATTGGAGGATAGCGTGTATTCGAGTTTTCACTTATATTTTGATGGGCGCATACCTTAGGCATGGCGCCTATATTTTGTCACGCCTATTTATTAAGGCGTTGGATATTTGCTTATTATTTTGTATGCGCATGGGCGCACGATTATGATATTTGTATTTGGACATTGTATTGGGTATGCCTGACTCTTTGGGCGCCCGCCCATTAGCTTTATTTCTATTTTGTGATAAAGCAAACTCAAAAGCCAAAAGCGTGCTATTTTGTAATTTGGGCTATTACTTGAGCTTGAAGATGATTAATACATAAAATACATGCTTTGTGGAGCACTCACACAAGGCATGGGGGGAGATTGCACCCAATTGGTCTCTTGTTCATGTCGTGCATGCTTTCTACCTTGAGTTTTGTGCAAAAAGTAGAGTTCTTTTGTTCTTGGAGACCTTTTGGCGTTCATTATGCGAGCATATAGCATCCGATCTGTGCACCAATGGTATCAGAGCGAAGCTGAGATCGAGAGCTTCCAATCGCTACCCATCTTGTGCGAAGACGGAGCTCCTAGAATGATCGAGCTCTACAGTCAGTCTCATCGCGAACGGTCGATACGAGTGGATTCCTGGCGGTGAAGAACCTCTGTCTACAGCCTCTGATTGCGAAGGACCGGCCTTGGGAAGCGGAGGACCATGTCAATATCTCTCCTTTCAAGTCGTTTTTCAAAAGAGAAGAGATAAGCTTCCATATCTCCAAGTTTCACTTCAAAGTCAATAAAGCTTTAGTAAAAAGCTTAGTTAGAAGCTTTAAAAAGCTTCAGGAATTAAATCATCAATAAGCGGCAACATGACGTGTTTGGCGGCATCAAATTCGACGACAATATATCGACGTCCTCAAATCAAAAAATTCCATAAGCTTTAGTTACTAAAGCTGCTAAGCTATCTAATCTTCTAAATCTTCAAAGTTCATCAAGTTCCATCAGTTCTGCAACTCCGCAAGTCAATCAAGTCATTAGAAGTCAGAACTGACTTATGCCAAAAACTCCCATAAGGACTGTTCCTGTACAGAAGCACTGAACTGCAAAGTTGTTCCCTGGAAGACTCTGTTCGCATACGCAGACTTGCTGAACCAGTTTCAGCACACGTAGAAGGTCATATGCAAAATTTACGAAGATTTCAAATCCCGCAATTGCAAAAGTCTAAGACCGTGAAAGCCAAACAAAAATCTATAAGCCTTGTACATCTGACTTTGAGCTACGCTCATCTCGCTAATTGGATTTTGAGAGTGTGAGGTCTTTTGAATTTTTACAGGATGACAGAATAAAATATGGATGATTTAATGGCTGAAAGTGATCTTCCTGAACTATGATGGAATAAAAATTGGATTTAATTATGATGTAGTTGGACGAAGAACGAAGAGCTCGGCAAGCCTTGCAAGTTCAATTGGCCAATTTACAAAGATCGAATACCGACAAAAATGGACCACAACCCGAAGATCTTATCCGACGAACCATCGATGCGACTCTCGAAGCTCAATCCATCCGCAAAGAAATAAAGATAAGTAAAAGAAATTTCAAATTCCGTACTTTCAATGGCACTCGAGATGGAAAGACTGTTCTTGCATTCATCAGTCAGTTTGATGATTACTTTCATGAAGAGACATACGCTGAAAAAGATAAAATCAAGTGTGTCACTAATCATTTAGTGGATAGAGCATCTCTTTGGTGGACTGTAGTTCATAAGAGCATAGATTGTCCCACTACCTGGGAGAGTTTCAAGAAGAAGTATATGTAGAATTTCCTTCCTCCACAATTCCATGAAAAAGCCATAAAGCAATGGGACCTTCTTTAGCAAAGAGATAGTGAGCCTATTTCCCAGTACACCGAATGCTTTTGGAATGCTTTACTCCAACTAAGCATACTTGAAGACGTACCTAAAGCGACTCACAAGTGCAAGTTTATGTCTGGATTACTTGGGCATTACTATGCTGAAGTCAATATGTTCAAGCCTCCAACTCTTGAAGATGCAATTTCTTTAGCTCATGACACTGAAGACAAGATTCGAGGAAGAGACAAGCATCCATAACAATTTCAAGCAAATGGTAATTATGGTTCTAAGCAATTCAATTCAAATTTTAGAAGATTCAATCAAAGTCGATTTCTTTCATCATCTTTCCGTAAGTCTTGGAAAAAACCACCTGTTTTGCCATCAAATACCAATCAAAACCCTAAGCCATCTTCACAGCCAAATCCTAATACTCCTAGACTTCCTGCCATTGCAAACAATGTATCTAAAGCCAAACCTATAGTGTGTTACAAATGCCATCAACCTGGACATCTAGCAGCCAATTTCCAATCGAAGAAGCAACCTGTCCATATCAACTATCTTGGAGCAATGGAAGATGAAGAACACGAGGAAATGCCTGACTTTACGAAAGATGAGGACGACGTTACTACTCCTTCGGATACTTCACCAGGTATGACAACTCCACATTCTTTGTTGACAATGAAATGCTTAGTGCATGGAAAAGAAAAGAATATTTTGCATGATGATGGTAGTACACATGATTTTATTTTTGTAAAGTTAGTGAAAGAATTAAAATTACAAACTGTTCCTACGCATTATCGCATTAAAGCAGCATTCTTAGGCACAAGGTATAATGGAACACAAGAGGTGCATGATTTAGAAATTCAAATTGGTGAATACACTGAAAGAAGGAATTTTCTAGTTGTACCATTACAATCCAGTGATATTATCCTAGGTATGCCTTGGCGTCATCAGCATAATCCTGACATAGATTATTCCACACATTCAAATAACATTCATTTTCAAGGAAAACAAATTACATTGTATGGTATACGCGCATCTAATGCTTTCCCACCGCTTACTCAGACTCAAGCTAAACGTGCATTACGTAAAAGTAGTAAATCTTATCTAATTTGGGTGAATGAACTTCAAGCTAAAGAAAAACATACGCACCCTAGGCATAAAGAATTCCTTGCACAATTCAAAGATTGTTTTGTTGAAGATCTACCACCTGGACTACCTCCTTCACATCCTGAAGACCACAAAATAGATTTAATTCTTGGTACACAACCACCTTGTAAAGCACCATATAGGCATAACCAGATAGAGTAGAAAGAAATTCAAAATCAAGTTGAGGAATTATTAAATAGAGGATTAATTAGACCTAGTAGTTCTCCATTTGGCGCACCTGTTTTTTTGATAAAGAAGAAGAATAATACTTATTATATGTGCATTGATTATCGTGCCCTAAATAAGATTACTGTAAAGAATAGATATCCAATTCTTAGGGTAGATGATCTTATGGATAAACTACAAGGTTCTGCCATATTTAGTAAAATAGATCTTGAATCTGGTTATCATCAGGTGAGATTAGATAAATCTGATATATTTAAGACTGCATTTAGAACACAATTTGATCATTATGAATTTCTAGTGATGCCTTTTGGATTGACTAATGCACCTGCTACATTTAATAGAATGATGAATCGCATATTTTTGAAATATCAGCATTGTGTTATAGTATTCTTTGATGATATCTTGGTATCCAGTAAAAATGAAAAGAGCATTATGAACATCTGTCTTTGGTTTTCAAGTTGTTGAAAGATAATCAATTGTATGCTAATCCAGAAAAGAGTGAGTTCTTTCAAACAGAAATTGAATATCTAGGTCATACTGTGTCATCAGAAGGTGTTAAGGTTGACCCTAAGAAGATAGAAGCAATATTAAACTGGCCTATACCTAAAAATATGCATGAGTTACGTTCTTTTCTAGGTCTTGCTAGTTTTTATAGGAAGTTGTGCCAAATTTTTCATTACTTGCTTTGCCTTTGACTAAACTTTTAAAGAAAGGTATTGTTTATCATTGGTCTGATAATCAACAGAAATCTTTTGATTTATTGAAACATGCATTAACCCATGCTCCTGTATTACAACTACCTAATTTTAATAGACCATTCTTTTTAGTAGTTACTGATGCTAGCAGAGCTGGAATACGAGTCATACTTATGCAAGATAATCATCCCATAGCCTATTCTAGCTGTAAACTGAAACCATCTGAACTTAAATATTCCACATATGATAAAGAATTGTTAGCTATTGTACAAAATTTAAGACAATGGAAACATTACTTAATGGGTTGTAAGTTTATGATTAAGACTGACCAACAAAGTATTAGACATCTCCTTAGCCAACCTCAAATATCTGATCGACATATCAAATGGGCAGCTTTTATTTAGAGTTTTCATCCTCTTATCCAATATCAACCAGGTAAAGAAAATGTAGTAGCCGATGCATTAAGTAGAAGACCGAGCATTCATAATATCTCTGTCATATCATTTGATTCACTAACCCTTATGAAAGATACTTATCATCAGGATATTACTTTTCATGTTGATTGGAATAAATTAGTTGGAAATAACTGGATTCCTATTGATTCACTGTCTTACATTGATGGATTCATGTTTTATGAAATGAGATTATGTGTTACAGTTACATTTAGATCCTTTGTTTTGAATGAGATTCATTGTCCTCCATATCAAGGTCATAGAGGTATCATATCTACTTTACGTACATCGATTGAAGATTTTTATTGGCCACATATGGACAGTGATGTATCTAACTTTGTTTCAGAATGTTTGGTTTGTCAAAGAGTTAAGAGACATCATGGTAAACAATATGGTTTACTTATGCCTTTATCTATTCCATCAAGACCATGGGAACAAATTTCTATGGATTTTATTACTGGTTTACCTAATACTAAAGCTAACCATGATATGATCTGGACTATTGTACACAAGTTTAGTAAACAAGCATATTTCATTCCATGTAAGAAAACTTTAACAGCATCTCAGGCAGCACAATTGTTTTTGAAAACTGTTTTCATTAATCACGGATTACCAAAATTTATTATTTCTGACCGTGATTCTAGATTTTGTAATAACTTTTGGATTACTTTGTTTGCTAACCTAGGAACAAAGATTGATTTCTCATTTGCATTTCATCCTGAAACTAATGGTCAAACAGAAGCCACTAACAGTACTATTTTAGATCTTTTACGTGCTTATACTATTTCTAAACCATAGACATGGAATACACGTTTGCATTTACTGCAGTTTACATATAACAATACACCACACACAGTTACAAAGAAAGCACCATTTGAAGTGATTTATGGTTATAGATTGTCTACTCCTGTTGCATCTTTATCAAATAGAATTCAGAGTGCTGATGATATTGCTAACATGCATGCTACTATTTTTGATGAGGTTAAAGACATGATTGCCAAAGCCCAGCAATCATATACAAAACAAGCCAATAAGAAAAGACAAGCCATGAATTTCAAAGTTGATGACTATGTTTGGTTAAGAATAGAGAAACGTAGATTACAAAGTGTAGATAAATACCCAGTTGTGAAATTAGCACCTAGATTCGATGGACCATTTAAGATCATTCACAAAATCAATGACAATGCATTCAAATTAGAACTATCACCTCACTGGAAAATTCACAATACCTTTCACATTAGTTTATTACGACCCTTTAGAGGCCAATTACCTGTACACCTTGTTTATGAAAACCCACCTTTGCTAGATGAAGAGACTGAAATACTTGAGCCTGAAGCTATCATAGATACTGACTTTATGACCACTAGAACTGGCCGAAGATATTCTAGATATTTTGTCAAGTTTAAAAACCATCATGTTGAAGAATTCCAATGGATGCACACTAGAGACTTAAATGCTTTTCCCACTTTGTTAGCTCCACATTGAGCTACTAGCAATTGAGGACAATTGCTATCCCACCCCGGGGGTATGATGCCAGGAGGCATATTTCACGGTGGATTCCGTGCCACGGTGGATTCTGTGAGGTTTTATGGTGGATTCCGTAAACTTTGTTGACCGGGGCTCATACACAAAGTGGATTCTTTGTGTGAGAAGTTAATGGGGACGCTTATCCTTTTCTGGCATTTCATTAATTTAGTGTGTACATGGGTGATTCCATAGCGGGTGATTCTGCAAAATACATATTAAATTAATAAACGTTTATGAGTTTAGAGTGCGCACTTGTGATAAATTAAGGTTAGGATTGATTTCTAACCAATTGATTTATTTATGTAGTTGAAGACTGCTAGGTATTCACTTTTGTCAGTTTAATTGTATTATTTTACTAACGATTGTGAATGCTTCAGTTGATGTGTAGAGGTAGCAGCAGTGGCAGAGGAAAGCATTGGAGGATAGCGTGTATTCGAGTTTTCACTTATATTTTGATGGGTGCATACCTTAGGCATGGCGCCTATATTTTGTCGTGCCTATTTATTAAGGCATTGGATATTTGTTTATTATTTTGTATGCACATGGGCGCACGATTATGATATTTGTATTTGGACATTGTATTGGGTATGCCTAACTCCTGCCCATTAGCTTTATTTCTATTTTGTGCTAAAGCAAACTCAAAAGCCAAAAGCATGCTATTTTGTAATTTGGGCTATTATTTGAGCTTAAAGATGATTAATACATAAAATACATGCTTTGTGGAGCGCTCACACAAGGCATGGGGGGAGATTGCACCCAATTGGTCTCTTATTCATGTTGTGCATGCTTTCTACCTTGAGTTTTGTGCAAAAAGTATAGTTCTTTTGTTCTTGGGGACCTTCCGGCGTTCACTACGCGAGCATATAGCATCCGATTTGTGCACCATCTCAGTATCCAGACAATGTAGGCTTGATTCCTTTTTCATAAAACAAGCCAAATCCAATTCTCTTCTTCACATACCTAAGAACTCTTCTCACTACATCCAAATGTGATTTTCATGGTTTCTGCATAAACTGACTTGTCAATCCAATAGCATAACTCAAGTCTAGTCTTGTAATGGTCAAGTAGATAAGACTACCAACCATCTTTTTGAACATAGTGACATCCTCAACATAAGATACATCATCCATCAACTTAACATTTTGATCCAATGGTGTATCAACTAGTTTGCATCCTGTCATGTCATATTTTTCCAACATCTCCAATGCATATTGCCTTTGTATCAGCCATATACCATGAGGTATATCAATAACCTCAATGCCCAAGAAATATCTCAACAAACCAAGGTCCTTTATGTCAAACTCTTTATGTAACCCATGCTTGACTTCAGTAATCTCCTTCTCAAGTGTACCTGTAATAATGAGATCATCAACATAGATGACAACAACAACCACATCATCTTCTATATGCCTCACATAAAGTGACTAATGAGCTTTGCTCTGCTGAAATCCCATACTATATAAGAATTTGTTGATTCTATCACACCATGCTCTTGGTCCTTGCTTTAGTCCATATAAAGCCTTCTTCAACCTACATACATAATGTGGGTATTTTGGATCCACATAGCCCTCTTGCTGATCCATGTACACTTCATCTTCTAAGTTGTCATTCAAAAATGCATTTTTCACATCCATTTGATAAACCATAGATAGAATCCAAAGCAATTACCGATCTCACTGTTGTCATTTTAGCTTTTGGATTGAATATTTCTTCATAGTCCAAACCATAAGTTTGTGCATATCCTTTTGCAACCAGCCTTGCTTTATACCTCTTAAGAGAACCATCAGACTTACATTTGATCTTATAAACCCATTTACATCCAATGAATTTCTTGCCATGAGGTAATTTCACCAAATCCCAAGTCTTGTTTTTCCTTAGTGCATCCATCTCTTCATCCATTGCTTGTCTCCACTCTTTGCTCTCTACTACTTCTTCAAAGTAAGTAGGCTCCACTTGTTGTACATAAGAAACCATGTATGCATAATGCATATTCATGAACCCATTATAAGTCGATCTATCAACTGGATACCTTACCCTTTTTTACCTTCTCTTGAGGTGCACTACCATGTGTCTCATTTGATCTAGCATGTTATGGAACATACTTTCCTGCACTTCTAGTGCCATGTGTTTTAACATGTGGAATGCCATACTCGTCATCTATAGATTCATCTTCTGAACTTTCAACCATATGTCTCTTTCCTTTTGCAACTTCTGCACTCCTTTGTGCATTTCTCAATCTACCACTCCATGGACTGTAGCTGCCAGTGCTTTACACATTCTCTTAAGGTCCAGAAGCATCTTCCACATGTTGATTTTTAGCCTTGTTGTTTGCTTAAATTTTCCTTCCATAGCAAGCATCATCATTGCTTTCATAGGAATCAACATCCATTGCGATTTCGGGCTTGTACCATGATTCATATTCACTAAATCTGACATCCCTGCTTATGTATACTTCCTTACTCACTGGATCATAGCATTTGTATCTCTTCTTCTCATCAGGATATCCAAGGAAAATGCATTTTACAGCCTTTGGTTCCATCTTCTTTCTCAAATCATCCGGAACATGAACATAACAAACACATCCAAAGACTCTAAGGTATGCAACAGTGGGTGTCTTGCCATACATTTTCTCATATGGTGACATATTATGAGTCAAGGCTGTAGGTGTTCTATTCATAATGTGAACTGCATTATGCACTACTTCTGCCCAATATGACAATGGCATGTTCATTTGGTTCATCATTGCCCTTGCAACCTCTGCAATAATCTGATTCTTCATTTCAACCACACCATTTTGTTGAGGTGTGTACCTGCATGTCAATTGCCTTTTGATACCATGATCTCTCAAGAAGTCACAAAACTCATATGATATGTACTCTCCACCATTATCTGACCTCAAACATTTTATGTAGCATCCAAACTGCTTTTTAGCCATAGATTTAAATTCCAAGAACTTTTCAAATGATTCACTTTTATGCTGCATAAAGTGCACCCAAGTCATTCTACTAAAATCATCAATGAAAGTGATATAGAATCTATATCTTCTGCTCATGAAAACATTCTCACATGGGCCCCAAATATTTGAGTGTATTATTTCCAAAGGATAGCTGCTTATTCTCCCCCTCTTTGGAAATGGCAATCTGGACTGCTTGCCAAATTGACAAGCCTCACATACATGATCAAAATTCACATATCCAAAATGCAGTAGAATAGGGACTATTTGTCTCGATTGCATTTGCTTCAATCTTTGCAATTTGATATGACCAATCCTTATATGCCATAATTCCACATCCTTATCTTGCCCATGTCCTCTCTCAACATACACAGAGTTTTGAATTATTGGAGTACCTGCATCCAAAGCAAATAATCTCCCTTTCTTTCTACCATGAGTAATCACCCTGCCAGTTCTTCCATTATGGAACTCCTCGATGAAACATCCAAACTTATTGAATCTCACCTGCAATCCTTGATCTGTCATTTGACCAACCAATGCTAAGTTCTTAGTTATTATGGGCACATAAAGTACATCACCAAGCTTGTTCTCAATCCCATCTTTAGTAACAAGTGGCACACTACCAATATGAGTAATTTGATGTAAAGTATCATCACCAGTGGCAACATATTCCTCATTCTGCATTTGCTCCTTGCTATCAAACCACTCAGCATGATGGGTCATGTGGTTTGTAGCTCTTGAATCCAAAAACCCGTCATTCTCACGAAGGGGTGAGTCATGCTCCCAAGCACATGCTCCATAGCAAATAGGTGGCCTCTAGGTGATCCACCTCTAGGTCCATAACTTGTACCACCATAAGTGCCCGCATATTTGCCATATTGGGTCCTTCCACGACCCCTAGACATGGAATTCTATTTCTGATAACAATCTCTCTCAAAGTGACCAAACTGCCCACAATAATGACAAGTGCCATCTCTCTGTGAAGAAGGACTAAACCATCCTCCACCTCTAGGGAAAGATCTCCCCCTGCCTCTATGCATGAAGTCACCACGACCAAAGTTACCTCTTCCATGAGAAAAAGCATAATTACTATGACCAAGTGAAGAACCTCTAGCTCTAGTTGAGCTGCCATGGCCTCTTTGGTGATAGAAAACATTGTCTCCACCTGCATTTTTACCACTACTAGATGCATTCAATCCCAACTTGATTTCTTCTATAAGTAGAACTCCAATAAGCTCCTCAAAGTCAAGCATAGAGCCTCCTCTAACTGAAATAGAGGTATCCAAATATTCGAAAGCTGGTCCAAGTCCATTTAGTGTCACTGACACTAGAATATCATCATCATCAACATGTGCATTAATGGATACAAGGTCTTTTGCAATTTTCTTGATTTCTGCCACATAGCACTGATACTGTGATTGCCTCTCCATGCACCATGTAATCTCTGCTTGAGTTGTATCTTACGAGCCTTTGTACATGTTCCATACATTTTTTCTATGATTTTCCATGCCTCCTTACAAGTACTTGCCTTTTTTATATGAGGAATCAATGTTTCTGAAATACATATGGAGATCCAATGTAAAACCTTCATGTTCTTCCCTGTCCAATCCTTGTACGCTTTCTTTTTCTCTTCAGTTGGAGGTTCAAGAACTTTTAGACGTTCATCATAACCTATTCTGAGGTCCCATAGACCTCTACCCTCAAAAAATTATCCATCCTGTAAGTTCAAACACTATAATTGTCTTTGGTCAATTTGTCTCCTAGAATTTGAGTGATCTGTGTTGTGTCAGACATTATGGGTGCTACAAATTTAAAAAAAATAGTAATACAAACTTGTCCTACCAAGGTCAAAAGGAATATGCCCACCAAGGTCCTACCAAGGTCAAAAGATAAATTGTAATAGGGCTGATGTCGAGCGAGCAGGCCAAGGTCAATAGTGATGCCTTTTCAAGCTTTGGAGATGTAATTGAAGCTAAAATTGTAATGGACAGAGAGACAGGAAGGTCCAAAGGTTTTGGATTTGTGGTCTTTAAATCAACAGAGCAAGCCCTGAGTGCTATGGAAACAATGGAAGAACATTGAGAGTGAATTTTGCAATTGAAAAACCGTTTCTTGAACGCGGATTCAGCGGAGGAGGTGGAGGCTATGGTGGGAGTGTTCCACTTAGCCCTTTCTTCTTCTGGCCACGGTTGTCACTAAGGAGATTCAGGTCATCAGCTCTGATACCAAAATGAAAAACTGAAGTGGAGGAGTCTGAGAGACGGAGCAAATGAGAGGTGAGGAGCTACATGTTATCTTCTCCTCCATCATTCTTCTTCCATTCTTAATGTCTACTACAACAAGTGGTATCCTCCAAAGATAGATACTCCCAACTTAAGGACACTTTACATATGTTTCTATTGTAGATACATACATCCATAGAGTATGGCTTAGGATATGTTGTATTTATCAACAGCCTCAAAGAGTAAAACTCTAATGCTAGCATGAGTAGAGTTATTATAGGAAAACCCAACCAAATGTAACCATGAATCCTACACATGCTATGCATAATGTCATAAATTTTGAAGATAAGTATCTAACCACTTATGAATCCTTTTTGTGTAACCATTAGTCTACAGATGATAGGCTATAGAAGGAGCCAATTCAGTTCCCATGGAGATGAATACCGCCTATCATAAGTTTCTCATGAACTTGGTATCTTTATCATGCATAATCATATGGGGTAATCCATATAATCTAAAGATATGCTCCATGAACTAACTGCCTACTTATGAAGCAATGAACTAAGCCTTAGTAGGAATAAAATGGGTTGCCTTAGTGATTCTCTCCACGACTACCACATAAATACTATTCCAACCCTTTTTGGTAGTAATGAAATCCATGGTAATGTGTATCCACTTGCTTAACATATTTTCACAATCCTTTATGGTGAAAGCTCTTGTTGATTTTATCATAGGTCTTAAAGACTTCAAAGTGTCCAACTACGGGCAAAGAATGTAACTCCTCAATAAATTTTAGCTTGAAAGAAGAAGTAGAGGGAATGATAATCTTGCCATTTAGTCAAATGAGGCCATTTTAAGCTGATAGTGAGTTTTTTCCATGAGACCTTTTGTAATTTCTGAAGCACATGGTTGAGATCATCATCTAAAAGATAGATTTCCTATAATTCATCAATCCAGTTACCATGTAACTCAATCATAGTTGTTGAATTCTGACATGTTTTCATTTTAGAGAGAGAATCAGCTACTACATTGTCTTTGCCCCTTGTATGAGTGATATCACTATACTCCTTAAGTAGAGATTTCAAAGTAGGATGCTCTACTGAATTCTTAGATTAATCTTATATCTCTTTATTCAAGTGTAATACAAAAAATTATGAGAGCTTCTTGTACTCCTCCTTGAGTTTTTTAGTGGTGATAAGTAAAAATTAGATTTACTTGGGATTCCCTATAGACAGATATGTTGTTCATCAATGGAAAACTCCATGTACAACTATGAGAAATCCATAGTAATATTTCCTAAAGTCATTAGCCAATCACAACCAAGTACAATATCAATAAGTCCCATTTTCAAAGCAATTAGGTTCACATGTACTTCTTAATTTTTAGCTAACTATATAGGAAACTATGGGCACATTTGAGTGTTGATTTCCTCTTCTCCAGTATCTACTTATACTCTTATGGGTTGCCATAAATCAGTGGAAAAATAGTGTAACCTATCCACAACCCACTTATTTACAAAATTGTGTATACTACCATTGTCTATCAGTATAAACACATCTTTTCCATGAATGATATCCTTTATCCATAGTGTATTAGGGATCTTTGAACCAATCCAAGCATCCATTGAAATAGAACATAGGGTAGTGGCAACAAGAGATAAACTTGTCCTACCAAGGTCAAAAGGAATATGCCCACCAAGGTCAAATGGAAATCCATATGTAACCTTATAAGAGTAATCAATATCAGGATCCTCATCATGCTCTTCAAATTCAGCTTGTGCACTCACTATTGGTTCAGTAACAACTTCATCATCCCTATTCTCAAGTATGATCATGTTATAATTCTTAGCCTTGGCATTCTTGAAAGTACACTTTGATGCATGATCAGTCGTATACTTTTCACCACATTTGAATAATAGACCCTTTTCCTTTCTTTCTTTGAAAATATCCATAGGTATAACCTTGGCATTATTTCCTAAAATAAATCAGGGCCTATTGTCACCTTGCCTAGGCTCCACTTTATGGTTGATTACTAGCTTTGAAGCACTTTGTTGTTTTGAGGCATTGAAAGTAGGGTATATAGGAACTTTGGGATTGCTAAGTGAAGTATTTCCACCTCCATAATTGCCACCAAAGTTTCCACTACAAGATATAGACCTTATAGCGACGTTTAAAGCGACGAAAATACAAACAACAAAATTTACCCCCGTTTTCGCAAAAAGCGTCGTTATTGATGACGCCATAGAATCGTCGCTATAACCGTCGCTATATGCGTCGCATTTGCGACGTAAATAGCGACGCATATAGCGACGGTTATAGAGAATTTGCGACGCTGATAGCGACGACAATAGCGACGCGTGCAGTAAAATTTGCGACGCAAATAGCGACGGTAACAGAGAAAAAAAAATTGTGGCAGGGCAGCAAGCTGCCTTGCCACATATAGCACTGTGTGCTATATGAGAGCCATACAAAATAGTTTCTGCACTGCTTCATACAAAGCGTTTGCAAACAAAAAGAATGTATACTGAAATCATAAAACTGATGGATGAAATAAATATATGATATTGCATAAAATGCGATTGGTACAATCATAAAACAATATCACTAATACATAGAAAATGTCTACATAGATCCGGCGACTAAAAACTAAAGGTATGTGAGCTCTAAGGATCCAAGGGCGAGCTACAAATCGTCGTCCCCCGAAAGCTCTTCCCACTATAAAGGAGCATCAAACGGATTCTGTAGGAAAAGAAACAACATATCAATCCACCATACAATAATGCATTCAAATATCTCATGGTAACTACGGACAAGAAAGATGAGTGACTTACTGGGCCGCCGCGTCTATACAATTGGTCGATCAATGATCTGAGACCGTGCCTCTCCGCATATCGAGTCTCAAGGCCTTGCGGATCGCGATTTGTAATGGAGTGCTGCAAAGAAAACAAAATGCTAACTATTAGAAACATGATTGTTAGTACAAAGAATATCTCAAAAAAACAAATAAGCAAAACAAAAGAGAATCTTACAAAGTCCTCCAAATATGTCCTGTGGCCGCCACTCCCAAGATGATGTACTGATCCGGCCTTGATTCGTGCCCTCGCCGCCTCCCGCTACTGACTCCAACATCGTGGCGAATTTGTAGCCTCCTCCCTCAATCGGTGCCAGTCGTCTGCATCTAACCACTCGGGCTTTGGAGCCCCACTCTTGATTGCCTTGCGTGCGTCGGATCGTCTATGTGACATGTATGCACGCATGCAATCCATCATCCATCCCGTAGAGAATCTATCCACTGCGGCTGGCACCGAGAACTCCTCGTACAAGGATGCTACTATGTACTCCTTGCTCCCCTCTGGTATGTTCCTCCAATGATCCAAGACGTTGTGCCAAAAAACTTGTTGGCACAACTCCCTCATGCGAGCCATCACCCTCCTCCCCTCATCATTCATGATGATGGCTCCTGACCTGCCATCCACTAGGTATCCATAATCCCTAGGAGTGTGCCTTGTATGGGCCCTCTCCCATCTCCGTCCACGCTCCTGGGCATATCTAGGAGACCCCTGAACATCCGGTGTACCGACAGGGGTACCCTCTCTCGGAGTGCCACACAAAGGGGTGCCACCAGAGGGTGTGCCACCAAAAGGAGTGCCACCAGAGGGGGTGCCACCAAAAGGCGTGACATCTGCCGTCGGCTGCGCAAAAGCTGGAGTAACTGGAGTGGACGTCCCCACAGGTGTGACAAATCCTGGAGGTGACCGAGCTCCAGCTGAACGATGAGACGGAGACACCTTGTTCGTGTCTCCACAGCAGCACCCCCCTGATCCTCCTGCAGTCACAGTCCCTCCCTCTGGCCCAAGTCGCGAGCATCGAGATCGTCTACTCGAAGCTGAAGCATCTGATCGTGCCGATGCTGATCTAGCAGAGCGCCCTGACGAAGAACAAGACAGCTCCTGATCTGCTATCTCTCTGAATCTCGCGAGCTGATCTGGAGACATACGTGCCATCATCTCCTGAAACTCCTCATCGCTCATCCCTCGACTCATCCTGAAAATGTCGATACCTGCACAGATAAAAAATAATGTTAGAATAATCAATTTAAACTATACAAAGCACATTAATAAAATCATTTTTGAAAAATCCCTCTTAAAATGCATATCTTATCTACCTTTATGGAAGATCTAAACAACGAATTGAGTAATACAATTCTCCAAGAATGAAGTATTCTATGGTCCCATGTTAATCTCCTGACACAACTCTGCATACACTGGAAGGTCGATAGACATGTCACCACAAAATAACGAGTCTGTCTCGTTCTCAAAAAATTCTACGACTTCTGTATTTCCATCATTGTTAGCCGATGCGGGCTCCAAGCTTGCGGTGGCCTCCACCCCTTGTAATTTCGATCCCTCTATTTGCATATTTTCTTCATCTATGCCTGGAACATCGCTTTGATCGTATACTCCCGCACCTCGAGGAGTTGAAGGTATAACATACCACCATCGAGGTTGTCGGGGATTTGGATAGAAGATTACTTGTTCACAAACACTTACAAACCGTCTTCAAACCATTGTGACATAAACCATGTCGTATTACAATTAGCAAGCAAATGCCTAGTTGCACCTGTTCACAATGGGCCGGCAACACAAAGGTGTTGCGCAAATCCATCCATTTTTTTTTGGAATCTATTTTGAGAAATCCAGATGGACCTCGTCGAACTGTTGCGCTAGCTCCTCCAAGTACCACTTTGAACCACTGCACGTCGAATATTATCATGGAGAAGCTACGGTAATCCACCGTAATAATACTTTGCAAATTCCCAAAATACTCCATCTCATCCACAACCGTGTTCGGATCCGTTGCTCGTCGCCGGCTCTCTTGCTCAAACCTTGCCATGACACCACAGTCCATTGTGGAGCGCATTTTGTCAATACGCTCCACCCGAAAATGCCGTCCGCGCGACCACGCTGCACTATATATTTTGTACTGCACATTGAAACACTCAAATTAGATGTAGCAAGCAAATTTAGATACGACACATTCTAAACCCCTCATTACCTTTGGACTACATCCCCTCAAGAACTCCCACTCCTCCATTGAGACCTCTGTCCCTTCGCTGGATGCTGCGGTCAAGGCTCCATGCAACCATCGTGTAGACATAAACCGCGGCATCTCCTCCATGCCTTCGGGATATCGAATCGGTTGATGGCGCGTACTGCGTCGGAATTCAGCTCGCACTTCCTCTCGTTCTTTCCTTGCAATCTGGTACTTGGCGAGCCACGTCTCCATGGAGGCATGGTGCAACATACAAAAGTGATTCACCTTCTCTTCCATTGAGGCATCCATTCTTTTTTCTACCCCATTTCCAACCACCACATCTCCAGTCAGCCTGTCATCGTCCTTCAACGTCCATAGCATTTCATTGTCTGGTTCCACCGTTGGTAGCCATTGTGAGATATGCACTAACGCCTCTGACACCAACCAACCTTCCGCCATGCTACCTTCCGGACGAGCTCGTTGTCGCACAAAGCCTTTCAGGGTTTTCATGAAGCGCTCCAGGAAGAACATCCATCGCGTATGGACAGGTCCAGCAATCTCCACTTCATCCACAAGATGCACAAGAAGGTGAACTTGTATCATGAGCATGCTAGTGGGCAAGTATTTCTCAAAGAGACAGACCGTCTCAACTGCTCCCCGGCTTGCGGATTCAATAGAGGACGTCTTAATCTCTTTCTGTGAGATCCACTGCACCAAAGTCTACAGCTTGTAAATGGCCCCGCGAATTTCTGGAGTTAGGCATCCCGCGATCGCGATCGGTAGGACAAACTGCCACAAATGAGAAAGCATTAAGAATAATGGTCACTTTTCAAATTTCAAAATGTCCACGCTAATTAAAATCCATTCTGTTCACAAACCTGACATATCTTATGCCAATCATGGGATTTTAGCCCAGAAATCTGGTCATCTTTAGAAAATGCGGACCTGAGAGAACGCATCATACCCGTCGGAGTGTGGATAGACTTGATTACTTGCTTCACAATGCGCTCTTCTTTGGTAGACAAAACCCATGGAGCGCGAGGAAGCTGCACTCCCCCTTCAGCACTCGATTGCGGCCAAAGTGCCTCCATCTTATCTACCTCCTTTAAATCCATTCGTGACCCTATAGTGTCTCTCTTTCCTGTGATGTGGTCCCATAGCAAGCTGCCCACATTTTTGAAAATATGCATGGGATCCAACAAGTGGTTGACCTGTAAGTGCGTCCAATATGGCAACTCGTAGAAAACTGAGAACCGTCGCATTCCATTTGGATGTGAATCCGGGTTTACCATTTTCAGCTCGTACCAGCTTGCAGCATTCATACGTGCTGGAGGTCGTCCAAGAAAACCTTCCGTGAGTTCATGATCCTCCGGCAAGAAAGCGGCGTGTCCTTGATATACCATCTTCTTCATGGTTCGTGACCTTCGGGAGTCTAACTGTGGCCCACACAATGGACATGCATGATAACCTGAGGTAACGAGACATGCAAGGCGATCCATGACCTAGTGAATACTTGATTGAATGAAATAAAATATAGATATTACCGGCGAGAACAAAGGCCTGCTCACCTGAGCACTCTCCCAATCCCGGAAAGTCATGCATCGTCCACATGAGAATGGCTCGAATGTTGGCTGACCGCCGACCATCACGCATGCTCATATCTTGCACCGTGACCCCCTCCTCCCACAAAATCTTAAGCTCATCGACTAATGGACGAAGATACAGGTCCATATTTTTTACTTTGTAGCGGCCTGGGACGAGCAAGCTAAGGATGAGATGTCCTTTCTTCGTAGAAAGCCATGGAGGAATGTTGTAGTTGACAAGCACTATAGGCCACACACTGTAAGAAGTCGAGCGCAGACCGAATGGGTTCACACCATCCATGGCGAGACCGAGCTGAAGATTCCTTGGCTCTCGCGCAAAGCCTGGGAAGGTAGAGTCAATGTGGCTCCATGCGCGTGAATCTGCTGATATTCGTTGCACTCCATCCGTGGACCTATTCTGCACATGCCACGTTGTCAAGCTTGCCATGGCAGACGTGCGAAACATGTGGTTTATGCGGGGGATGAGCGGAAAGTGTCTGAGGACTTTTTGAGGGATGGTCTGCCCTTGCAAGTCCTGTCGATACCTGTGAGCACCACACTTTGGGCATGTCTCCATAGTCTCGTATTCATCTCGAAACAATATGCAGTCATTGATACATGCATGGATGTTATTGTAGTCCATGCCAAGCTTCCGTAAAACATGTCACGCATCATCACGAGACTCAGGCATGGTGTTTGCAGGTGGCAATATATGATATTTCAATAACCTGAAAAAATCATAAAACACCTTGAAAAATCCATCCATGTTTGCAATAGTACTATTTAAAAAAAAACAATGAAGTCTGTGTGCAAGGTACCTGAATAACTCAGTCACACTCGTATCGCTCCAACCGTATTTTGCTTGCACACTTAAGAGTGCAAGCAATGTCTTCAACCGAGATACTCGGCACCCATCATATAATGGTATGGATGCTTCCTCTCTAAGCGGGTCAGATGTCTCAACATCCATGGGAATCAATGCATCGATCATTGCCTCCATCTCAGGCTCCAAGATTGTAGGCAAGTCGGGAAGGTTGTTTGTCTCCTCTGGCATTGACGGTATAGATGGGCCTTGCGAGTGGTCGATTGGCTCCTGCAATCCATCCATCGCACGTCCACGAACTCTTCTAATTGGCCGCAAAGGGTGCACTCCCCCTTGGGTCGAGACATCACCCCCCTGGATACAAAATTTGCCAACAAGACCCAATCTTATTGTGTATGGTTTTCAATTAGCTTGAGAGTACAATGCATGAAAAATGCTAACTTCAAATTACCGTTTGCTGAAAGTTTGCAATTGCCTGATCAATGATCTCAGATTGAAACTCGCCAAATCGTCGTACGTGTTCTATAGACAATCGACGTTTTCGTCTAATTGCCAACTTGCATTGAGAGCAAGGACATGGGACACGCTGATTAAGATACGACTTGCGGTCTTGAACAATAGGACCTTCTTCGTTTGCCATCTTATCTACATTACAACAAACGAGGCTTAAATGGATAGCTTTATGGAGATGTACGTCAAGTTGCAAGTTGACCATAAACCTTGCATTGTATATAGTAGTCGAGAGATTTTCCGATGTTATATCTCGGCCTTGTATCATGCTCAACGATTTGTTTGTCCCGGTAGATAATTTTTTGTTATATCTCGGCTTTGAGTATAAGTAATCCATTTTAAAATTAATGTGTGCCATCTATGAAATTTTATAACTATAGTAATAAAATTTATTTCAATCAATTCTACTCATAGTCATAAGACCTGAGAGAAATTATCCTATACTCAATTTAAGGGTTTCTTCTTCTATAACAATAATTTTGGGTTCATTTTGATGAAGTACGTGGCCGTATGCAAAGCACATTGCATACCATTATCAATACGTATATTATCTTAAATTTCCTTCCCTTCCCTCTCTCTCTCTTTCTCTCCCTCTCCCTCTCTTCCTCTCTTTCTCTCACCCTCTCCCTCTCCCTCTCGTTCTCTTTCTCTCCCTCTCTGATTTCCTCCCTCCCCCTCCCTCTCCCTCTCCCTCCCTCTTTCTCCCTCTCCCTCTCCCTCGCTCCCTCTCCCTCCCCCTCCCTCTTTCTCTCCCTCTCTCATTTCCTTCCCCTCCCTCTCCCTCTCCCTCTTCCTCTCCCTCTCTATCTCTCTTTCTCTCTCATTTCCTAAACAAGCAAAAAATAAAGTGATTTAAACATCCTCCAAGCAAAAGGGAGAGGGAGAGATACAATGCACTCCCTCTCTTTCTCTTTCTATCCCTCTCTCATTTCCTTCCCCTTCCTCTCCCTCTCACTCTCTTTCTCTCTCATTTCCTCTCCTAAACAAGTAAAAAATAAAGTGATTCAAACATTAAACAAGAAAAAGGGAGAGGGAGGGAGAGAGAGAATGCACTCTCCCTCCTTCTCCCTCTCTTTCTCTTTCTCTCCCTCTCCTATTTCCTCCCCCTCCCTCTCCCTCTCCCTCTATTTCTCTTTCTCTTTCTCTCCCTCTCCCTCTCCCTCTCCCTCTCTCTTACTCTCTCGTGTCCTCTCCTAAACAAGCAAAGAAGAAAGTAATTTAAACATTAAACAAGCAAAAGGGAGGGAGAGAGAGAGAATGCACTCTCCCTCTCTTTCTCTCCCTCTCCCTCTCTTTCTCTCCCTCTCTCTCCCTCTCCCTCTCCTTCTCTTTCATTTCCTCTCCTAAACAAACAAAAGAGAACGATTTAAACCTTCAACAAGTAAAAGAAAGAGAGAGGGAGACTCACCAATGAGATATGGCGAGCGTGGGCGGCTTCTCTTTGCAACGAGGGCTCCTCCTCTCCTTTGTGAACAACGACGGTGGCGGTGGCGGCACCAAGTCTCTTCCTCCTCTTCTCTCACAAAGCCTTGGCTCTCTCCCTCGCTCTCTCCCTCGCTCTCACTCTCAAAAGGCAAAGAAAACAAAATGAAAATGGCGCTCTGGTTTCGGCCGCGCTTTTTTTCCCTATGGCGTCGCTATATGCGTCGCTATTTGCGTCGCATTTGCGACGCAAATAGCATATAGCGACGCCAATTGCGACGCCAATAGCGACGCCTATAGCGACGCCGATATCCGCCGTCGCTAATCGGCGTCGCTATTGCCCCATTCCCTTGTAGTGTTCCCTATTTAGCAATAGCTCTTTGCTTTCTGAAAGAAGTCTGCATAGGAATATCCCACATATACTTACGAGCATACATCTTAGAAGCTAGCTCAATAGCATGGAATAGTGTGGTAGGTTTCTAGGCCATAACATCAGCTAAAAAATTAGGCTCCAAACCATAGATATACTTATGCAACTTTGCATCATCGCTCACACTCTCTACATACATGGTAAGATTCAAAAATTGAATTGTATACTCTCTAACTGATAAGCTTCTTTGGTCCAATCGATACCATCTTCTTACCAACTTTTCTTTCTCAATGGGAGATACAAACATCTGAGCCATCTTAGCTTTGAATTCCTCCCAATTGTCAACCTATTGATTTTCCCTCGTTATGTACATCCACTATGTATGAGTAATGCCCTTAAGGTGAAGAGTAGCAAAGTTAATCTTTTGGTCATCTGATGACCTAGGGAAAATATCAAAGTAGGACTCCAACTTGGAAGTCCACTCCTCCAAATCACCCTTTGATGATGAATGACCACTATATTTGGTTAACAAAATCTTATCACAAAGTTCCCTCTCAATAAAGATTTGATGTCCATTAGTTACTTGGGGTTGCATATCCATGTAACTACCATTAGGGTTTGAAATATTAGAAACCCATGAATGCTCAAAATGTTAGATATGATCAATGCCCCACCCTCATTAGGTGCTACCAATGATCCATAGTGCTCAAAGTTGTAAGGCCCCCATTATGAGGAAAAGCCAAATGTGAGCCTGGACATTGGTTGAGTCCTGACTTGTATATCAGATGAGGTCTATGTGACCGGATGGCAAAAAAGGTGACTGTTGTGGGCCTAATCTTTGGGTTAGACGGAATGGTTAAGCTGGTAGCAACTCGAGGCACATTGCATCGAGTTGCAGTGTAAGGGAGTTAAAAGGGGCCCCTATTGTGGGGTCCGGGGGCCGTGGAAGCGGCCCCTGGCTGGGGGGTCCCAGGGGGGCCAGCGGCCCCCCTAGCGGGTGTCCGGGGGCAGCGCCTCCGGCCCGATGGTAAAGGGAATATTCCTTGGCCGACTAGTGGAGGCTCATATGGTAGGTCGGTCAGCAGGCCCAACCTAACGACCTTCACAGGTGATAAAAGCTAAACCCCTTCGCAACCATCTCTCACTCATCTTTCACCCAGTCAGAGTTGTTGTTCCAGCTAGCCTTAAGCTCTTCACCTATCTTCTGTCTAGATCGCTATCTAAGCTTCACACAGTGGAAGTGCATGGGTGGACAGAGCCATCTTTGTATCAGTTGTTTGAAGTTAAAGAATCTACTGATTCTCCTCTTATCTATTGTGTACTCTCTGAGGGTTGAAATGATGAACGGGTTGCCTCTTACCCATCCAACCTCCAATCCTCACTAAGAGAACTAAAGAGGGGCACCACCTAGCCAGAGGGAGGATGGGCTAGGACATCCATTTTCTCAAAGAGAACCAAGAGAACCAAGACACAAATTTACAAGTGAGAACATATGTACTAGACACCATATTGGAATATAAGAGAGAGAGAGATGAGAGGAGAGGGAGAGAAGAGGAGAAGAGGTGGAGGAAGCTTGCCATTATGCTACATGGAATGAGAAGATGAGAGGAGAGGGAGATAATAGAAGAAGAGGTAGAGGAAGCTTGCCATTAGGCTACATAATAAAAGAACTCACTCATAGCTCACCTCCAAGAGATGAGGGTATTCTAGAGTGCTCTCATGGACTTGTCATTCTCCCCCTTCTTCTTCCCTCTTCATTCTCCATGGGCTCTTTATATAGCCTTCATGAGGGATTAGATTAAGCTAATCTTCTTGATTAACATAATCCTAGATGATGTATGGCATCTTTGAAAATATGGAGCATAGTGAATGGGACAAATCCCCACCTTGGTCATCATGCAAGAAGCCAAGGGTGGTGGTAGACAACATAGAAAAATGGAGCTAGATTACAAGATGTGGGTGGCCAAAGCACATTATTATAATATATTTACAAGAAGGATAGAGTGGAAAGTTGGTGTGGTGAAAGAGAGAAGAAAATTGCATGTAGCCAGCAGTCTGCGCCTTCGTAACTTCAAATCCGTGAGGAATTTGGAAAAAGTTTCTTCTGCAACTTTGTAGACCAGGTCGAAACCGATCGGCCTTCGCGGGAATTTTCTTGAAATTCGCTTTTTCTTGGGAGTTATTGAGATTATAAAAAAGGCTTCCAAAAGCTGCTTTGACTTTAGTATCCCATATGTATATAAATACATATAAGCATGTGACAAAAGGGGTCCATGCTTGTAAGCTTTTGTGCAAGATCCAAATGACACCATGATGTGGATATTGACTTGTGTGCAAGGGTGAGGTGTCCTCTAATGATGGTGATAGATTCCAAATCTTAGTGATGTAGACGGGGCCCATGTGTAGTTGGAGGCTAGTCCTTTGAAAAATCTATGCATTCACTCAACTCCTAGGTGTAATCCATTTTCATCTTCACTAAGATAACCGTCCCTTTTACCCTTTACATTGACATGCCTTCTAAGAACTTGTTCCTCCCATTTGCTAGAGTTATCATAATCGAGAAGCAATGTAGCATACCTAGTGCTTGAAGAGTAAACCCAGAGTGATATGGTAGGCTCTTGATAGGGGCTTTGGCCAAAATTTTGTGGTAGTAATCCGGGTTGTAAAAAACCCGGATCACTCTCTATCTCTTTCTTAGATTCTATTCGCTGCGCCGTGTAATATTTTACATGGTATCAGAGCCCAGGGGGCTCTAGAGATCGGAGAGCGTACAAGAGGCAAAGGCTTCAACAGCAAAGAGAAACTATGTCGACTCCGGGAAGCGGTTCTGGCGCATCAGGAAGCGGTGAGGAGGTGGTGCTGCTGTACCGGCTATTCAAACGCTGAGGATTCGTCCACCAACCTTTAGCGAAGGCAAGTTAGATGGTACAAACTACAGCTTGTGGAAGTTCAAAATTACAACTATCCTTGATTCTTATGAGCTTTTGGAGACTGACCACAACCTACCCCCGACCCATCAAATCCTAGTGTGATGATTCCTCCGAATGTAGATCTTCTACGAGCTTGGAAACGAAGGAATGCAGATGCATTGTGTGCCTTAGTTACAAGCTGTTCTGATAGTGTTCTGACTTTGATTCAGCATACAACCAAAGCATCAGACTCTTGGAATGTACTAAGGAGTCACTATGAAACACGAAACCAAATAAGGATTCAAAACTTGGAGAATCAACTAACAGCGGAGAAGTTTGCTGAAGGAGAGACGGTTGAAGCATTCATCACTCGAATTAAGAATCTGCGCGATCAGATGGCTGGCGCTGGGATACAAAAGACTAGTGAAGAGCTAGCTCGGAGGTATCTTCGGATTTGTCCACAAAAGTTTGATGGACTAGTAACTGCCCTTAATACTCAGGTGAGACCTCAAGCTTTGACTTTTGAGGAGTTTTGTGCATTATTAATGGAGGAGGAGTTGAGGCTGAAAGCCTGAGAAGGAAGCAACAATGGAGATGCTGCATTCTCTGCCAATGCAAAAGGCAAAGGTGTTTCCTCCACCAAAAATGATGGTGACAAAGAGAAGAAGGGCGGAAAGAAAAAGTTTCAAGGAGAGTGCTTCTACTGCAAGAAGAAAGGACATGCAATTGCCGATTGTCGTGTCAAGAAGGTAGATGAAAAGAATGGTACCCTTAAAAGTAAAGGGAAAGAGACAGCCAATACGGCTGAAGCAGAGCTGGAATTATTCATGGCGACCATTGAGGAAGTGTGCTCCTTAGTGCAAGAAGAATCTACCACTGACTCATGGGTGTTGGATAGTGGGGCCTCCCATCACATGACCAACAAGAAAGGTCTATACAATTCTATGCAGCCTCTATAAGGATCCATCACTGTGGTGGTTGGAAATGATGCTAAATGCCCTGCTGCGGGCACAGGTACTATTTCTTTTGTTGCTGCAAATGGTGAAGTCAAAAAGCTTTCAAATGTGTTGTATGTTCCCGAAATCAGGAGAAATCTCTTATTAGTTGCTGCCATAACTGATCTTGGTCATGAAGTGAGATTCAAGAAGACAGGTGCAGAAATTATTGATAGTGCTGGTACAATTGTTGGCAAAGGAGAAAGAAGGAACAACCTGTATGAGCTAAGTGCTCTTACAGCCACCGCTGGAGTGGACACAAGTAAGCTTTGGCATGAAAGGTTTGGATACATCAGATTTGCAGTATTGAAGGAGATGCAAAAGTAAGGTATGGTTGCTCACCCACCTACAATAACTGAATTGAAGGAACCATGTGAAGCTTGTATGATGGGCAAGCAACAAAGAAAGGCATTTCCACAAGAAAGCAAGAATAGAGCACAGGCTCCTCTAGAGTTGGTGCATGCTGACTTGTGTGGTAAGATGCCTACACAGGCCTTGGGGGGATCTTCTTATTTTATGTTGATTGTCGACGACTACAGTAGGAAGATGTGGGTGTACTTCCTTCGTGATAAGGCTCAAGCTTTTGGTAAGTTTAAAGAATGGCTAATACTTGTTGAGAATGAAACAAGGAAAAGTGTGAAGAAATTTAGAACAGATGGTGGTGGTGAGTTCAACTCAAAGGAGTTTGAAGGCTTTTGCAAGAGCAAAGGGATCAAGAGTCAATTGACGACGTCTCACACACCTTAGCAGAACGGTGTTGTGGAACGCATGAATCGCACCATTGTGGAGATGGAAAGATGCATGCTAAAGGGCAAGGGATTGCCTAACCATTTTTGGACTGAAGCTATTAATACTGTAGTCTACATTCTAAATCGGAGCTACACAAAGGCTCTTAAGGGAAAAACACCTCATGAGGCTTACGCTGGTAAGAAACCATCTGTTTCACATTTCAGAATTTTTGGATGTGAATGTTATGCACATGTTCCAGATGAGAAGAGAAACAAGTTACAACCAAAAAGCAGAAAATGTATCTTCTTAGGTTATAGTGATGAGCAGAAGACTTACAAGTTATATGACCAAGAGGCAAAGAAGATCATCGTGAGTCGTGATGTGGTGTTCAAGGAGGAGCCGCATACAGTGGAGGAGGAGAAGGCAAGTTCTTCCACTCTATCATCAAGTGAATAATTAGTCCACTATGAACATGTCCCGAGAGCTATCCCTATCCTTAAGGAGGAGAAAGCATCATCTTCAGATGATGAGGAAAAAGTTCACCAACCTCACATCACCCCACTGGAAAAGCCATTGCCGCACTGGGTGAAGCAGCTCTATGACCACAATAATCCTATGCCTACATCTGTTGAGGAGAAGGCAGATGGACCAAGGAGGTCTCAGAGAATAGAGGAGCAAAGGAGGGCTTCTGCTCACATAGTCAATATGGCCTTGATGGTTGAGATTATGAGAGAAGTAAAGGAGCCAACTGACTTAGAAGAAGCACTTGCAGATCCATCATGGAAGGCTGCTATTGGTAAAGCAAGTAATGAAAAATTACGTACAAACTTCCTATAGAAACTAGCAAGACCAAGGAATGAGCGTAACTCATGCACGTTTTTAGGTACAGGCCAATTCAATATTGCATCAATTTTCTTAAGATCAACTTTAATTCCATCAGATGATACAATATGACCTAAATACTCAATTTCTGTTTTAAAGAATTCACTCTTTTTAGGATTTGCATACAGTTGATTTTCTTTCAATAACTGAAAAACCAATGACAAATGCTCATAATGTTCTTTCTCATTTTGACTAAACACCAAATTATCATCAAAGAAAGCAATTACATAATACTGATATTTTAAAAAGATATGGTTCATCATTCTACTAAAGGTAGCAGGTGCATTAGTCAATCCAAATGGCATCACTAAAAATTCGTAATGACCAAACTGTGTTCTAAATGCAGTCTTGAATATGTCAGACTTATCTAGTCTCACCTGATGATAACTAGACTGAAGGTCAATTTTACTAAATATAGCAGATCTGTGCAGTTTGTCCATAAGGTTATCAACTCTAGGAATAGGATACCTATTCTTTACAGTGATTTTATTTAAAGCTCTATAGTCAATGCACATTCGATAAGTATTATTCTTTTTCTTGACTAACAGAACAGGTGCACCGAATGGAGAAATGTTAGGTCTAATGAATCCTCTATTTAGTAATTCCTCAACTTAACTCTGGATTTCTTTTTGCTCTATCTGGTTATGCCTATATGGTGCTTTGCAAGGTGGTTATGTGCCAAGGATCAAATCTATCTTATGGTCTTCTAGACGTGAAGGAGGTAAACCTGGTGGTAGGTCTTCTGCAAAACAATCCTTAAAATATGCAAGAAATTCTTTATGCCTAGGATGCATATGATTTTCCTTTACTTGCAGTTCATTCGCCCAAATGAGATAGGATTTACTATTCTTGCGTAATGCACGTTTAGCTTGAGTATGGGAAAGTAGTGGAAAAAAATTAGATGCATGCATACCATATAATATAATAGATTTTTCTTGAAAATTAATATTCATTGTGTGTGTAGAATAATCTATATCTGGGTTATGCTGGTGTCGCCAAGGCATACCTAAAATAATGTCACTCGACTGTAATGGAACAACTAAGAAATTTCTTCTTTCAGTGTATTGACCAATTTGAATCTCTAAGTCTTGCACTTCCTGTGTACCATTATACCTAGTGCCTAAAAATGCAGCTTTGATGCGATAATGCGTAGGTACAGTCTGTAATTTCAATTCTTTTATCAATTTTTCTGAAATAAAATCATGAGTACTACTGTCATCATGCAAAATAGTCTTTTCCTTTCCATGCACCAAACATTTCATAGTCAATAAAGAATGTGGAGTAGGCATACATGGTAAAGTATCGGAAGTAGTAGTAGTGTCGTCCTCATCTTCAGTGAAATCAGGCATATCTTCATGTTCGTCCTCGTCCATGGCTCCAAGGTAGTTGATATGAGATGGTGGCTTCTTTGAATGACAATTTGTTGCTAGATGTCCAGGTTGGTGGTATTTATAGCATACTATTGGCTTGGCTTTAGTTACATTGTTTGCAATGGCGGGAAGTCTAGGTACATTTGGATTTGGCTGTGGAATAGGCTTAGGATTTTGATTGACATTGGATGGTAATGCAGGTGGTTTTGCCCAATTCTTGCGGAAAGATGATGAAAAGAAACGACCTGGATTAAATCTTCTAAAATTGGAATTGAATTGTTTAGATCCATAATTACCATTGGCTTGGAATTGTGGTGGTCATTTGTCTCTACCTCGTAGCTTATCTTCAGTGTCATGAGCTAGTGAAATGGCGTCTTCAAGGGTAGCAAGCTTGAACATGTTAACTTCAGCATAGTAATGCCCAAGGAGTCCAGACATATACTTCTGCTTATGTGTCACCTCTGGTATGACTTCAAGCATGTGTAGCTGGAGGAGTGCATTCCAAAAACGCTATGTATACTAAGGAATAGGCTCACGATCCTGTTGTTGGAGAAGATCCCATTGCTTAATAGCTTTCTCATGAAATTGCGGTGGAAGGAAATTTTGCATGAACTTCTTCTTGAAATCTTCCCAAGTAGCAAGACAATCTATGCTCTTGCGTACTACAGTCCACCAAAGTGATGCTCTGTCTACCAAATGATTACTAACACACTTGATTTTATCTTTTTTTGCATAGGTTTCCTCATGGAAATAGTCATCAAACTGACTAATGAATGCTAGAACAGTCTTTCCTTCTCGTATGCCATTGAATGTACAGAATTTGAAACTTCATTTACTTATCTTTGATTCCTTGCGAATGGTTTGAGCTTCAAGAGTGGCGTCGATGGTACATCGAATCATATCTTCAGCTTTGAGGTTCTTCTTTGTCGGTAGACGCTCTTTGTAATTTTGCCAGTTGCGCTTGCAATGCTTGCCTAGCCCTTCGTTCTTCTTCCAATTGCATCATGATTAAGTCCAGCTTTTTCTCCATCGTAGGCTCAGGTAGGTCGCCTTCGGCCATAAGATCATCCATATGTGGTTCCGTCATCCTGTAAAACTCAAAAGACCTTTCTCACTTAAATCAAGTTAGCGGGATGAGCGTAGGTCAAGTTTGGGAATACAAGGCTTATGTGTTTTTTGGGTATAGCTTTCTCAATCTTCAGAAAATCTGCGATTTATCCTTCTTCGTATGCTGAAAATGCTTCAGCAAACCTGCGTGTGGGTAGAGTACCTTCCAATGAACAACTTTGTAGTTCGGAGTTTCTACACAGGTACAGTCCTTCTAGGAGTTTTGAGCACAAGTCAGTTCTGACTCTAGTTGACTAGTCTGACTTGCAAAGTTGCAAACTTATGTGACTTGCAGACTTGCAGACTTGCAGAACTTAGTCAACTTGAGGAACTTGCAGAACTTGATCAGAATTTGCTTGCAAAACTTGACTTTTGTGGTGTGTGGCATGGAGTTGTTTACTTGCAGGGTTTGAGAGTTGCTTAGAAGACTAAGCTTAATGGATTAAGCTTAGGGGGGGCTTATGGAGGAAAAACGGTGTAGATTCGTGGGAAGAGGGGGGCCGTTTTTTGCCATCGCGAGATTTTCGGGCATCCTCTCATAGCTCGATGACGAATTTTGAAGCTTTTTATAAGCTTCCTAAAGCTTTTAAGCTTCAACACAAAGCTTTTGAAAAGAATTAGATATGGAGGTTATGAGCTTAACTTTGGTTGTCCATGCCTTGTTGAAGGAGATATAGGAGTGGTTCTCCGTCTCGATAGCCCAGTCCTTCACGATCTAATGACAGAAACAGGGGTTTTTGATCACCAAAAGTCTACCTGTATCGACGATTCGCGACGAGATTGACCGTAGAGCCCGATCGTTCCAGGAGCTCCACCTTCGCACGAGATGGGTAGCGATTGGAAGCTCTTGATCTTAGCTCCGCTCTGATACCACTGGTGCGCAGATCGGTCGCTGTATGCTCACGTAGTGAATCCCGGAAGGTCCCCAAGAACAATGAACTTTGCTTTTTTGCACAAGTTACAAGGTAAAAAGCATGAACGACAAGAGCAAGAGACCAATTGGGTGCAATCTCCCCCCATGCCTTGTGTGAGCGCTTCACAAAGCATGTATTTTATGTATATTTCTTCTTCATGCTCAATAATAGCCCAGTTTACAAAAATATAACAAGCTTTTAGCTTTTGAGTTTGCTTTTACAAAAATAGGAATAAAGCTAATGGACAGTGCTCAAAGAGTCTGGCACGCCCAATACAATGTCCAAATAGAAATAACATATCCGTGCGCATGGACGCATACAAAATAATAATAAATAATCGATGCCTCAATAGACATGACAAAATATAGGCATGGCGCCTATCAAAATATAATCTATAGACCGAATACTTGCTAGACTCCAATGCTTTCCTCCACCACTGCTGTTATCTCTACACATCAACTGAAGCATTCACAATCGTTAGTAAAATAATACAATTAAACTGACAAAAGGGAATACCTAGCAGTCTTTAGCTACATAAATAAATCAGCTAGTTAGAAATAAATCCTAACCTTAATTTATTACGAGTGCGCACTCTAAACTCATAAACATTTATTAATTTAATATGCATTTTGTAGAATCACCCGCTATGGAATCACCCATGTACACACTAAATTAATGAAACGCCCAAAAAGGACAGGCGTCCCCATCAACTTCTCGCACAAAGAATCCACTTTGTGTATGAGCCCTAGTCATCAAAGTTTATGGAATCCACCGTAAAACCTCACGGAATCCACCGTAGCATGGAATCCACTGTGGAATATGCCTCCTGGCATCATCTGGTGCGCAGATCGGTCGCTCTATGCTCATGTAGTGAATCTCGGAAGGTCCCCAAGAACAATGAACTCTACTTTTTTGCACAAGTTACAAGGTAAAAAGCATGAACGACAAGAGCAAGAGACCAATTGGGTGCAATCTCCCCCCATGCCTTGTGTGAGCGCTTCACAAAGCATGTATTTTATGTATATTTCTTCTTCATGCTCAATAATAGCCCAATTTACAAAAATATAACAATCTTTTAGCTTTTGAGTTTGCTTTTACAAAAATAGGAATAAAGCTAATGGATGGTGCTCAAAGAGTCTGGCACGCCCAATACAATGTCCAAATAGAAATAATATATCCGTGCGCATGGACGCATACAAAATAATAATAAATAATCGATGCCTTAATAGACATGACAAAATATAGGCATGGCGCCTATCAAAATATAATCCATAGATCGAATACTCGCTAGACTCCAATGCTTTCCTCCGCCACTGCTGTTATCTCTACACATCAACTAAAGCATTCACAATAGTTAGTAAAATAATACAATTAAACCGACAAAAGGGAATACCTAGCAGTCTTTAGCTACATAAATAAATCAACTGGTTAGAAATAAATCCTAACCTTAATTTATTACGAGTGCGCACTCTAAACTCATAAATGTTTATTAATTTAATATGTATTTTGCGGAATCACCCGCTGTATTGGACGTGCCAGACTCTTTGAGCACCGTCCATTAGCTTTATTCCTATTTTTGTAAAAGCAAACTCAAAAGCTAAAAGCTTGCTATATTTTTGTAAATTGGACTATTATTGAGCATGAAGAAGAAATATATATAAAATACATGCTTTGTGAAGTGCTCACACAAGGCATGGGGGGAGATTGCACCCAATTGGTCTCTTGCTCTTGTCGTTCATGCTTTTTACCTTGTAACTTGTGCAAAAAAGTAGAGTTCATTGTTCTTGAGGACCTTCCGGAATTCACTACGTGAGCATACAGCGACCGATCTGCACACTAGCTATGCAGGCGGAGTATGACAGCATAATGAAGAATGACACTTAGGAGCTAGTGGATCGACCAGCAAAGCGGAAGGTTATTGGCACCAAGTGGATCTGGAAGGTAAAGTACAAGGCTGATGGTACCTTAGAAAAGTACAAAGCTAGACTGGTTGCCCAAGGATTTTCACAAGTTGAAGGGTTTGATTTTCAAGAGTCATTTTCCCCAACTGCCAGAATGACCACTATTCGCACGGTACTTGCAGTCGCTGCCCACAAGAAGTGGCCAGTGTATCAAATGGATGTTAAGTCAGCGTTCTTAAATGGTGGCCTCAAGGAGGAGGTGTACGTGGCTCAGCCACCAGGGTTTGAGGCCCCCCATTCTGAGAACAAAGTGTATAAACTGAAGAAGGCATTATATGGGTTGAAACAAGCCCCCAGAGCATGGTACCAGCAGATAGATAGGTTCTTTTTAAACCTAAACTTCAAAAGATGTGCCTCAGATGCTAACTTGTATGTTTACAGGGATGGTAAAAAGTCTGTAGTGATTGTCCTATATGTGGACGACCTTCTTATTACAGGTGACTATGAAGATATGATCAACCAAACTCGAAAGGCTTTGAATTCTGAGTTTGAAATGACAGACTTAGGCTTGCTGCACTATTGTTTGGGGATTGAAGTCTAGCAAGAGCCAGGAAAGATCTTCATCTCTCAGAAGAAGTATGCATGGGAGATCTTGAAGGCATTTGGCATGACCGAGTGCAAGGAGATAACTACACCTATGGAGGTAAATGCAAAGTTATCCGTCGAGGATACATCAGCATTAGCAGACATTGGGAGGTATAGGAGGTTGGTCGGCAGTCTGATCTACTTGTGTAACACCAGACCAGATATCAATTTTGCTGTTGGTGTTTTGAGCAGGTTCTCAAACAAACCTCATGAGAGTCATTGGAAGGCTGGGATGCGGGTGCTCAGATACTTGAAGAAAACTCTTGACTATGGTATCACATAGAGTTTCGAAACTTCTCTTGTGGGGAACTGTGACTCAGATTGGGCAGGAGACATTGATTCCAGGAAGTCAGTTTCTGGTTATTGTTTCTCTTTGGGTTCAGGAATTTTATCTTGGATTAGTAAGAAGCAACCAACAGTGGCATTGTCTTCTACCGAAGCAGAGTACAAGGCAGCTTGTTTTGCTGCATGTGAGGCCATAAGGTTGAGAAGGATTCTATGGCATATGGGAGTGCAGGATGAAGAACCAACTGTGCTAAGATGTGACAATCAGAGTTGCATTGCCATTGCCAAAAATCCAGTGTTTCATGCACACACCAAACATATAGAGATCCAGTATCACTATGTGCGTGATTTGATGGAGGATGGGATAGTGGAATTGGTCTACTGTCCAACAAGGAGAATGGAGCACATATCTTCACCAAAGCACTTACGAAGGATCTGCTTCAAGTTCATCTTCAGAGACTTGGCATTGGGCCGAGGAGATAGTTCACCTATGGGTGGACATTGAGAGGGGGTGTTAGATATGATCAATGCCCCACCCTCATTAGGTGCTACCAATGATCCATAGTGCTCAAAGTTGTAAGGACCCCATTATGAGGAGAAGCCAAATGTGAGCCCAGACATTGGTTGAGTCTTGACTTGTATATCAGATGAGGTCTATGTGACCGGATGGCAAAAAAGGTGACTGTTGTGGGTCTAATCTTTGGGTTAGACAGAGTGGTTAAGCTGGTAGCAACTCGAGGTGCATTGCATCGAGTTGTGGTGAAAGAGAGTTAAAAGGGGCCCCTATTGTGGGGTCTGGGGGCCCCAGAAGTGGCCCCTGGCTGGGGGGTCCCAAGGGGGCCAACGGCCCCCCTGACGAGGGTCCAGGGGCAACGCCCCCGGCCCGATGGTAAAGGAAATTCCCTGGCCGACTAGTGGAGGCTCATATGGTAGGTCGGCGGTCAGTAGGCCGACCTAATGACCTTCGCGGGCTATAAAAGCTAAACCCCTTCGCAGCCATCTCTCACTCATCTTTCACCTAGTCAGAGTTGTTGTTCTAGTTAGCCTTAAGCTCTTCACCTATCTTCTGTCTAGATCGCCACCTAAGCTTCACACAGTGGAAGCGCACGGGTGGACAGAGCCATCTTTGTATCAGTTGTTTGAAGTTAAAGAATTTATTGATTATCCTCTTATCTGTTGTGTACTCTCTATCTCTTTCTCAGATTATGTTCGATGCGCCGTGTAATATTTTACACAAAATAGGTTCATAAGCTCTAAAAGAAGTCTCCCAAATCTCATAAGCGCTATGTGGTATCCCTTTCTTTCCAATAATACTTCTAAGTATTATTGTTTGATGGCTAAAAGGATTGTTTATTTCCACTCTCTGTGTCTTCCATTTGTGTAGCCACAAGCATAGAAATCTGAGATCTAAGTTTGTCCAAAGAATCCTTAGTAGAAGAGGCAAACTTCTCCAAAGAATCCTTGGTAGATTGAGCCATATGCTCCATGACTCCCTTGGTCTGCATGTTTGATTGAACCAATTTTTCAACCACGTGATCTAATTTAGAAACCAATTCCATGTGTCTGATGGAATGCCTAGTCTCATGGTTACAAAGAGTGGTATTAAGAGTACTACAAGCACCATATTCTTGTGAATCTTCCTCATTTTAACATGCCTCACATATTATCTCATGTTCTTCTCTAATTTGTTGCTAAACATCATCATCAGGCTTGTTCTTTCCTTTGTTTCCAACCATTTCCGCTCACTAGTACAGTGCAGTCCTAGTAGACCCCTTGTTACAATAATAGCCATAACTTTTGACCCCAATATCAAAATCAAGAAAATTTTTATCAAAATCAAAGCCCATAAATAGCTCTTCAAGATGAGCTATAGCACTCAAATTCAAAATCAAAGCAGGATATTTTGGGAATGCTTTTTAACTACTGTCCAAAATAGTCACGCACCTTTTAAAAACATTATTTTAGTGTATCCACCTCTCCCAAGTTAAGGATAAGGTCTTCCAACCCTATGGTACCCTTTGTATGACCTATAGGAGCGAATGGAAAATTCACAATTTCTTAAGAGCCAATTGGTGAATACACCTTGCAATATTCTATTGAGGTCCTAAAAAATCTCTAAATTACTTTGTAACACATATAACCAAGTAAAAGTCTTCCAAGAGTGATCCCAATCCATTGTTTGAGTGTATTACCCTATGTAAAACCTGTAATCAACCTAGAATAACTTGTAATATTCGTGAATGATTGAAAATTTATCCAAATGAAGGATAGATGCCCTGTTTCCAATGAATGTACATGCCCCTACTCTAGGGAGTAGAATGGTTGGAATTCCTCTCGTAAAAAACATGTAATAACTTGCATAATCATTGTGGCTAATCAATGGAGTCCCAAGCAATGCTATCTAACTGATAGCTTTATGTCTTCAAGAATGCCACTCTTGGTATCTATGGTCAGGGATATAGTGGCATGGCAGGCTCATCATTTTCTTTAAAAGGATCCAAAGGACTAAATTATATTGCTAGACTACACCCTATTTTATTGTAAATGTGGCATGAAGTCCCAAAAAAGGAAGACTTATTATCAACATTGTTCTAGTACTAGGCATGGTTAGCAAGGAATCCTCACAAAGCATGATAAATTTTCTTTGAATGAACAAATAATTGAGCATTTTTAATCAAAAAAAGTCATTTTTATTCAATCCAGGGTATAAGGTGAACCTGCCATGATGGGAGATGCCATGAGTTCCATCCTGTTATTAAATCTCTTAGATTATTTAGTCTGGAACCTGAAATGGTAGTCACATTGGACACTTCAGTTTTTAAGTCAATTTAGGCGTTTTGGGCTACATAGGCTCTAAATTATTGGGAGGTGGGAAAAATTCCCCCCCCCCAGGTCTGTTGGTTGCACCCCTTCAAGATCTTTAAGTATGGGGGAAGATCACCTCTCTATTATCCCACTCTCTCACCCAACATCCACCATTTTCCTTGGTGGGAATATCAATATGGCAATAGCATTCTAATTAATCAATCAAGGATGAAATGCATAGCTGAAATTTTCTTTCAGTCTTTAATGATATGCATGATTAATCAATGAAAGATTGAAATGAAGAAATGAGTGTTGGCTAAGGGTCTTACCAATGCAATTCAATGACTCACTGATTGCTAGTACTTATCCTTTATAATATTTCAATCTTGGGTAAAGAAAATCAAATAATCAAATCAAGGTTATGCATCAAGACATTGTAAATGATACCTATGATGAAATAAGATTTAAATGAATGTTGAAATTCAATGTAATAGGCTCTAATCAATAAGAAGAGAACTAATATTTGATCTATTGATCAATTTCAAGGATTAATCGATCAAAAATCTCCCATCAACAAGTGTAAAAAGCTTAATGCAAGTGGATATTGAGAGATTCCAGGGATTAAGAAAGTGAAATACCTTGATCAATCTTGAAGAAGTTGTTTAATGCAAGCTTCAGTCTAATTTTTGAAAGAATCTTCCATAATCCATCATGAAGCTCCAATAATCCATAAAACCAGCCTATACATGCTTAAATAAGATTGGATCTATGAAGAATACTTATTTAAACACTTGAATGTTGAAGATTCAAGCTTCTTGAAGAAAACCCCCAAATAAACCTTTAATATGAGCTTCAAGAGGCTCAATATGTTGAAATTTCTTCAATTCTTCAATTTTCCACCCAATGCTTACTAGAGTAATGTCCTTTGGCCCCGAATGAAAGCTTTATTGAGTAATTTTAAGATATTAAAAGAGTTCCATCAATAGCTTGCTATCCATAGCCATTGGAGGGTGAAAAAAGCTTGAAGAGACAAAGAAACGAGTCAATCTTGCTACCATTTATGCTCCATAACCAAATAGAAGGCCTCAGTAGGAAAAAGATGTATAATATTGTGATATTTGTCAAGATTTTTTACCATTGAAGCTACTTTGCTCTTTTGCCATAGCTAGGGTTTGAAGGAGATGAAAGAAAAGCTTTAGAAAACCAAATAGTATTTGCTTTGCCTTCTAGAAATGGCCGAATGAAGCTTGATGATTAGGGAAAGAAGCATGACTAGTAGAGATGGAGAAGAAGCTTGGAGAAATCAGTGCGAAATGCACCAGAATATGCATTGGCTACTACTATTCTAATGCCTAGTTGAATCCCACATAAAGTATACTCCATTTGCTGAGCATTATGCCAAGATCATTTGCTCCAAGCTCCAGAAGAATCAAGTCACTGTGAAGTGAGAGATGAGGCTTCTTGGTAGCCACCATGGAAGCTTCAACCAAAAGCTTGAGAGAGAGAAGAAAAATAAATCATGTCATGAACTTCTAATCAAGACTAACTCTAATCTCCCTAACTTAAACCATTTTACACCCAAAATAGCCTATTATTGATGCACGATCTGCTGTTTTGTCCAAGATGCCTCCAAATTTTCCTTCAAGTACTCTAGTTAACTCTAACTAGTTGTCATTGGTCTCCTCAAGGAAGTTATTATATCTATATCCTCTACATCACGTGCGTTCAAGGCCTATTTATAAATATCCTTATCTGTAAATTTTTCCTAAATAAAACATAACCATTTTCCACTCAATTTGTAAATAACCCCTTTATATTACACCCTTCTGTATGTAAAAAATGTATAAAAATGGTATTTTAAATATACCTTATTTTAAACCCATGTGATGCACACATATATTCATGAGTAACTTACTCGAGTTGGTATCCTTGTCCATTTTTCCAATTGACACCTTGTCTTTAAGTAACTAGGAAGTAACGACTGTAGAAGAAAATCCAAGAAAGAATTATACCAAATGGATCAAAGACCTATGCTTTGATACCACTTGTCAAGGAGAGGGTTGAGAGGTGAGAGAAAGAAAAGCTAAAGAAAGAGAAAAGAGGAAAAAGGAAGAGTGATGAGAAGAGAGAAGTACTAGAAAGAGAAAAAAGAGAGAGAAGCTATAAAAGTTGAGTACAAGCAGGTGAGATGAGAGACAGTAATTGTATTATGATCAAAGGTGGCAAAAATTACATCTCTCACACCTTTTATACCTATGTCAATGTGACAAGATATTGTTAATAATTCTCTCTCACAAACACATGTATTCCCAGTTTCTTACAATAAGAAGCCAACAAAGAAGAAAGAGAAGGCCAATAAAGGGGCACCTAAGCTTATGAAGCAACCAAGAGAGCAGATGGTTTGGCGAGAGAAGAGAGCTATCACTAACTTTCAAAAATTTCATCTAGCAAGTTCTCTTTCTAAGGCCCAATGCTAACCTCCTACAATTAGTTAAACTATCCCCAAGAGTACATAAGGGGTTTAAGAATATCCTTTGCATTGGATACATTGTTGAACCCTTGGGTATGGCTCGTAATGATTGGTTTGAGCATGCTAAAAAACATTGCCCAAGTATGCTAGCTTATGTTGATGGTACATTGGTGAGCAATGCCATTACGGATACAGGATCCTCCATCAACATTATGAGCTCAAAATTGATGGAGAGGTTGAGATTAGAGATCCAAAAATATGCCTCCACACTTTTGAGGATCATTGATGACATTTTGAGACAATTGGAAGGTTGTATTACCAAATTCCATGTAACCATTGCTAATGTCAAATGCATCTTGGACTTTAGTGTCATTAGGTTCATAGGGTAGCCAGGCTACCAAGTGCTATTAGGTAGGCCATGGATCTTGCAATTTGATTGCCAAATTGACATATCGATTGGCTGTTTGATCATTGGAAGAGGTGCAATATGAGTTATAGTTTATGCTTACCCAGAATCACCTCAAAGTGAGGGACCTTTTGGTAGTGAGACTTCAGTGGTAATAAATAAAGAGAGGTGTCTACTATGAAATATATTTAACAAGTAACTTTGAACAAGCCTATAGAAGGTCATGATAGAATTAGAGATACAGATGTGATAGAGAAAGACCTTGGTTCATTGAATGATTTGTGACCGATCAAATTAGGTTCTATGCTAAGCATGGAAGAAAGGAAGGACTATGTGTCCTTAATCCTGGAATTTCACAATATATTCACTTGGAGTTATGATGAATTGAGGAGAGTCTGCCCTAGTTTAGCCATGTATACTATCCCCTTAAAAGAGAAAATTCGACTTGTTAGACAGAAAGTGAGGCACATGCTTTTTGAGGTAAGGGATGGGCTATTTGAAGAGTGATACAAATTACATAAGACTAGCCTAATAATTCCCATGCAACACATGGAGTGGTATTTGTCGGTGGTTATCAAAAAGAAGAATAATAATCAAATTAAGATTTGTGTTGATTTTAGGAGCTCAATAAACAAATAGTTTTAAATTCTTATATGTTTCCATCTATTAGATTAGCTAGTAAGTAGGGATATATACTCCTTTATGAATTGTTTCACCGACTACAATCAAATGGCCATCACAGAGGAATATAAGTTAAAGACGATATTCATAACAGTATTTGGAACCTTTGTGTATCATATTATGGGCTTTCGATTATGTAATGCACCAAGTTCTACAACATATGGCTGACAAAACCTTCAGTGACATTTTCATAGAAGAGCTAAAAGTTTGCACTAATGATCTAGGAATAGCTACCACTAGTGAGAGACAATTAATAATTTTGAGAAAATGCTTCAAGCATTGTAGGAAATTTTGCATTGCTCTAAATTTGAGGAAGCGTGTCTTTGGAGTGCCCTATAGATTACTATTAGGCCATCTAGTTAGTTTGGTCAGTATTGCAATTGATCTAGAAAATATTAAAGTCATTGTTACTATGAGTCCATTGTGCAATCCTAAGGAAGTGCATAGTTTCCTATCATTAATTAGGCTATCTTCATTCAGATATTATCATCAATTCATTAATGCACTAGTTGAAAGGATGTTTCCATTGAAAAATTTATAATCCTTCAGCTGTTTATTTTTTTGGAGTGATACATACAGAATATCCTTTGAGGATGCGAAGCAAGAATTGGCTAAAGTGCCAATCTTGAAATCACCTAAAATAGGTGAGATGTTTTATGTGTTTTCAATAGCCATGATGCATAGTATCAGATGTTGTTTAGCTCAAATATAGAATGAAAAATGGTACCACCCAATTGAGTTTGTTAGTCACGATTTGGATGTGTCTAAAATTTACTATACATATATGGAAATTTTTTGCCTTGGGATGATCTTTGCTAAGAAGAAATTTAGACACAATATTTTGTATGAGAAGATAGTATTTTATATAAGGAAAAAGGATTAAGGTTATTATTGAATAATTTGATTGCCTAGAAAAGTGGTTAATCGCTTTGCAAGAATTTGATTATGAGATTAAGAGTAAGTTTTTAGGATTGCAAGGCATCATAGAGTGTCTGGTAGACTTCGGGGAATTAAAAGAAGTATTGGATGAAGTTAGTGACCTTGAGGATCTGTTATAAATAGACACGGTTTCCATTTCCTCTTGCTACAATAATACTTTATATATCCAGAGGAGAGACTCGATCTAGGGCTAAGAAAATGAAAATTAAACAATAAGCCTTAAATTTTAGCATAATTTTAGGAACCATATATTGACAAGGGGTAGATGATGTTTATCATCAATGTGTTATGCTTGATATGGTTCCATTTATCTTGGAAGAGTGTCATGATTCCGCTTGTGGAGGACACTTTTTTTGGATGATTCAATGTACAAAAACCCTTAAGAGTCAGATATTAGTGGCCATCCATCTTCTAGGACACATTTGCATATGTTAAGAGTTGTGACATATGCTAGAGATGTGATAGTAGAGATAATCAAAAGTACCCTTTGACTTCTATTATAGCTTT